>NC_134365.1:137631500-137934530 GCF_035582795.1 Mycteria americana
GCCAGCTAGTCTGTAAGGGAAGGTTCTTCTTCAGGCAGTTAGCACTTGCCATATGTCCTCAAGCATGAAGAAAAACGTTCTCTATAAATGTGTCCTATCAAATGCAGTTGCAGATGTTCTCATTGTGTGGACCTGACTCTTCTGTGAATTGCTAAATTCTTGTTCTCAGCAATACCCTGTGGCAGTGAATTCATGTGCTGTGTGCTATGTGAGAAGTGTTTCCCTTCAGCCTTTCCATTTCATTTAATGTCGCCTTGCTCATGTCTTCTGAGAAAGGGCAAATGAGAGTCCTTTGAATTACCTTCTCTAGATCATTCATTACAACAGGCAGAGGTGGTACAGCTTCCTATTATTAAGTTTGCTTGTTATTTCCTATTACGATACCCTGTTTTCAGTTGCTTCTAACTTTGTCAGACATGAATGCTTCAGGCTGAACATGTCAGTGCTACATGCCTGCCTTGAGCTGAATTTTTTTTTGACGGTTTCAGGCAAAGCAGATTAGCCAGTTCTGAGAATGAAGAAAACAACTGCGGGGGTGAAAAAGAAGCAGCTGGTTTTCAGTGTTAAGAAAAACCCCATTATCTCATTTTGAGAGACCTAACCCAGGCCCTCTGGCTCAGGGTCTTGGGACCTGTGGGCTTTCCATCAGAAACGTATCTATTGCCATGGTGGGGAAATCTGTGCAGATCTGGCTATGACCTCACTCTGAGGAATTCCCACCCTCTCCACCTTCAGTAAAGGTCTGGGAACTTAATGGGTGCCTCTCTTTTGAACATCCACGCTGTGACGGCTGCTCTGTGCAGCCAGGTGTCCAGGTCTCGGGTCTCCTTCCCTGCGGAGCGTGGAGGTGTTCATCTCCTCATGGCTCCCAGGTCAGCCTGGGCACGCTGGTGTGGGGACACTGAGGCTGGAAGGGGGAGAAGGGTGGAGAAAGTGAGGTCAGGGAGAAACTGGACCTAACTGGATGAGGAGACTGGGCATTGGGAGGAATCAGACTCCCCCACAGCATGGGGGAGGGCTGAAGACTTCAGTTGCACCCACCTTGTGCTTCCAACTGGCTGATGAGGGACGATGAGGGTGTCCCAGCCCGGCCATGGTGACCCACGTAGAGCAGGAGTCGGTCCAGGAGCTGCAGCTGAGTTGCCTGCAGGTAATCCAACCCCAGCACCCCGTTGTAATGGAGACAATACTGCATGAATGAATTGTTGTTTTGGCCAAATGTCACCTCTTCAGTCAAAACACAGAATTAAACTTCTTAAGGGATAAATATCGGATACGTAGTAGAGGAGACAGCTCCTTGTAAGATCTCTGCACCATTTAATAAAGATGGTGGGAGGAGTTGCAGGAGCCTGTTGAAGGAAAAAGGATGGTGTTGAGGTTAAGTGCTGCTGTGGAGGATCAGCTACAATCATGGCCTCTGCCACTGTGCTCCCGTGCAAGACCAGGCAAGGCACATGGTCAAAAATGGTATGTTCCTCATTTTCTGTGGTATGTGATTTGAGACCCCGGGATCAAGTCTTTCAAAGCACTGAGCACTCAGAGCTGCTGCTTGAGTTAAAATGTGTTGTATAATGCTCTGAAAAAATAAGGTCCAAAGTATCTCTAATTGGGTACTTAAAATTAATGCATTTTTTTTTACTCTAATAGCTGTGTCTCAGCTCCTGCTTTGCAAAATGGATCCCTACTCATTTGCTGGGTATGTAACAAAAATACAAGTCATTAACAGACCTAGCATCAATAGGCATCATGGGAAGAAATGAGTAATTCTGCCTCCAGTGTGTGGTTTCAGCAGCCTGCAGGAGGTAAAACATGGAGCCAAAACAGTGAGAAAGGAGAGCAAAACACGGCACTAAAGAGCTGCTAAATCTGTACTAAAAAAGTTAAGATGCCCAGCAAAAAAACAGTATCATGTAATTACCAATGGTGGATATGCCTACACTGGGATTGGTACTGTAAAAGCAGTCACACAAATGCATCCCCAAGCTCATTTTATAGTAGTTAGCTCAGCTACCCAAAGCGGCCCAGTCGGAGCCCCAGACAGCTCAGGGAGGGCTGCAGAGCCGCAGCGGGTAGCTGTGGAAATACGCGACGGGTGCTGGCAGCTCCCGGCTGCGGGGACTGGGCTGCGGCAAGGACGCGCTCCGACCGACGCACAGCGCATCTGCGCAGGAGGCAGGGCAGGCAGGCCCACGGGCAGGACGGAAACACTCAAGGAGCTGGATTCAGCTTGCGCCTCCTAAATTTTGAGTGTTTGGCACTGCACCCCTAAGGTCATTCTTTTTAATTTACCCCATTGTAGGTAGTGTTGTGCAGCTCCGGCGTGGTGCTCCTCTATTGCCTCTCCGAAATGAAGAGGCTCAGTCTGTGCAGTTTGTCCTCACCTGGAAGTCTCACCACGGTGATTTTAATGCCCCATTCTTGAATGATCCCAGTTTCTGACCTACCTGTTGAAACAGAATCACCAAAGCAAATATTCCAGAGAAAGCAGCACTGCTCATTCATAGCCCCAATTAGCTCGCTGCAGCATTGGTGCTTGCTGAGCTGCTTTGTGCTCTGGTCCCTCTTCTCTTCTTCTGAGAAATCCATCTATACTGAAGCATTAAAAAACTGTGACCAGATAGATATAAATTTTCACATTCACTTTTTTCCTCCATCAAAATACCAAGACAAATAGCTCAATACTTGTTTGGCTTGGAAAAATTGAAGGGAGCAGGACATTAATTTAAGCATGCTCTTCCAGTTCATCTCCAGATTAGACATTTGCATTAAAAACCTGGAGTGAAAAAATTACGTATTTGTTTGTTGAGACCTTTGACTGTATTTTTTTTGTCAGGAAAGGGGGATGGTTCTCAGAAAAAGCAAACCAGAAAGCTATCATATACAAACACATTTCAGAACAGTTTCTCGGTTTTAGAAACAGTTCATTTGATAGCATATTATCAACGTGCATTGCAAGTTCATTTATTTGAGAGAGGTAATGAAATCTCAATTTTACAATAAACTGAATCTGATCACATCTCAGAACACACATGTAGATGTGAGGGAGACAAAACAGTACCTGCACTGCACCTGTACCAAAAAGCTCCCACCTCTATGAAACTTGGTGAAATCAGTCCAGTTAACATATTCCAAAAAGACTAATTTCTTAAGGAGATGGACACTGTACTGGCTGAGCTTTTTCAGCACAACATGGAAAACACAGTACATTTTGGCAGTGATGTCTGGTGGCTCCTGACTTCTCCAGCCACAGTGGCACATTTACCTCCGAGACATGTCCAGGTCTCCAGGGGCATGAGGTCTGAACAGCCTTACCCATCCCTGCGACAGGATGACTTGCAAACACTGCCCATGATAGATTAAGGTATGCAGGTGCTGGGAATTCAAA
The DNA here is from genome assembly GCF_035582795.1 of Mycteria americana. Lineage (NCBI taxonomy): Eukaryota > Metazoa > Chordata > Aves > Ciconiiformes > Ciconiidae > Mycteria > Mycteria americana. The sequence continues at coordinate 137,634,886 of NC_134365.1, forward strand.
ACGTACCCAATGCCAAGCCATCAAAATTTGTTTCTCACCTAAAATGGGATAGATGGGGTTCTCCAGCTGAATGGATGAAAAGATTGACTGCCTCTAGGCAGTAGAGAGAAAGGGAAGAGGATGAAATTTGCCTGACCTACTTTAGATGTCTGTATTAGGATGAGATGACTCATGCCCTAGAAATGCCTGCTTCTCTCCATTGATTGCAGAGGGAGGCTAGGCACCCAGCTCAGGTCAAGGAAGCTACAGAAGCTGCACACATCTAAAGTTAAGTGAGATGAAACTCACCATGGAAGACATTGCATTTCCTCCCTTTAACAGGCACAGTGAACAAGAAGCACAGGTACTACCCTACATTATACAGGGAGTGAGTATATTCCTTACTGTACCCGACTAGCCCAGATGGCAGAGCTAGAAGCAGAAGAGACTCCCCACAACTTGGTGGGCAGATATATTGTTTTTAAGCTGAGCCAGGCTCAGGAAACACAGGAAAATAATTGTGAATGGTCCCTATGCAAGGAGCATGAGAAAAGAAACTGCTCTGCCTGCACTGGGTTATAGACTAATTTGGGTTGGAAGGCACTTTTGGCCCCACCTGTATTTCTTTTTGCATTGCTGTATCTAAAGATAATGTGTCACATTTTATAACTGATCATAGAATAAAGTCTGTATTATTCAGCACTTCATCATTATGATTTTCAGTCACAAAAGACATTGTTTTTTAGCTTGATGAAGAACTCCTATTTGGAGTGGCTTAATGCAGACTAAATAGTTGTCATAACGGGGAGAAAATCAGGAAGTGAATAATAATTGCACTCATCTGTTCATGATTAAAAATGATATATTAAAAATGATGCCATTCTTGGAAGATAATTTAAGAGGGTATTAATTTTGGTGGTGTGAATTATGTAAGTCCAGATAAACCTATTCTAAACCTATTCCTAGTAAATAAAATCTAGTAAATAAAATCTATTTCTAGTAGATGAACCTATTTCTAATTTGAAAAACCTATTTTCTACACCATTTAAGACAGCAGTAGAGGCACAATAGAAACATTAATTTGAGTGAAAAACTTTCACAGTGTCAATTCAGAGGTGCTAAATGACAATAAACAAGAGTTGTTGTAAAGAATCTCCTATCCATATATAAAAGCAGTGAAGTGCTGTTATAGCTGAATCAATGTTCTCTTGAAGTGGATGGGGCAATTCGTGTCCTTAAAACTAAGAATATATTTAACAGTTACAACTCCTACCACTAGCGATGCACTAGTATTCCGTGAAATGCTTCCAGTCAGCACAGAAGACAGAGGCTTAACGGGACGTCGTTAGGCTTACCTTGTTATGAAGAAGTGGGTAAGTTTTTTAACCTGTGAGCCATTTATAGAAACAGGACTCGAGTCCTGCGTATCTTATCTGGGCTATAGACAGTACAGGGTGAAAGCAGGATAAGTGTAAGAGGAGGCTGGGAAATCTCAACATGTGCTTTTAGCAAAGAAGATCCTTGGGATAAAACAACGCCAATGGATAGAAATATGGACAGCAAAGAAATGGGAAGTACTAAAATTTTAAAAGCACTTGAGTCAAGAAACTGATGGAGTTAGCAACAACACTTCAGCTAGTAAAACAAGTAAAATTACAGACAAACCAAAATATATTTTGTAAATTAATGCAAAGAGACTGAGAAAAAAAGGGACAGAACTGTAATTTCTAATGCAAATGACAAAACAAGGTTTTAGAGGATGAAAAAGACTAAAAAGAGCCTGGTGGAGTAGGACTGAATGCATCCATCAAGTGACTGAATGACCAGAATACAAATTTTGGGCTTTCCAAAATGTATGAATACAGACTGTGATTATGGTATGGGCCGATAAGTCCATTGCATAGCCCCCACCAGGCAGCTTTGGTATGGTCCTGGAACACATAAGGTACATGGTCGCATGCAATACTCCTCGGTGCAGGGTCCTGTACTAATGCAGACATTGAAACTGGTCCTTACCCCAAATACTATGAAGGGAGGATACTGGAAGATAATGTATGGGTATGGGATATTAGGGGCTGATAATAAAGTTTGCAACATTGTTTAAGAGACAATTATATCACAGGAAAGGAAAAAGGAATGCAACAAGCAAACTGAGAGTCATCATACTTGGAAAGAGATAGGAAAGGAGACTGAGGGGTTAAAAAATACTAAAGTGAGAAAATAGACTACCATCTTGCTGAATACAATCTGAAGGAAAAAATAACAAATTCACTTCCCAAATTCTCCTGTGCACCCAGTATACATCTGCCATCAGCATCCTCCATGGGGTGATCAGCTCAAGCAAACCAGCTCTTTAAAGTCCTTTGGGCACCCATGAATGCTAGCTGAGCTCTGATGCTCTTCAGGACATATGAATGCCAGTACTGGATGAATCTAACCCTTCCATCTCCCTGGGGCAGCTTTAATGTCTACGTGAAATTAAGTGAGACATTAAAAGAACTGTCTGTTCTATCCAACACTGCAGCGATATTACGTTTAAATACATGCTCCTGACTGTAAAATGCAAGAAAGTTAACATAAAAAGTTAACCTGCATGACTATTTAATATCCTCTCACCTTTTATGTTCATAATTTTTAAAATGTAGCAGTGAAGCAAGGCAGGTGCAAAGAAAAACATTTGGACTTTAGCCTTACTACAGGTAAGGCCTAGAATTATGTTTACTTTGATATAGGGAATTAGGCTAGGGAATAAATGCAAACTGTTACAGATTATGAATTTAGAAATGTGTATATATATATATATATATATATGTATACTCACACACCCACAGAGTCATATATCATTTGAATATTCCTAAGGCTTAAACGGAAATTTTGGGTCTAACATTGACAGACCGTGTAAAGCAAACGTATCTTGGGAATCTTTTCGGTATGAGCTGAAGGACTGACATTACACGTCTGGAATGCTGATTAAAAAACAGAATTGAAAGAAAAAAAATCACGGCAACCAATGTGTATAGTTTAACAGCAATATAATGCACCAATAAGCAAAAGACCCCTGATGTATTGTGAGAGATGTAACTAAATACATTAAAGGAAATGGCTGAAAATATGATTGCATGATAACTCACATGAAAAGTGGTGTTTATGAGCAGAAGAAATATCTCCTCTGTCTCAAAGAGGTGGTCAGCCAGAACTTGTGTAGACCCAACCAAAACTGACACAGTTAAAATATTTGCCTAGGTAACAAAATGCATAACTATACCATTTAACATTTATCCTTGCTTTGTAGGTTGACTTTATTACTTATAATAAAATGTCACGTTTTATAAATCTCAGAGTCTGTTTGCAGTTCTGCTTTTTATCCTTTATTCTCTCTCCTTTTGAACAAAGCCTTTGAACAAATTGAAGTAGGGCTATCAGGGGAAGGGAGGCCTTTTCTAACCTGGTAACCTTAATTAGTGGCTAGTTCATTGAATGAAACAGGCAACAAATTCCCAACTGTATATGCAACATATAAATGTTAGGCATTAGCAAATTTCCCATTGTTGCCTTAATATTTCACATTTAAAACTGTAAATATTTGTCTCAATGGAGGTCATCTATTTTACACTCAGAAAAGGGACAGTTGCCAAAGGGATCAGTTTTCAGATTGTGGTCCTCAGGTGAGTGTTATGTTGTGATTTCGCACAGCAGCTAAGTGGAGGGTGAGAAAGGGACTGGAAAAGAGACGGTATGAGGGCACCGGCAGGGCCGATGGGTGCTTTCCATGTGGGAGACTGGCCTCCTTCCCAGGGAGCTAAATCATAGTCAGGCGGCAGCTGGGGACTTGTAAGAAATCTTTAATTGCTGCTTGATCAGCTGTAATAGGAGAGATGAACCCAGCTCTCAGCATCTTAATGATGGCAAGATTTCTGTGAGCAGCAAATCATGTCATCCTGCTCTAGAGGCTGTTCCAATGCATTGGAAAGGTGCTGCAAGAACAGTCCCTCAAATCTAATGGAAAACTGTGTCAGATTTATATCAGGGTCCCTGAAATGATGCTCTTTCCCAGATGAGGAAGTCCATTGTCAAGGAATAAATCACAAGAGTGTTTTATGCTCTCGTAATAATACCCTTAATTCAACTCTGAACTACTCAGCCTCAGATTAATAGGACAAAATATAAAAAACGGTTATGACAGAGGGTTAAATAAACATATTCCCTTTTCCTACTGCAGCTGGAAGGGCGATTCATAGGGGGAGAGAAGCAGTGGTGAGAACTGACACCAGCGTTACTGGGCATGCATCTTTGCTTTTCTCATTCCCGAAGATGGCCCCAGCTGAGACTTGCCAAGTCCTCCAGATCTGACTTAATGACCATCTTTTCACAGCACAGGACTTTCAGGAATATTTGAAATTCTAGTTTGGAACAAACCATCTTTTCACATCACAGGACTTTCAGGAATGTTTGAAATTCTAGTTTGGAACAAACAACTTTGAAATATCAAATGATTAATATTAAGAGTAATTTTTTTTCCACTCATCCAGTTATATTTGATTCCAAGCAAGAGCACTGCTAACATCAAATACTTTCAAGTAGTGAGTTAATTTCCTCCAGATCAGGAGACTTTTAAAAACAAATTTAGTTTTCTTTCTTTCCTGCTCTCTAGTATCCTTCAGACATACTCAATCTTTCAGGCCTTTTCCAACAGCTGTGAATCTCAAAAACTTTTTTTGGTACTGAAAGCTGAGATTCTCACACAGAAACTGGTGCCCAAGAGCTGGGCATCTAAGAGGAACGCCTTGTCTCACACAATCAACTTCTGATAAAATCATAAACTGAAAATATTGCGTGCCCAGATCTTGCACTTGTTCTCTACAGACTTAGGTCCACCTAGATCTCTGGAGCTCTTGGGCTGTGTTTATTCTAGTAAAGTAAATACATATACATTAAAAAATCAAAGTAAAGTAATATCTAGTAAAGTAACTATCAAAATCCAGATAATTTATAAATTGTAAGAGTTGTTTCTGTTGTGCTTTTGCCCTAAGCCACCCAGCACTCCCCAAGCAACTCCCAGGCATGGTTTGGGAGGTAGAACAAGCCATTCCCACGATGCAGTTGTGATGTGGCCACCTTGCCTGAAAGGGAGAAAAGATTTTTGTAGTTTTGTGCCACTTGGCCTAAATGCCAGAAGAAGGTCCCAGGAACATTTTACTTATGGTTACAGAGGCAGCCTCAGATTCGAATGGCAGAAGAGTAGTTCCTATACTTCTGACCTTGAAGTAGTTTAGCTGTCATGTTTCATTGTTTACAAATGGGGTTTACCTTCATGTTTTTGTGTTCCTAAAGAAAGATTCTGGGACTGGCCTTCCAGGTAGAGTGCAAAATAGCAGATTTTACTTCCCCTGCAATATTTCAGCGGGCGACAGAGGCTACGTCCACATTAGCAAGCAGTACAGAGCAGTCAGATCTCCAGGTCCATAGAGTGAAACAGTTGGTGCTAGTGAGGACCCAACATCCACACTATACAATTTTCAGTGGTTATACTTATGACTAGCTGGTCCCCAGGTCTGATCCCCAGGTAGCCACTTGTGCTTGAAGCATATTAGATATACTACCTGAATGGCAATCTTTGATGTAATTTCCTTTGAAAGGAATCTAGTCCATGTGCTCCAAGGTGCACCCCACAATGCAAACCAAAGATAAAGTAGGGATGATCAGGAGATTTGCTTCAAAATGTTTGAATTAAAACACTAATGTAGATACATCCTGAAACAGATCATTAAAAGAAATTATAACAACCCTCACAGTTGTCCTTCCAGCCCTCCCCCAGGGCTCCATGTCCCTCTTCCTCTTTACAACTCTGAAGCTGAATGAGTGTCTTGACACCAAGTAAATACCTTATCTCCTGAACCACATTATCACCCTATGCTAATACATATATATACATATAATGTCAGTGAAATGTTGCAATGAAAAGGCACATAGGCATTTTAGCATTGGGTGCAGACAATAACTGGTCCAAGTCTTCCTAACCCTATTTGGTGACAGTATTTCGGCAGATTTCTCAGCATTATTTCCAATGGGGAAATCTTCTTCTCCTCCAATCTTTGCCATGTCCTCAGCACTGGCTCTGGGCCACTGGCAGGAGCATCACATGCTGCACAGGTTCACCATCGCCGTGTCAGTACAAGAAATGAGGAGAAATACAGTATGAAGTAAACTATGCAGCTGATAAGCTCACACCATAGCCCAGGTGCGCTCCTTGGCCCAGACTCTACTGCAGCTTCGCAGGGTGAGGTTTGACATTTCTGAAGTAGTCTGAAGGTGACGCAGATGCCTTCCTGTCACTGTGAAAATACATCTATTTCTATCATGCCCTAATTATTATTTCCCTCCTCTGTGAAAATAAGCTTTAACTAAAACAGAGGTTTAACTGACCATCACTGATGTTATTCTTGCAGTTCATCTGGGGCTTCTTTAGATATTTTATGAATCTTCCAGATTATGTCACCACAAAATGCCTGTAATAACCAATGGGTCCATATGTGTGTCCAGATGCAGACATTGCTCATCGCTGCTTGTGACAGCTAGTTGCCCATCCCTGCCTTATGGCTTTTTGGATTGTCCTCTGGCTTTATTCTCGGCTCTCCTGAGATCAAAAATACTTAACTAAAAGAACAGGCGAGCTCATGACTTGATGCCCTTAATATTTCGTGCTCTTTCTGAACCCTCTTATTTTTGTGTGAGACAAAGTACAGAGAGAGAAAAGAGTGACCAGGCAGAAATCCAGGAGAACGGGAGTGAGAATGGGCAAAGAACAAGAGAACAGGAATAGATCTTTTTCAAAGAGGAGGAGAGGCCATAGGGAAGGCATGAAGCACACAAAGGGGAAAAAAGCAAACAAGAAGAGACAGGATGAACTAGGAAGAGGACAGCAGAGTCAGGATTATATGAGTGAAACAGGAGAATAAAAAGCATCAGCAGTTTTGGGGAGTGAATGTTTAATATGCGGTTCTGCTGCCTGTGCTGCTCTGCTCCTGCCCAGGAGGCAGCTTGTTTCAGTGACCTCTTCTGAGGAGCCTCATCCACAGCCGCCACCTCCTAAATGCTTCCAGCACATTCCCTGAGCGCGCAGGTGTTCACCATGACCACAGTAGTCTCAGCACCGTACTATGGAGTAATCCTGGTTCTCAGTGTGCCTTAGAAATAAATTTGATTTGTTATTAAATTCTTCTTTTCTATTTTATATTTATTAAAATAAAAGCTGGGGACTTGTGTCCCCAGCTTAATTCTGTATCTGTGCTTAATTCTGTATCTGTGCTTAATTTGCAGATTGCATTTATCCAATTATTGCTATTTTCCCCTGAAAGATCCTACACAATTTTAATTTTTTTTAAAAATCAGTGTTTATTTTCAGTGTTTACTAAGTGACAGATAACATGAAATATTGCTTTAGGACAGATTAATACGTAACAGCTTCTTATGAAAACTGGGTGATAAATGACACCGTGCATAAGTGAAAGATGAGCTGACAAATCTCAGAATGATAGTGGTTCTCTTTAATGTCTTTGCCACAGCCTGCTCGCACATCCTTCTTCTCAGCTTGGGATCCCACTATCTATTTTTCTTTTCAAGTTGAAACCGGAGATCCATTGAGATGATATATATTTTCTGCTTACATGAAAAAGCATTTGTGATTGTGACGCATTCAGCCGGGATCTGTTTCTGCAGCACCAAGACTATTCTCTCTTCCAGGAAGACTTATTTGAAAGTTAAATAGCAATAAAGTGAAATCGTGATGCAGTCTGGGAACTGTAATAGACTTCTTTCTTGTGCCTTTTAAAAAATATATATTCAAGCTTGTGGAAACAATACCATTTTAAGTAATCTTTCTATGATGACTAGAAGGGAATGGCTTGCAAAAGAAATTCAGTAGTTTCAGACAATCAAGGCTTGACTGGGTTCATTTCAAAGCTCAGGAAGGGTATTTGTTAAATGGAAGACAGATTTGGTGTGGTGCCTGCAAAACAGGAGAGTGTAAGGGGACATTTCTGCCATTTGCATTTCTTGCTCACTCTCCTGCCATGTGGCACCATGGCCACCAACCTCATCAGCCAAGGCAGGTCTGGGTGTGCCAAGCCTCATACCAGGTGTTAGGGATGGATTCAGAAACCAGAGCCCCGCGTCCCTTCCAGAGGACAGGGCACAAAGCAGCATGGGGCACCCTGAACAATTTTGAGCCCGACAGCTCAAAAGGTCTGGGTCCCATGGATTTGGAGACCCCTTGGGCGAAGGTGGCTCCTAGGCACTTCTGCTATGGTGGGCGGGCAGGGGCAGCTGGCAGGGACTGGGGGTTTAACTGAGCTGCCTTGTCCATGACTGGTGGAGAGACAGAGGCAAGCTTGCTGCTTTGCTGCCTGGATTGGGTCTGGCTAGGATGGAGTTAAATTCCCTGACAGCAGCCCCTTCAGCGCTTTGTATTTGTAGCTAGAAGGGTGTTGATAACACACCGGTGTTTTGGCTGCTGCTGAGCAGTGCTCACACAGCATCGAGGCTGCCTCTCCAACCCCCCTTGTCCCCAAAGGCCAGTAAGCTGGGGGTGGGCAAGAGGCTGGGACCCAAACCCACCAAAGGGATAGTCCAGACCATATTGACGTCATGCTCAGCAATAACAGCTAAGAGGAAGGGGAGGGCATTAATTATTAACGGTATTAATAATACCCTTAAAAATTAATTAAGGGTATTATACCCTTATTATACCCAGATTAAGGGTATAATACCCTTAAAAGGGTATTCATTATATCAGTTTGACTTCTGAAGCAACCACTGTATGTATTGAGGCCCTGCTTCCCAGGAAGCAGCTGGACATCGCCTGCTGATGGGAAGTAGAGAATAAACCTTTTTTCTTGCTTTGCTTCTGTGCACAGCCTTTGCTTTTTTTTTCATTAAACTGTCTTTATCTCAACCCATGACTTTTTAATCTTATTTACTCCCGCCCTGTTCTGCTGAGGAGGGGGAGTGATAGAGTGGCTTGGTGGGCATTTGGTGGCCAGCCAAGGTCAACCCACCACACTGTTGCTCCTCCCCTCACCTTTCATGGAGGACTCTGGTCACTGACAGAGAAGGTCAAAGCAAACTAAAAATGACAAAACCTTTAGGCAGCTCCCTGCTATACTTCCAAGATGCTCACACCTGTGGTAGGGATGGGAGACGTGGGCATGTTTAACCTAGAAAAGCCATGAGTCTGGCTGAGCAGCGGGCTGTGAAGAGGCTGGGAGAACCCTGTTCTTCATCATTGCCATCTGGCTTCATTCATTTTAGGAGAACAGGCCCTGTTCCCAGGCCCAATTTAAAAGTCAGGCTCTTCTCAACATATCTCATCCATTACATTCAGGTTTCCTTCATCAAGGAGTTAAGGCAAACACGGAGGAAATACGCTATTCAGACTTTTATGCCCTACGTGTTCCAGGCAGAGCTGTTAAAGGTGCTACACAAAATGAATCAGTGTATCTGGAAAGGAAAACTAGTCTTTATCTGTTGTTTTAGGAGATCTAAGGGTCTAGGATACGCTGTCTAGGCAAGTAGCTAGTGACTGCCAGGTCCATATACCTTATCCTAAAGATCCTTCTTTCGTCACAGATGGTCCTTGAGAAGACAGAGATTAGCACAAAGGGTCTGCAAAAACAGAGTTCTGGAAGATATCAGTAATGGCTCTTTGAGCCACTGGGTTTTTTTGGAATATTGGAGCTCAAATAATCAGGCCCTAATATATGACAATGGATCAAAGCAGACATTTTACCTTTAATTTCATGATCAATATGTGTGATGGTGAGAAAAGAGTCTGTGGACCTCAACAAATCATTAAACATGAATAAACGGTTTTACTAAATCCTGAAAGGTAGGATTAAGGATTTCACCTGTACTAACCATTAAACTGGCAAAACCATCACTCACCACTCTTCATGGTAAGAAAAGTCCCTCAGGTATCTTCTTGTACAGAAGAGAAGGTGAATAAAACCAGCAACAGCAGCATGGGAAATGTCATCAAAGAATTATGGAGGGTACTTTTTCTTGACGTGGTGTAGGTAAAGCAAGGACCATTGCACAGAGAGAAAAAAAATAAATCGGAACCAGTCCCAGTATTCTTGCTACCATCCAGTTGGATCACAAGCTACCACCAGCAGCAAAGTCTGTTTTGGATTCTCTGAAGGTTTGACCCAGTGATCTATGAGCAGTACTAACTGGGTGAGAAGACAAATCTCACTCATCTGGTGAAACTGGCCAGCTAGAGAAACTTGTTTCCTTGTGCAAGCCAGAATTTGGGCTGCCAGAAGCTTTTCTGGGTATATCATCTCAGGCTCCTGGGAAAAAGGTTTAACCTTATTTTTCCTCATGCTCAATGAATGGGAAGAGGTGATTGGTTTTGCAACGTGGTCACGGTGTCCCATTCCAATGTGCTAACAACAGTCCATTTAGTCCAGCACACGAGGACAGATGCAGGAACAGTGAGTGCATCTTACTTATCCTTATTCAAGAAACAACGGCTAGGAAGAAAGGAAGAAAAGGCAGAAACCAGGAACCATTGTGGAGGGGTCCGGGAAGGAGAAGAATACATTGACAGCCCAGAGCAGGGCTCCCCGGCGTGGGGGAGCTCTATTAGAGCAGTACCGCTACCCTGAGAGACTGTCCCAGCACGGGGATGCTCTTGGACAAGAAAAGCAAAAGGGCAGGGTTAAAGGATTGCTATTTTCTGAGTATTTTGTAGCTGCAGCCCCAGTCTGGGCCTTTATTTGAGAGTGTCACTTGTAACTGCAGCACTGGGGAAACCTGCTGTGTGGGAAAGGTCTAATTAGCACTGAATCACCCGTCTCCTGCTCGCGGCCATCCTGCCGGTACAGGGAGCGGGCGACAATAAACAGCTCAGCGTAGGTGGCTCTCTGTTATTAGCTAACTGGAGGCTATTGAAAGGAAGGGGAAAATAAAAAAAAGAGTGCCCCAGCTGAGAATTAAGCCAAAAACATTGATTGAATATGGGGTTGGAAAATGGCAGTACTGCCATAGTTAAGAGAACAAATACCCATTCGTTCCAATGCTGGAGAAGTGCGGACAAACTCTCATTGTTCCCCCTCAGCTGAGTCACTGCTTCCATTGCTGGGTGTTAAATGAATCATGTCTCTCATTTTCCACTTTGTTATAATTTGGGGTTGTGTTTTCAATCCTTTTTTAACCAGTGTAGAGGAATGCTGAGCTGGTCTGCTTGCAGAAACGATACCCCCAACGCCAACACTCCCATGGGAACCATGTCAGAGATGTGTCTGGGAAAACGTGCGAGCGTGGACTGGTGAGGGTACAAGCAAAGAGCATCTGGTTAGAAGCACTCATGGGTATGGAGAAGGGACCTGCAGGGAGAGAAAGGCCAAGTCTACCTTCACTTTGTGGTCTAGAGCAGTGGACCCATTCTGGAGCAAATCTCCCGATCATGACCACTTTATGGAGTGTGTTGGTTCAGTCCTCAAAGAGGTTGTGGTCCACATGAACTAGACTGATGCCTCTGTTCCAGGCAGGCCCTCCAGTCCCTAACTGGAACATGAGAGTCTGAATCAAAGCCTGGTCCCAGCTCTGACCGACATGTGGGGTGGGGGATCAGGGTCAGGGCCTTTGGGAATAGGCCAAAGTAGATCCATCAGACTGGTGATGGAGTAGATGTCAGGGCCTTAGCACCAATGTCTGAATTCACTGATTCATTCCTATTGCCCTGAGCTACTTCTTCATGTGAACATAGGCAAAAAATATTAAATTTTACCTTAAAAAAAAGAAATATTGTTTGATTGTAGAAAACAGGTATTACTATCACAAATGAGGGTCAGGAAACCCTCTTACTATTATCAGGTTTGTCTAATGCTGTTCCAGAACATGAACTATTTTCCATCCAAGATTACTATTCCACATTACTATTTTCCTCCTGCTTTAAGCAAGGATCCCATCAGAATATTTCACCATAAGTTTCAGGTACAGAAGCAGAGACTTCTCCAGTGCAGTGACAGAGCCAAAGGGACCCTCACTCACGCTTTTTGCACAACTTTGACATAACCGATCCCGGCAAACAGAGCGCAAGATATGTCAAAAAGCAAAACTGGAAGGTCTACTTCTGGCCACCTTTCCAGGTAGAGCTGCCCTTGTGAGTCTTTGTCAGGAGGTTAGAAAGGCTGTTTCAAACTCGGTGGGAGCTCCTGGGCATGTGAAAGTGACGGGAAGTTCAGTGGCTGAAATTCAGTTGTTTTTCTGATTTGTGGAAAGAAAATTTCTCCTGGAGGTGGGAGAAAGTTAGAGCTACAGCAGTATCGCATCACTGTTTACGAAATTAAAGGCTGTACAGCATGCTCTCTTACGGGGCAGCGATGAAACGTGCATGTTTCCTCCATCTGCGAGCTACGCACTTGCCTGCAATGGGAGAACTGCAGACCCACCAGCTAGGCGTCTTTACCCATTGCACAGCCCAGCAGATGTAAAGTTTCTATTATTTCCCTCCTGTTGTTGCTTTGGGAGGCTGAGAAACGTAAGGAAGGGGAGAAGGCAGTGACCACAAGCAGTAAGTGCCATATATCTAACCCGACCTAATGGGGTGAGAGCGGCTGTCCCCCAACGGGGCATGCCTGCAGCGGGGTGCTCAGCTTCAAAGTGTGTGCAGAAAGGAAGAGCTCCTTGGTTTGCCTGTCCTACCTGAAATCAGCAGTATTTCTAATGGGAGCCATCAGGTAATAACAATTACTTCAGTCAAGATGTGCCTCATTTCCACTGCTTTGAAGAACAGGATCAGGCTAATTAATTAAAAGAGTTTGGGTCATGATCAAGCCAGAGGACATACAATTCGCTGATTAAATTGACTCAAGACACAGCTGCTCAATGTGCTAAAATAATAGTATGAACCTCAGGGCTGTTTTTAAGAACTGCTATAATTTCTTTAACTGCGCAAGCTTCAGTAAAGTACTCCTCACGCTCTTTCTGTGAAAGTAGCATTACCTTCAGCTTACCTGAAAGAAATGATCTCACTTCAAGTGAACTTGAGCACTGAGTACCCATAGAAATTAGAGCCCTGAAGGACCCATAATTGAGGTACTTTTAAAAGATTTGCTTTGGTTACTTGTTTTCTGGTAAAACAGAAAAGAGAATAACTCTTCAATATTGAAGTTACACTTTTTGCATTCTGATATTTTCAAAATCTCACTAAAAGAAAAATTTTCACATGGGCCAAATACCATCTTTACGAATTTACAGATCGTTTGTGAATGGCTTGCTCAAGCCGCAACCATACATGATGGTTTAACAAGAGCTGAATCAGGTGTCAGTGTAGCAGCATAACCATTAATTATTTGCAATAATTAAGCTGAATGTTTACCACTAAATTAATTTCCTCATAAAATAGTCCTGTTTCGTGCATTAAACACTACATTGCTGTCAGAAAATTATGTGAAAAAGGAGCTTATAGATATTTTTCTTATGTTATGAAACAAAGAGCTTTTAAATGAACTGATGTTGCAAGTAATTAGACTGCTAGAAGTTTTGTTCTATCTTGAAAGAGTATATTATCTGCATTTTTATAGTGGTGCTGTGTCAGAAAGATAGCATTTTCAGTTTAGCAGCTAAGTGATATGAATTAACATATCTTCAAAAATCAATCCATGTAGCCCACATCTTGCTCAGCTGCTCACCTCAGATAGATAGAAGATCTGCCAAAGGTTAGAGAAGGACAATAAAGATGATCGAAGTTACAGACCAGCTTTTATATGAGGAGGAACCAAGTAAGTTAGGAGTCTTCCATGGCCAAAAGAGGTGACTGAAGTGGATGCAGCAGGTTTTTATAAAATCGTAACACTAAGGTTGTGACTAGGCAGTGACTGTACGCTGTTCCCTAGTGTAAAAAGAAAGAAAGAAGCATCAAATGAACTCAGTGGGATGCTGATTCAGAGTAAGCAAAAGGAAAGTCTTCTTCACACATTGCATAATTATACTATCATGCTCATTGCCTTACGATGTTGCGGATGCTAAAAGTTTAAGTGGGTTGAAAATACAGTGAGACAAATTAATGGAAGAAAAATCCATTAAGGGCTGTTAAATACAAAGATACTGCTTATGGTTTAGAAGTGTCTGAACCACAAACTTCTGGAGACTGAAGAACACATCAGGGGAGTACTGCTACATGCTTGGCCTGTCCTCATAGTCTTTTTTAGGCATGAACATGTAGCCACTGTCAGAGACAGGATTTGGAGGTAGCTCGACCTTTGGTGAGCACAGCTATTCTCAGATTTTATAGTCTGTAAGAGTCAGGATCTCTTACTAGCACTACCTGCATATAAGTAATGTCTGACAGTAATGTCTGACACTGTAGGTCTTATGCTTTGCCACTGAGCAGCTCCTGGTCTTTGATCCAGGCTGATCCAGCTAGAAAATGTGATGATGGAGTAGGACACCGCACCTCACAAAATGACCCAGCAATTCAAAAGACATTGAGGATGTCTATGTGTCTTACAAGTGTTGCTGGGTGTGAGCTATTTCAGAGAGGAGCGAGGAAGCAGGAGGGTGAAGGGAGGGAGTTTGAAGCTGCCATGAGAAAGAAGCTTTCTCGTCGCTCCTACTGCATAGCTTAGAGACTTGAACAGCTTTTGAGATGAATCATGTAATGGAGGCTGCAACAATCTATGTTGGAAAATCACTATATTTCTAGACTAGATTTTTGGTTAATTGGGTACTAGAGCACCACACCATAATATTCTCTTGGTCTTTTTAACAAGAGCAAGCTCTTCAGCAGCCATAATTTCTTGAATATTAGATCCAGAACTTTAATTCCTAAGTTGACCCTCTCAGATGCCAGTAAAACTGTAATGTATCTTTCATGTCTTAATACATTAAGTTAACCAAGTTATCAACGTAAAGCCTGGTTTTTGTCCTGTGGCCAACTGTCCTCTCCCAAATCTTGAAAGAGCTCTTTACAAAACACTATATATGTGGAACAGATTTTTTAAATTGCCTACTCAGCAGTTTTTTGTTTTCTCCATCTGTAGATTCAGATGTACTTTCGAGAGGCAGCATTAATACTGTCCATTTACTAAGGATGTCACTGGGTGGCACAGCAGATAAGCTGACTGCCCCCAAGGCTTCCTGACACGCTTGTTTGTGGCTTGCATCCCACCTGTACTGCAAAATCTGTCAGACCCCACAAATCACTTCTGGCAAATGCCTCGGTGTGAGCATCCAGCTCTAGGTGTTTTGCTGCAAGATATCCCAGTGATGCCGCTGTGCACCAAGACATTTAGGACCATATATTCACGTCCAAAGTCACACTGCTTATCCGTAGCCAAAGATGAAAGCCGGTGATGGAGTGCCCTGTGCCTGGTACAAAATGAGGTCCCCCAAGGGAAAGGCACACACCGGGCATTAACATCATTTTTGACACAGCATGCTACAATTTCCCACGCAGTGTTTACTGGGCTTTCCAGGATATTTCATTAGAGGGAGTGATCCCTGAAAAGCACACGCTGTGCTGTTCTCGTTCAAGAGGTCTGACAAAGACCGCGGTGATCGCTGTAAGGAGATGGCTCTGACCTGCAGGAAGGCACTCTGACACAGTCTGGAGAGTGACAGACGGGAGGCAGCTCTCGCTGCAGTCTTTTGTGGACGAGTAATACCTCGCTAGCCAGATTGCTCACTGTTTTCTGTTAATACCTTGATTTCCGAAGGAAATTCAATTTTGCAGCTGCATAGTTTGTTGGCCTAGCCATCGTCCTCTCTCCCCTTCCCTCTCCAGTACCTACTGAACTTGCTCAGCAGGAGCGAAGTTTAGAAGAGCGGGAGTCTCCAGGGCACAAAGTGCTTCTAGAAAACCCGCAGCCAGCCAGAGGGAAAATCAGATTTGCGTCCCCATTGACAGCGCGCAGCCTGAACCTGTGCTGCCTGGCAGCATCTGGCTGGCCTGTCAGCGCCCACCTACCGACCTGCCGGGGGGGACCCTGGTCCTTCTGGACCAGTCCCAGTGCTGCTGCCTCCTCCTCGGTGTGGGCATCCTACGGGGAGTAGGGGAGCGAGGCGGGGAAAGCTAAGGGGGTACCATTGCTGCAAGAGGAGGGAAAGCAGGGGGAATCTGCTGCTCGTCCAAAACAACTGTTTTGTCCCGTGGAGCTTTTGTTCTAGATGGCTATCACTGAGCACTGCTGCCGCTGCTCATTGGCCTGCTGCTGACACGGGCCACGTGCTGCTTTAAAGTCAGTCCTGCTGAAATTTAGGTTCTTAGCCCAAACTGCTGCTCAGGAGGTAAAAAAGCTACCCCAAGAAAGGTGACAATGCAGAAGCCCATAGATCTGCTCGGGGAGCAGGAGGCCAGCACAGACGTTGTGCCACCCCTACATTTAACTGCCTGCAAGGGGACAAGGGGACCTGGGCTGCCTCACAAATGACACCTTCACAAAGCTGCCAGTGATCGGGCACAGCTCTATCCATACCGGCCAATTCACGCGGGGCTCAACAGGTTGGAATCAGCACCGAGCTGTTGTGCCTGCAAAGCTGGTGTGTTCGTGGTGCCAGCCAAGGGAAAGACTGAGAGAGGATGTGATGGGGGGTCACAAAAACATCAAGGTGATGAACGAGGTGAATACAGGAACGGTTACTCACCAAACCCTGCAATCCTAGAAGAAGAGGTCCCTTAGGAAATGAGTAGACCAGCCTGAGGGGGACAACAGAAAGTATTTTTTTAAGCAATGGATAGTGAACTTCTGTAACGTGCTGCTCTGGAAAGGAGGCAGGGAACATCAGCAGGCTCTAAAAGGGTTTGGACAAATCTGGAAAACAGGCCCATAAGCAGGTAGTAAAGGGAACAGGCAAGGATGTAGCTTTCAGCATCCCCAGTCCAACCCTTCTGGGAGCTGGCAGTAGAAGGGAACACCCCGCAGAAGACGGGCTCGGGTGCTCTCCCAGGCTCGCGTGCAGTGAGGCAGACAGCAGAGCTAGAGGGGACCTTGGTCTGACCCTGCCAAGCACCCTTCTTCTTCTTATGCCCTAACCGTGACAGCTACCACTCAGAAAAACTCCGGAAGTCTGCATAAAGTCCTAGGTGTTGTTTCCCACATAACAACGTAAGACTTCAGTGCTTATGATGCTTCTCGAGGCTTTCCTTGAGAGCATACTTTTCTTTCTCACTTTGCGTGTGTCTTTTTCTTTTTTTTTTTCCCTATGGCTTTAACAGTCCAGAAACTCCATTTCCTCTTGGAGGACACACTATAATCCTCTCAGCAAAAGGAAATAGAAGGGAGAAATGTGTAAGAGTTATTCCTTTGCCTCAGCCCTGGGCAGACTGCTAAGAAATGAGGAATAGCAAAGACCATATACATATCCTCACTATTTGCAGAGGCCTGAATGTTAACAAGCAGTTTACAACAACAAAAAAAAAGACAAGTTTTGGTTTCGATCTCATTTTCTGTGTCCCAGCTTATTACAAATGTCGTTTAATAAAGCATGATTTTCACTATGAATTTTATTTCCTCTGAAAAGAAAATTAAGAACCATTAGCAGGGAAAAATGATTCAGTCTTTTGAGAGACCTAGTTATGCTGCAGAGCTCAGCTGCCAAATTACTGTAAAAGTCCCTGGGACATTCTTTCTATGCAGTGTGGAGAAATTGGAGAAATAACTTGTAACAGTCAAGGCTCCTACAATATAATTTAAAATAAACCCTTGGGAATATCTAAGTAAAAATATAGCAAGTTCCTATTCATATTACTGGCTGCACACTAGAAGTTTTTGACCAGCAAACTGAATAGTTACACGAACGGCTGTGCTCTTCAGAAGCTTCCTAATCAAACCTGCCATGCTCTGACATTATGTAAATAGTTTGAATAAAGTATGTGCCAGCAATAGTGTTCAGCAGGGGCTACTTAAATGAGGATCTGCAGGTTAATTGCTGGAAATGACTTGCAGAACTGCCTTGGGTTTTTTTCCTCAGTTCAGTAAACATTATTCTGAAAGCAGGGAACACATACAAAGGCAAGCCCAGCCACAGCTCCTCTTGACATAGGTAACAACATTACAAATTCACGTAGTTCACAGAACAAGATGTTTGTACATGAATCCATCCTAGGGTTTTATGGGAAATGTTTTGTCTGAATCTAGCTACTTATTTATTATTTCTATTTACCAAACAAAACATTTTGATCTGAGATTTTTTTTCAGTTGGAGTTCTTCCTAAATAATTTGTTTACTCTTGTATCAATTTAGGTTTCTGTCATAATTTCACTTTCTAGGCACTGCACTAAATGAACACCCTTTTTGTCATCTTTCCCCTTGCTAACATCTTCCTCTGCTCCATGGATGCTGACAGCCCTGCTCCCTAGAACAACCTAATTTGGGAAGAGAATTAAGTTAAATTCAGAGTTTCCGGTGTGATTGTTTTTTGAAGATCGATGTTTCTGTTTCTGACCAGTATGGTGGTAACTTGTCTGTTTTTCTAGCTGCACTGTACGGCTTTCACTGCTCCTACAAATCTCAAGGTCTTCCTGGTGCAGATTTTTCTCTTGCAGATGGTTGTCCCACTGGAAGACGATCATCCAGTCTGAGCTCCTGCACGACACTAGGATCAGAGCTTTGCACTGTCCTTTGCATACTAAGCCCATGCATCACGCTTGTTTGAGCTATGGCAGTATGGTGAGAAGGAATTTAGGGTGTAATTCATTTTGTCTGACTTGTGGTACCTACAGAACAAAAGTTCACAGATGAATCAGTTGGCCAAAGCTGCCTTTACAGTCAGTGGGGCAAAATGGGCACTTTCATCTTACAATTCATATTACTATTTTCACTGTCCAATTTGGACTGACACGAACTGTGTCCCCCATATGCCTCTGTCTCCACATTGCTTGTCCAGGGAGAAGAAGGTGAATGGCTCAATTTACCTGTCAGCACTGTCAAGATTTGATCAGACAGGTCCCATCCTCATTGTCAAGTGGCAGAAAATCCATCGCAATTCCAGGAGAACTGTTCCAGTGCTTGAGCACCTACTCTATCTTGAAATTTCTGACTTATTTCAGCTTTGGGCTTTCACTATGGTTTTTTTCCACTAGATTAAGGAGAAATTCTACTGTCAGGCACACCTTGCCTCATCTGGCCTCAAATAATAGCTAGTCTTTAAAACCATAAACCAGTATAACCTTCATTATCTGTGAGAAGTGGCTGTTGACATTTGTACAGCAACACTTCATACGATGTAGGATGTGTAACGAGGACTCACTGGCTAAGCAGCAATAAAGAGTTAGGACTCCCAGGTGTAGTCACAGTAGAACAACCTGGATTTCAGCACAGACACCACATGCAGACTTTTCTACCCCAAACCCACGCAGCAAGTGTGTTTGAACCGCAGCTCTGCTCCCCGTGTGAACAAGGGGAGAGCGCAAGGCTGAAATGCCTGCTGCTGTCTCCAGGTTAGGTGGTGAATGAGGCGAGCAATAGTCATGGCAGAGAGGATTCAGGAGATTTTCTAACACCAGCAAAGGCAATGAGAGCTAAATTCTTTCCTCTCCCTGTCCCAGGTGAAATAGGGATGTCCTCGTAATACCTGACTTGTGTCCCAGAGGCCATTTCCTCCAGGAGCTGCTGCTTTGCCTTATGGGGACGAGCTCCCCAACACAGCTCCCCAAATGCACAGATTCCTGGCTGCATTTGGAGCTACACCTTCATGAGAAACCAGTCGGTCCCACTGTAGCAACATCTTCCTTCCCTTTTCCATCATCTCTGCCTCAGAGAGGAAGGTCACGCTTATGTTTAGAGTTTAAACTACTAAGCAAAGGGCTTGTTCCTTTACTTTTTGGATGAAAGTGTCTCAAAAACTTTTTTTGGTGTTAATTATATAACGATAATAATCTAACCCACTGAATCACCAGGTAAAATGCAGCCAACCAGAAGGAAATTTAAGCCAATTAATTTCAAAATTCAAGCTATTATTTGGCAGCTGAACACTAACACTTCACTAGCAGTTTTCACTGCAGAGCTGCATAGCTACATCCTCTATATCTGTGTTGCTACATGGCTTGAAGGTTTAAATGTTACAAAATGTGCTACTTTTGCTCATTTTGCTTGTAATAAGTGAGATTTTCTTTCAAAATAAAACACTTCTTAAAACGGGTGAGTAAAACTAGATGAGAAAATTTCATTCAGAATTAATTTCAGGGTAATCATTGTCCACAAGATTTTACAAATATCTTCTGTTAATGTGTTTTCCTGGCCTAATAAATGGTACCGGGAAAATTAAGTGGGCAGTCTACTTGGAAATCTAAATGCCCTTAAGGCAAGAAGAATGGGCTTCTTTTTGGCAGAACGTAAAAGACAACTCAAATATGTCCATGAATATTAAGCACTTTCTCTCCTTTCAAGACTTCTCTTCATTCAGTTACCCGTTCTCCTCAGGAAATAGCTTTTCATTATGAAATGAAACCAGTTTAGTACCTAAATCAAACACCCTGATTTCCTGAGGGTGTTTGATTTGGGTACTAAACTAAAATTCCACCGAGGAACAACATACACAAACCTACACCTAGGAAGAAGAAAGTAATTAATTCAGAACTAGAAAACGAAGGCATTTCAATCAGCTGCTGAATAACAGTCAAACACCAGCTTGGGTGATTTATGTAACTTTTACGTGCCATTTTTTACCTATTTAAAACATGATTAGTAGATCCTATGTCTTGATATCATTAGAAAAAAAGATTCATTGCACTGAGGCAGAGGCCAGTGCTCTGTGTAGGTTATTCCAGACTCTTTAGACTTTGCCTTGAGTTGAAGAATGACGCTTTAGGGGAAGACTGGAATTTACCTTAGAGCTACTCTAACGTACAAATCTGCTTAACAGTCCTATCAGCCTGGAAAGGAGAAACTCAGCGTCACTGAAAGGAATAGGATTTAGGCAGAATGCCTGTGTTCTTGCAAGCCCAAGCACATTCAAGTTCGGATATAATTTACTTTTTTTTCTTTTTGTTAATGTTATGTTCTATGTTATGATATCCAAGCATGATTAATACAAGTGGGAAACAGTTTTCCTCGAGGAATATCAGCACAAATAAATAAATGGGGTGTCATGACGTGAGCAAGACCGCTCAAGAGAGTTTTCCCAAGGCAAGGGTGTCTGATGTGAGATGTTGTCTTCTCCTGGTCATGCTCTGCCTCTGGCCTCAAGAATTAGCAGTTCAGATGCTGTCAGCAGTCACAGACAAAAAAATCCTAACAGACTGACAGAACACAAGGAAAAAAGGCATCTGGGTTGATGGCTACTGCAGAAACGTATGCCTAGACACTGGCAGGTTGCATTAGCAACAGCAAGCTTGTCAGACTGTGTGCCCACAAAATCTAGATTACACTGCAAGAGTACCGCAGCGCTCTCCGGAGCTGCAGCTGTTGAGTCCAGAGTAACCCTCCTCCCCGTGGCTCAAGGCCAAAGTTAGAAAAACCTTGGTCCATCAGCATATTGCCTGGATAGTCACCAGCCTACAGACTTGTGCCTCTTCACTGAGAAAAGAAACTACTAGTACGTCATTTTACAGGTGGGAAATGGGGGGACTGGAGACAGGATCCAGGGCACATCACCAGGCGTCTGAATATCGCGTTAGCCGTGCAGTCACAGTGCGGCTGCGCAGCAATGCGGGAGACCCACAGGCACTTGGGGGGAATTCTCCCAGGGCAGACACCTCTGGGGGTCCCCTCCTCTCTCCATGTGCTCTGGAGGGAAGTCCAGGTGTGACAGCTAAATTTCAAATGTTTAGGGTTAAAAGAGATGATTCCTCTTCTGAGTGATAACATCCAAGAGCATACAGAAAGCCCAGGACCGAATAGGAGCAAACCTGAAAATTGCGTGCTGGTCCAGCGCTTTTGTGCACAAACATGATTCTCATACAAAAAGAAAAACTCAGTCTATCGAGAGACCTTCTTGTCCAAAAAAACCCTCCATGTGAGACAGTTATCTGGTATGTAATCAAGAGTGAAATGCTAGCGATGAACCGAAGGCTTTGAAGGGAAGAACAAAGCGATGTGTATCTTGTCTGTGGCTGTCACTTCCCTTGACAGCCATGGCCCGTCTCCTCTGTCTTGTTAGAAATTATGTCAAACCTTTTATTTTCATCCTTATCTCTAAGCATCTGAGGCAATGTGAAAAGAGGAAAATAAGAAATCTAGATGTGATTAGTGGAAATACCATTTGATGGGTCCCTTCCTATGTGAAGGAAGACAGAATTCAGCCCATAAAAAGATACTAATCAGAAAGGCAGTGTAAAACAGGACAAACAAAAGACAGAAAGTGCTAAAAGTAAAAAAAAAAAAAACCACAAAGAAACAGTAAAATATTCCAATTAAGCCTCTAACCTTCCCCTTGTAAACAGTTGAAACTAAATTTCATTTTATTTACTACTATGGGACGACAAATCTTTTTTTTCTTCAGAGCTATGAATTCTCACTTTCTAGATATGAATCACTCCTTTTCATTAACAAGAAGCAGCAGATTGCTGCCATCTTAATTGTAGCCAAAATATTATTTTCAGTAACTGCAAATAACAGGGTATGTTGACTTGCAGAGAAATGTGACATGCTCAGGATTTCTAAATTGTAAATAGAAGAAAGAGAGAAAATATACTGGAGTGACATAACTAACCTCAATGTTACTATTCTAAACAAAACTCAGAATTTCATTATTGTAAACAGATAATGAAAGTTTCTGTTGAAAATCGAACCCGCTAGCTTTTCAAATAAACATAATTCAGTGTATAAATCTCTGATTAACTCCATCTGAACAAGCTGTACTGCAGCCCAGAGGCAGCAGAAAGCTTTAGGGAGACTTCTCCAGGTTCCCCACCAGTCAGGCAGGCTCTCCTCAGCATATCTGCCAGCGCTTTACCCACGTTATAAAGGACTCATGCAACAACACTTTTCCCTGTCCCACAGAAAAAGGCCTGTTCTGTTTTGACCTCCTTGTCTAGCTACCCTTTCACTCTGACCTGCCCATGGAAAGTTGTAGGTTTGGGTAAACGAAAGCATTTCTCAAGGATCTGAGACCTGGAGGGCCACAGCTGCCGGGTGCAGGCATCAGAGCAACCCCAGCAGGAGGAAGATCAGCAGCACAGAGCACAGGCTAAAATCTTTTTTAGCCACAGAATAAAAGCTGTCAGGAGGAAACAAAGGCAGAGGCATCTGCACGCTGGCTGGCAGGCAAGTCGTGGCAGGGCACTTCACACCAGTCTTTGTAGCAGGTTGTAGCAGGTTATTTACCCACTGTAGGCTACAGCCTATAATGACAAGTCTGTACTTCGTTTGACTGCATCGTGTATTGCCAGCAAAGTGCTTGGGATTATAGCTTCTCTTGGCATCCCCCTTGACAAAAGCCCATTTTTTCCCCTCTAAGGAAGTTTGGGTTTGGAGCAGTGTCCCGCAGAAGGTAAGAGAAAGTAAAAGCTTTTCGTAAGAGAGCTTTCCTTAACCTTTACTGTACCGGGGACCAAAATACCGGTGTTCGGGAGCTGTGCATCAGGGCACCTTCACCTTCTTCAGGACGAGGTGTGGATGCTGAGTGCCACTTACCAGGCGTGTGCCAGCATCGCTGTGCACCGCCATCCCCTCCTCAAGGCAGAGACACCTGCACTGTCAGCACTTTTAGTCGGGGGTGCCCAAGGATCAGTCCCTTTGGAGCCAAGAAATCTTCTTACTCACCTTTCTGGGGTGGTGCCAGCTTGCTCTTTCACATTGCCTGCACTCTTTAAGAGCTTAAGCCTCCTTGTTTACTTGACTGCCTTTAAGCCTGCCACTTTTTAACTTCCAAAATGTGCGACTCCCACGCTGCATTACAAAAATGTGATGTAACTGGAGATTATCCTGTATTCCCTTTTGTACATCAGCCCTTTAAAAAAGAGCGAATGGTGCCTGCTGACTTTTCTTCCTTGGCAGCTGTTTATTGCTTTGGGGACTGATTATCTCGGTGTACTGCTGTATGAGGCTCCTTCACACGTATTACCCGAGTGTAGTTCACAGGGAAGTAATTATTACCATCCTTCCACGTGCCGATACCCCGGGATCCATCGCAGAGCAGGCGTTACACCACCTGCAGCCTGCGCACAGTCAGGCCGGTCTTTCACGGGCAGAAGGAAGAAATCCACCGACAAGGGGTTGAGGTGTCCTGCAAGGCTTTGGCAGCTGCTGGGAGCAGGGTCGGGTCTCTCCTCGTCCCACCTGGCCATGCCCTGGTGAGCTCAGGGTGGCTGCTGCTTGGGGCTGTGCATGGTCCCGTGGGGGCACCTTCCCACGGCAGGTACACGGCCGCTGCCAGCAGTGCCCTAGGACACATCCCACCTCTTTCCAACCATACTCAGCAGGAGGGAAAGTCCCAGCCCAGACCTCCACTGCCAGCCAGAACTCACCCCAACAAATAGTAGAAAAGCATCTACTTCAAAAAGTACAGCTACGATGTTTCGTGTCCCAGCAAGTCGTTTCTAGCTGTACATTCGCTCACCAGCAATGGTCACGTTCCTGCTTTTGCGATCATATTTTGCTCACATCGGACATGAAAAATTCATACAGCTCTGGAAGAAAATGTATAGGAAGGAACACTAATTGACTTCCAGGGTCAGCACCACCCACAAAGGCTCCATAATTTTCAGTTTCTGGATTGCTTTAGGTAGATGCAAAATCACTTAAGGTACCAGAACTGCATGATGCAAACAGCAGCTGCACACAGTCCGTGGAGACTTTATTAAACACTAATGAAAATGGACAAGCCAGGGAAAATGCATCACAACTTTTGGAAACAAGAAAAGTACTCAGAGGGCTGACTGCTAGCAAAACACAAGAGTTCTGCTTGTAATTTGAGTTGATTTCTTAGAGGAGCTCTTGAGACAGAGCAAACAGAACCTCTGGGTATTATTATTACAAAATAGTCACTCTTAAATTAAAACTTTTTGAACAACAATTTAACACTAACCATAAAATTTAATTGTGATGAGGAAAGACAAAGGCAAGGTAGAGCAAGGCAAAAGACAAGGCAAGGAAAGGCAAGGAAAGGACAGGGACTGGATACACTGCGATACAAGTGCAATTATTCCTCTCAGTCTGTGAGGAATTAAAAGGGATGAAGAACCATAAGGTCCAGATGCAGACAGCTGGTACTCTGGAGTATGCATGCCTTTTGTGCCTGCTCAATGCGATCACCCAACAAGCATAATTAAAATTGTCCCTGTGTCCTTTCTCTTAGCTAAAATACCTTTTTATATCGAGTCACAGCTCCCTGACTCGGGCTGGCTCGGTCCTGCTGAAATCAACCAGGTTACTCAGGGAGAAAAAGTTTCAGACTTTGCTCAATTTTTAGCAAATTTTCTCTACTTGAAAATGCATTAGATTTGGTTCAATGGATGGGAAATAGTCTGGGCCAACTTTTATCTTCTGGAGATGAGTTTATTCATCCTAGTGAAAAAAGGTGAGTCACTTCTTTCCTCCCTCAGATGATAAGCCATAGACTGTGATGAAAGTCAGCTGGAATTTAGCATCATAGCCACTAACAGTAGCATAATTAAATCTGGTTTTACTAGGAGGTAGCAGATGAATACGCAGCAGATAAAGTAAGGGCAGGCAAGAAAAGAATTTAAATAGAATATAAATTGCTTTTTATTCTTTAACATATGTGTTACCATAAAAGAAAGTTATTTTTCATTACGTGTTTTGTCTCCCAAAGCAGAAAATAGCAATAGAGCGCAGACCATGTAGATTTGTTTCTGTACACCAATTTGGGTGCCCTGGCACATGCTCGGGTACGTGCTATGCGAACAGTGCCTCAAATCTGCCCGCGGAGTCTGATATCACACAGGATCTGAAGCAGAACTGTGCTTCCACTGAAGTCCTGCTATGGGAATTTTATTACTGTAGTTAAAATGTAAATAAATTCCGTAACAAGGAGGCCTGTTAGTTTCTTGGCTGAGAGTTTCTGGGGTGAGCAGCTGAATGACAACTTTATTTGCAGCAGAAAATTAATTCTGTTCTCCTATGCTATTCTGCTGGACCTGTCACTGACAAGGTGTGGTGACTACCTAAATTCTGCAGAGAATCTGGATTTGTCATCTGCAGAAAATACCCAATGACCTTTTTTCCAGCATTAAGTTCTCCCTCACCTGGGGAAATGTCTTCTCTTTTTCTAAAAGGTTTAGCTGGAAATAGCTACACAAGGACATCTTCTTCCCACAGTACAACAATCCTCAGAGCATTTTAACCACCAAGCCCTGTATTAGGAAGCTCTATTCCTTTTTGGTAACTTGGCCTGGTTTGCTTTCTCCATCCTTCAGAAGTCCTCCAGCACCTGGGAATGAAACAGCTTGAGTATTTATTAGATCTGTTTTAGTGTGGGCCCTATCTTCTCTCTGAGAGTTGGAGAAGCCTCTTGGATGTGCGGAAGGTGTTTTTGCAGGCAGTGCTGGGAGAGAGTCGTACCGACACAGCAGAGCTCTCCAGGCCCCGGTGACTCGGCCCCACCAGAAACAGCCCACAGCTTCTCCTTCACCTCTGCCGTTTTTAACACCGCTACGCATGCAAGCTAGGAAAGCTTTGATTCACTCCTGTCCCCCAAGGGCCACCAACAGCTGAAGTGAGACACACACAGCTCAGCCCACAATGGCTAAATCTCACCGATTTTCTAACCACAGATCATTTCTGTTCCTCCTTCTGGAGCTGAACATTTCTTGATCATCAGGCACTTCATTTTCACATATTTATTACTCAAATTCCATTCGAATTGGAAAAAAAGTCCAAAGTTTCCTGCAAGCCAGAATCTGTGTGGACCTTGAAGCCAATCAAAGAAACTGAGAGAAGAAATTATCCCTGCTTCCAGATACACATGACAAGATATTGCCAAAAGGCTGAGAAACTTTGCTTCCAGAACCCCAGGTCCAGATTAGGCCTGCTTGGACATGAGTGGTCCCCAGAGAAGAGGTGTTGGGCCTGGCAAATGGGACAGGGATATGCTGGAATACTGCCAGACCTTCAGCAGAAGCTGGCCAAACCTGAGGCGTTTCAAATGACACCTTTTTGTCATTTACAACCATCTCTAAACTGACTAGCTCAGATTATCATTGCTTTTGCACTTTATGGCTCTATCACCTATTGTCCCCCTCTCTTTACTCTTCTCTAAAATGAAACTCCAGGTTACTTGACCATTCCTGTCACCCACTGAAAAACAGTGTATTATATATGAAGAGGCCAAATTTAATAGGCAGTTTCAGGACCATGTAGTAACCAGAGCAGTATTCACTAAATGTGGCCTGGGAAGAGCCTTGGGTCCTTCATGGGAAGTAAAGAGTTAGGAAATTAGTTGTTTGGGATGGATGGATATGGAGGGCAGGGAATGGTATAGAAAGCTATGAGTCACTAGCAGTCCCGAGAGAGGCATTGCAGGAAAGTCCTGATTTTCACTCATTTACGCAGACAGGAGGGGAGAATGCTAGTGTTACCTCCAGCCTCTGCAACAAAAGTGTTCACTGCACTCCTGGGAATGGGAGGAGATGGTTGAATTTAGCCTAACTGTAGTCTAAAAATGAAGTGCATAGTCTTGTTCAACAGCAGGTCTTAAAAGGCTAATGCACTGAACAGCTCCAGGTGTAAAAGACACTAAGGTGTAGTTAAAACCACATCCCACAGTAGTGAAATTTATAGGGAAAGGGAGAATGAAAACCACTATAAAAAAATCAGTGAAGCGGCTGCGAGGCAAACAGCAGAGTGGAGAGGACGTTGCTGCAGAGAGCATTCACACGGTACCAAGCCGTGCAACAACTCCTGCAACCGCAGCTGAGAAACACTGATGGCACAGAGTGGTTTGCCCAGGTCTGACGACATGATTCATATTGGCATGAGCAAATCCATGCACATGCAGCCATGGCCATGACTGCCCTGCCTGAGGGAGGAACTCACAAAAGAGGGTGAAATCCAGACACTACTACCGCTCCTAAGAGTGGGACTCAGGGGGAGTTTAGGCACCCAAGCTAAGGAATTGCTGCAGAAACCTGCTTGTTCAGCAATCGCCTAGAGATATCTGTGGTTTCAAGAGCAAAACTCTTGGGGTGCTTGGGAACACACAGAAACACCCCAGTCTAGTGCTAGATCCTGACAAAGGTCTCCTGAGATCTGGAGAAGAATTAGTGAGTCACTGAACTCCACCTGACTCCCGGGAGAGCCTTGTCCAGTAAATGTGCTTTTAAAATGCCTAATAGGCATGAATAGCAGAAGCCACAGCTGCCGTGGTGCCTCCTTTCAGACATGTGCTTCAAGGAAGGTCTCGCTTTTCACAGTAGCCTAGTGGCCCTAGTTGGAAGGGAAGCTCTTGTCACACCTCTTGATGAAACTAGAGCACAACCAGAGATTCAGCAAACCAGAGGGAGACTAAGGCAGTGGTTATGAAATTTCCTGGTCTCTGATCCAATCCCCAGGACTGTTCACATTACTGCATATATATATATATATTTTCTTAGAAGTGAAATGCATGGGTCTCAATTGCCAAGCTGATTTGCTTGGGTTTTTCATTGCAATTGGTAGTCAAATAGGGGAAAAAAAAAAAAAAAAACCAACACAGAAAAACAACACTCATAACTTATGATTACAAGCCGAAGTTAGCAAATTTACTTCAGACAAACTCTTCACTTGATCCAGACGCTACTTCCCTCTCCATCTCAGCTCTCACTTCATTCTCCCTCTCCCCTGATTCCCCCAGCCTCCAGACTCTGTTCTTCTCCCATCCCTGTAAGGCACAAGGTATTATTCCCATTGGCCTCTTCTCAATAACTGGGTTTGCTGATTTAAAACTAATTAGCATTTATTAGTAACCTGAATACCAGTTATCACTTACCAATCTTGGTTTGAATCCCCTCTGGCTGAAGAGGAAATTGAGCATGGGTTTCGTGCTTCTTGCTTGCGTACTCTAGCCTAGAGCCTAACTCTAACTGTGCACAAAATGAGTAGGTACCTCACTTCAGGTAGGTACCTACTTCAGGAAGGTGTCCGTGAGCAAGACCTAAGTGTTTGCAACTCTAAGCAAGGCTAAATGCTTGGGTAAGGTGACTCCAGGAGTACAGGGATCAAGAATCACACTGTACTTAGCAAATTGCATGGCAGCTCTTTGGTGAGAAGTTGAGATCCTTGAAGGAGCTCAACGCTCACCAGGGACTGTTGAAAAGTCGTAGACTTCTAAAGTCAGTTGCAGGGTCCTGCTGGATGGGAGTTCGCAGCTGTTGGGCATTGTAACCCTGGGCTCAGAGGTATGCAGAATATGCAGGTGTCCTCTTTACAGATAACAAGGAAGAGATATCACAGGGGAGAGAAAAGAAAAGGCAAAAAAACAGAATGGAGATGGGGAAAGGAGAAGTAGAAACCCCAAGTCCTTGATCCAGTGTGGGTGGGATATTGAGCTGTATTGGTTAAAAAGGCAAATTAAAGGGAAAGCCCAAAGGTGAGAGAGGACATCTTCTCTAGTGCTAGTGATAGGGTTTTGGACCTTGAAGGGCATTTTTTTTCCCTGGCAAGGGTGGTCTTTGAAAGAAGCTGACTGAATTACAAGGTGCTCTTACAGGAGACCGGATGAACCACATAGCTCTAGGGGAATGTGCAAACAGAAAGCTTTCGTAGGGAACCTTGTCCAATATAATTAAATCATGTGCAATGAAAGACATATGCTCTTTGTAGCTGAGCAATCATCTGTTCTATTATCTGAGGCCAAGAAGTTCTGCTATCTATATGCCATTGGCAAGCATCTATGTGATTAACTGCAACCATCACCCAATTTGGAATCTGCTCTTTTAATTAACTCTGTGTGGCATTTCGTCCACATCTGATTATGTCTGAAAGAGAGTCTCTTGGACCATGCTAGCTCTGCCAAGCATCTTTTGACTTGTTACAAAAATGTTGCTCTGTTGCAGGAAAATTATTGCACTTGAGTGATTGTGCTCAGTCCTCCTCTCTCTAAATGAGAAATGGAAACTAGAGGAAAAAATAGATACAATCTGAGGGATGCAAAATAGTAAACATTATATTTTTCCTGATTTAAACAAACTAAGACGTGCCTCTCATCTGAACTCCAAACTCACAGGACCACTCATTCTTTAGAAGTATTCCTGGGACTAACAGTTTTCAACAACTCTTGCCAAATTTCTCTCAGTTGACAGCGCGTTGAAGAGAGCTTTGTTAACGACATCTCTATGTAGAGCTCAAGACACTCACATTGAAATGTATTTAAGCAGGTGTAGAACTCTGGTATCTCCACCTGGTTTTGTTCAGCATATTATTCTCTTCAGCTGTACACATACGGAAACGTGCAGAAGGGTCCAGGTCTGTTCTAGTTTGGCATTTCTCTTATTGCAGAAATAAGCAGGTGAAAAAGAAGTCTTGAATGTGATGAGCTGTGGATGGCTCAGGGCTGTGCTGGGCTTCAAAGAGGAGAAAAAGTCCAGTGCTGGAAAGTGACAGCAGCTGCTGATGGGGAAGGTAAGACGCTCAAGGCAAGATGTTCAAGTGTTGCTCCTCCTGAGGTCAGGCAGACTGGGTAGTACCTGTGACCTCTTGTGGGATCATCTCTGACTAATCACACTGACATGCTTATAAAAACCTGTAGACTTAGAAAAGCAAGAGTCAAAAAGTGAATATTTTATTGCTGAAATCAAACAGTGCTCTTTTCCACCAAAGCTTCAGCCTGCTGACTTTTTCACCTTGTTTATCTTTAGCACCATCTGGCAAGGCAGAATGACACTGCTGTCTCCAGAAACATCACCTCGGGGACAGCGCCAAGGAACAACCTTTTAAGCCTGCCTTTTAAGCCTCATTTTATCTATATTACATATTGGTTCCCTAGCATTTCCTAATCTTATTGATTAAAACATTAGGGTATCTAATTATTATTGGCAACACAAATCACTCTGTTATATCAAACTTACATCAATAGTTATTATCATGTTACCAACGGTTATACTATTATTATTACAATTTAACCTTGTACTCTAATTAATCAAAAACAATTGCAGCAAACAACACAAACATTGTAACTCAACATTTCTTTGTTTTCCTTTCTCATCAACAAATAAGGTCATTATTCACCTTCTGGGTAACGGAACTGCGTTTAAATATCCATAACACTCGAAGTTCATTCTCCTTATTTAAAGCAAACTTCTCAGAACTGTGTTTCTGCACACAATTGTTCAAATTAAACTGTTCAAATGAAATTGTTAAAACTAAATTTCCAAAGTTGGGAAACAACAGCTTTGGAATTATAGTGACAAGGTCTGTCAATGCACAATTTGTTTAACCTATACCAATATTGAGTTGTATTGATAAAAATTTTCTCATTCAGCTAGTTCCCCTTCTTATATGTAAAGTCTAATAATAAAATATACCCCAAAATCTGTATGACTTGCTAGTAAAGAAAGGAATGGGAAAGAGAGAGAGAAGAGAAGGAAGAAGGGAGGGGAAGGAAGGAAGGAAGGAAGGAAGGAAGGAAGGAAGGAAGGAAGGAAGGAAGGAAGGAAGGGAGGGAGGGAGGGAGGAAGGAAGGAAGGAAGGAAGGAAGGAAGGAAGG
Organism: Mycteria americana; assembly: GCF_035582795.1. Classification (NCBI taxonomy): domain Eukaryota; kingdom Metazoa; phylum Chordata; class Aves; order Ciconiiformes; family Ciconiidae; genus Mycteria; species Mycteria americana. The sequence goes on from NC_134365.1 coordinate 137,666,449, forward strand.
AAGGAAGGAAGGAAGGAAGGAAAGGAAGGAGGAAGGGAGAGAGGGAGAGAGGGAGGGAGGGAGGGAGGGAGGGAGGGATGAAGGAAGGAAGGAAAGGAGGGAGGAAGGGAGAGAGGGAGAGAGGGAGGGAGGGAGGGAGGGAGGGAGGAAAGAAGGAAGGAAGGAAGGGAGGGAGGGAGGGAGGGAGGGAAGCACCATAAAGGGGAAAGTAGACAGTTTATTCTGATTCTAGGTCACCTTGTCCATGAGAGGATTTGTCTTGAAGAGTTTATGGGGCACACCATGAGAAATGGACCAGGAATCATGTATTTTCCCTGATCATTAGCTGCTTTTTAACCACAGATAATAAATGTCAGGTTAGACTCAGCCTGCTAAATACCAGTTGAGGTCTGTGTTGGAATAATATTGTTTGCAGAGAAATCTAATTTTCTTTGTGTACATCTTAGAGGTCAAGTACTGCACTTGCACATAGTCCTTGTGTATGTAGTTTGAAGGTAACCTATAGAATATACACTCACCCATTATGTAAAAATATTGTATGTAGGCTATGTATGTTATAACTGTTATGAGTGAAGAGACATAGGGACAACAAATATCATAGGTAAGATGAAGTGTAGCCTTCTCTACGAAAGTTTTCTATAAGCATCTTTTGGCAAAATTGCAAACACTTAACTCCGTCTTTTTAAAAAACATAATTAATCCTCAAATAAACTTTTTTTTTTTCAAATATGATGTCTACTTTGCCCTTATCATTATTATAACCAATTAAATGATTAATCTTCCTTTATACGTCATTAAACAGCAAGCTATTTCAAACATTAAAAGTATAAGCTCCTTCACTAACGAACTGTCTTGATAATCCCTCCCATTTCCATTTCCTAAAGCATGCACTCCCCATGCTTATATTCACACAAATATAAGTGTTGCACAAATGTTTTTTATCTATCCAAGTTCCATACGAAACCTGACAACTTGCTCTTTTTTAATGCCCAAAGCATCTATCTTGCTCTCTCTTCCTCACTACCCTCTTGAACCATTTAGCAAGGGTGACACCTTCTTCAGTCCACCTTGGTGAACTCAAGGTTGTGGGTAAGTCACAGCTGTGAGCAGATGGCTACGGGCCCCTGTGTGGCTCTGCCAGGGACCCATGCCGCTTGGCGAGGAGCAGGGAGCCAAAGAAAAAGTCAACAAAGAAGGAAGGTCTGCCGAGCAGCGAGGTGAGGGAGCCCTGCCAAGGGGAAGGCGGTCTAAGCGTGGTGCGCCCTCCCACCACTGGTTCTGCATCTTACCCCAAGTCTTTTCATGCGTAGATTTGTGCAGTGCCCATGAAGAAAAGACCTGAACACAGGATTCTTCCGTCCACGTTGAACACCCACATCCCTGATTACAAAGCCATGCTCCCACACATTCATTCCCGGTGAATCTTATCTTCTCTGCCCTCTCCTTCATCCTCCTTCCACCTTGTCTCTCACCTAGGAAGTGTCTTCAGCCCTGCTCTGCCTTGGATGCTGCTCTCCCATTTCCTAGCAAATGCTTTGACCAAAGGGTATTATGCAAGCAATACCTTCCTTTGCCAAGCTCTCCCTAAATTACCTCGCTCTCCAAAGGAGCTACTGGACAAAACGGACCATGAATTTAATCTAAATGCACTGCCTTGAATGCAAGGAACATACACTTTAGGTATGCATAGGAGTATGTATGAGCACACACCTAACATAAAACACAAGAATGACACTCACCAACAGGCAAAACAAGAAGGAGGAAGGGTACAGGAAACATCACGGTGATTTCAGCATCACAGGATTGTGTAGTGGGACATGTACAGATCTGGGAAAGTTCATTGCAACTTGTTTTGATTTGTTCTAGTTCTTGCCTAGTGCTTGCTGCTCCCCCTTCTCCTTCACCCCTTCCCTACTTCATGGCAAAAATGAGCTTTATTGGATAGGGAAAAAAACCCAAATATTTAGAAGTTTCCTCTTGTATTGTTGGGCACTTAAGCTTTTTGAAAAGTTGCTGCATAGATCAAATTTGTATTTCATTTGGTGACTATTTGAGACTCAAAGAGTTTTATAACATGATTACTACCAGCAATAATGGGTTTAAGCTCAGAAGATCTCATATTGTCTGTGTATTTTCCTGACTAAATTTCAGTAGAAGAGTATTCCCAATATCCTGTGCCATGTAGATAAGAGAGACAGTCAAAGGATGGATATCATTAATTTCCAGGAAACCATGTTTTCCTTACTTGTTTAATTATTACATAATTACTTTTTACTTTATGTATTTCAAATAGCAAATAATAGCATTGAGTCAGTACCAAGATAACTATGGCTTAGCAACTTATTAACATATACCCAAGACTACATGGCTTACTAGAGGGAAAAACTAAGAGTATTTCAATCCTTCCTATGTCTGTGTAATCAGATACTAGACCCTGCATAGCTGTAGTATACTCTAAATCACACTTCAGCTGGAATACATGAACTGATTACCATTCACCTTACTTGATATACTGTTAAAAGTTGGGCCTTGTCTCTACTTCTTCTTCTGCATTGTCTTCTTGTTGCTTCCCAGCTATTCCTTTTAAATTTATATTTCTGAACTTTACTAAAATGCCCTGCAATGTTCCTTCCATAACTTCACATCTCAAAAAAAAAAAAAGCAAAAAACCCCCATAGTCATTGTGCCTATAATTTAAATACATCTTATGACTTAGGATGTTAGTATTTCATATTGGCACTCTAACAGAAACTGAAGGGAGTAAGGTGGCGAAGTGTAAAACAGCAACCCATCTAAATAATTCTTTTTTTTTCTTTGCTCATAACGGAACAGCAGTCACACATAAAATGCATCCGTGTGGAGCAGGAACAGAGCACAAGGAAAAGCCGGTCACGCAGCTTCCATTTCCTGATCACGGCGAGGGGAGCTGCCCCAAGCTGGCAGTCCTGGACCGCTCTGCCGCTGCTTTGCTATTCGGAGACGACGATGCTGTGGCTGAGGAGAGGCAGGGGCAGCAGGCAGGGGAGGGATGTGGCGATGCGCGGGTACCAGGAAGCCGGCAGAGCAAGCTGGTAGCTTGGAAGAGCTGGTGCCCAACGTGATGTGCTGATGTTGCTTATCCAGATTTGGAGTTTGCCTCGTCAGCCGGCTCCTGGTGGGTAGGAAGGGCCTCGAAAGGGCCCCTGCGTCTGCAGGGCAGGGCAGGGAGCTCTGGCAGAGACGAGCAGGGGGAAGAGCAAATGGGCAGTGGGTCCTTGCAGGGCCCCCACGTGGAAAACCACTAATTACCTTGCAAGCAGGTAGGAGGGCAGGCTGTTTTATCAGCGGTGAGGTATGTTTTCTCTTAAAATGCTTTTCTCCTAAATGATGCTTCGCTCTAAGGAAGCTCTTCAGTCACCAATTATGGCTTTTCTTGTAGCTGGAGAGAACAAAATTACCAAATGGGAGGCTAAATCAGATTCACCAGGATAACCGCATTTTACCCCAGGGAACGGCACCCTCAGAGCCGACTCACAGAGCGGCAGAATCAAGTAATGCCGTTCTCAGAAAAAATGCAGAAGCTGGGGGGCGAAGACCAGCGGGTACGCCAGAGATGAGGAAGCACTGGAAGTGATCACCTGGTGATTACAACAATTAGGTTTGGGGATACGAAGCAACCCTACATTCGGTTTGTTTTCTTCGTAATTACGGTTGCATTTTGGTGACAGAAGACAGGCAAAGCACAGCGTCTGGCGTGGCCCTGCTGCACAGAGCCCTGGGGGCCGCGGCTGTGGCTGACTGCCCGTGGATGAGATGCAAAGTGGGCACAAGATGAACTTCTCCTCATTGCCCACAACTGCCCCAGCTGCTTCCCGAGGGGAAGCGGCGCATCAATTTTACTCCTCCTGGCCCAAGGACCGTAGCAGCCATACAGTTAAAGGCTCAAAATAGAAACCTGGTCAGCTGTCACGGCACCTCTGCCAAGGATCAGCCTGTCTGGGCTGTGCCTTCTTCAGGTATTGCTCGAGGCTCCAAGACTGGTCAGCCAGAGCAATTGGGAGAAACGTACAACCCCTTTCCTGCAGTGCAGGAGGGGTGGGTGCGTGCTGTGTCGGGCACCTCTGCAGCACATTACTCTCTGTCACTTCTTCCTGGGTCTTCCTATTCCCAGCCCCAGCTTAGGTCTATACATTGAGCCACACATTAAAAATGTCCTTCCCCTTCCGCCTCCCTTTTCAACCTGCCTGTGAAAGAGCTGCAGTTGAGGTTTAAGTGCCTGTAATATCACACTGCCAAGCCTGCAAACACTGCCAAATTTCTCGGCGGAAAGCTGGGACGTGACGTGTGGTATTTGGAATGATTAAGTTGCCTTTATGCACCACAAAGGGCACAAACGCCATTATGAACATGACTGATGTAATGCATTTACAGATCATTTTTTAAAACAATATTCACAAAACAGAGTGCTAACAAAACTACTTCAAAATGTGTGAAAAGGACTCCAGATGAAAGTGTTGTGGGCAGATACGGTCTGCGAAATCACTTAGAAGCTAAGCCCCTCTTAGGCCCATCAACAGCAGATGAGTTCAAGCAAAAGTCATTTATCTTGGTTTTTACAGCCTCGGCACTCCATCTTAACTGCCGATGTCCAGTGTGTCTGCAGCCCTTACTGGGTAAGATTAATAGTCCTCTTCAGATGCAAAGCATTAAGTTTTTCTTTCAGGACCTCATTATTTTGTTTTATTGTAAGTTATGTATGGATTTTACTCTTAAAATTATAAAGAAATATCACATACAATTCAGATCATAACAATTACAGCCAGGGAAAGGAAAGCACAAAGCAGGCATCCACGAGACTGTCATTCTGCAGATATGAAGAGCTCTCGCTCAGTGACATTAAAATGCAGGAAATAGATGCTTTTGAAGATTTAAAGGTACAGAAGCCAATCTGTGCTCCTAAACATCACCACATTCAAGGGACGCAGGTTTGCTCAGCAGTGCACGAAAGGTGCTCACCAGCCTCCAGATGTGTTGATCTTGAGCATCCCATTAATAAATCCCTTTATTAATAAATCACAGAGAAGAAATCTTGAGCTAGCAGGAGAATGAGCAAACTGATTTAGCTCTTTCCAACCCCAAATTTATAGAAGACCTAAACGATGTAGTCTTCCTACATACTTATAATAAACTTAAGTGTCCCTTGCAGTTTTCTCCCTGGGATCTTGGCATGCTGTTTGTAAGCAAGATAAGGGTTCCCACTAAAATGAATAGGGCTATTTCCAAAGTGTTTCTTTTTAAATGAAAAATAGCACCAACCATTAAGAGTTTGTTAAAAAAAAAAACCACTGGGTAGTAATGTGACCACGTCCAGTGAGATTTTGATTAAGTGGTTTCTGCTCTATGAACTTCACTTACTGCAGTGAAAGTAGAGAGGGTTAAAGCAATCTAGGAAGACAATCAATATTTCATTTCTTTGGAGCTAAGTAACAGCCAAGATAAACACTTCTGATGAAGATGGTTGTAGGACCAGTGCTTTTCAGTTTTACCAGCACATCCTGATGATGCTCCCAAACTCCTGTGGGAATGGTCAAATTTTTTCTCATCATTTTATAGGTAGCAGCATTGAAACACAGGCAGAATGGCTGACATTTCAAATGCAGGTGTCTTAAATTAGGACTTAATCCATCTTTTGACATCTAAACAAAGGTCTGGACAGAAGTTCACTGAAGCCAGCTAAGTTTTCAGTGCGTATTTAACTGGGGCCAAAATCATTTCATATTGGTCATATAGCAAATGGGACATGCAAAATTCATGAACCTTTTAAGAAAATGGGCAGAGTCTTTGTGGAAATGCTGGGGTTAGAATTCAGACATTTCTGGCTTTTGTTCCCTATTTTATGTTTCTGGCATAGACAACAGAATAAAATAACACAGAGCTCAGTCGCTTTTATTCTAAATAGCTACAGGAATATGCAACAAGCCCTAAACCGGTTTTAGAAGTGGATGATGTGCCTAATGTAAATTGCTAATTATAATACGTTTGGTCAGAAATAATTATTTATTTATTTGTTATTCAACCAGTTCCAAATGGTCTGCATTAAGGGAAGGTCTACAGAGTACTGAAAACTAGCAAATTATTCTTCAAGACACATCTGCAGAAAAGAATGCTGGGTTACTTAAACCCGTGAATCCTGACTACAAGGTTCTGCTGCATAATCTGGTAAATCTGATCCCATTTCTACCAAACAGTGGAATTTAATTACAAAGGTTTGTGAGTATATCATACACGATGATATACTGGCAGATGTTAAGTCCATCAACAGCTTTCTCTGGAAATTAACAACACATAGCAATGCACCCAGGGGAAAACAGCAGGCTCACCAGTTTACTGATGTGTATATGAGTTTTTCTAAGACAACAAAGGCTTTTCTAAGACGTTAAACAATAAAACAAATTGATTCAGGCCTGTGTAAATAATAATAGGATATAGTCTCAGATGCTGCACATCTCATTGATAGTATTTTCAAAGGGTTGCTGAGCACTTAACTGTATAACCTTCAGTAAAAATGCTGAAAAACATGTAATTAAAACGCCACCTAATAATGAACTTTATGGTTTGTTTTAATATTTAATATTTAAATGTATGTAAACTGACAATTAATCTAGCAAATCCTTTCTGAGATAGATTTGAAAAAACACTGCTCCAGTATAAAAGGCAAATATATTAAAACAGCTGAAGTGCTCATTCTTCTGTATTGTGATAGGCATATTGGAGTTCAGTGACAGACTCTTGCAATAGTTTAATTCTGCTGTTAAGGTATACTTTAGAATCTGTATTTTAGAATAATACCACCATCTCATAGTAAAAGATCTTTTCTGGCATAAGGACAGGATGTAAAACAAGCCATTTTTTATCAAAACTCTTCACTTCAGTTTTAGTATCTCGAGAAAGCCTTTGCAAATAAAACCCCATGAAACGTGTTGCAAATAAAAATGCACCCTTCAATCCCAGAAAAGAAAGAGCTCAGCAAGGATATTATGAACTCCGTAAAATCACAATGTCATAGAGGAGGTGAACAAAAAAATGACATAATTCAAGAACTAGCAAGAGTTTTAAAACAATCAAACAAACACAAGTATTTTCCCCAAATCATGAATCATTAAACTGGATAATTTAATGTTAGATGTAATTTTGAAGGCCAAAAACTTGAGCGAAGTCAAAAACGATTCTGATGAAGAAGGAAAAAATCCGTCAGCAGCAGCACAGCGTGAAGGTGCAGCTAGAACCTGTGCTTCAGGATGATCATGAACTGCTGTGCAGCTGGGAGATTGTATCAGGGGAATGTTGCCCATTCTTAAAATGTAGCCCTTTTGTCTGTTGCAGACCATTATACAAACGAGGCTAGAAGGACCCTTGGTTTGACTCAACGGGGTGGCACATTCTTACTGTTCGGTAAAAGCTGCACCACTGTTAAGTGGAATAACTTCAGATCATGGGCTAGCTATTTTGAGCAGTTCCTTCCTGCTCTATTTTCTTGCTAACAGTTTTGGAAGACATACGTTCTCTGTTGTAAATTGCATTTGCAGAGGTGTTTTTTTCAGACAACAGAGGTAAACAAATGCGTATGCAACAAATAATTCCAAGGAACAAGTCAGTCAGGGGTAGGAGGTCAAATTATTACGTTGACATATCCAAACTATCCAAACTGGCCACAGAATCTCTGGTGCTGACATCAGATCATCAGAAAGATCTCCACAGCCTTCAGGATGGGCAAAGACAAGCCTTCGTACATTTACTAGAGTTTTGGTGGGTTTCCTGGGTGCACAGGCTGCGTGCTGAGGTGAATGGCACCCTGGGGGAACTGGATGGGCTGGGTATGAACTCTCAGTCGGGTTTCCCACTTGAGGTCTATAGTTATGGCACAATTTAGACGAGGTAGAAACTGATAAGCCCATGCATAAGCCCAGAAACTGATAAGCCCAGGAGCAGCAACCACCTATGCTATTTCAAATCAAGGGATAGAAGTGGCTGTTGTACAATAACAATCATAACAACAGCAAGAGATTAAAACATTGCTTGTGGTTTGGTTCAGCTGTCTGCCGCTCTCCCTGGTTGGCAGCTGAGGCTGATACCTCCCAAAGGAAAGTGCTGCGGTACCAGGAGCAAACAGCTAGAGAGTGGAGTTCAGTTGCATACGACAGTGTAAAAGCCTAATTCACAGTGGTTAAAACAGCTGAGAACTTTCTTCATAAACATTTTCTTCTGTGTAATCTTCTCCACGTTGCACTGGAGATACCAACAGGGCGTGCAAAGGAAAGTTTCCAAAGTAACAATGGGACGTTCCAGGTCATTATTGTGGGTCCAAAATGGGCGTTGTGCAGAAGGACAGTAAAAAAACATGGGATAGCCTCCTAATTTATGAAATTATCTGAAGTCTGACTGTAAGAGTGACTCACTGCTCCAGAAACTGTCTGGGAGGAAAATATTTCAAGTGGATTCACTGCTGACCTGTTGCAGGTATGGCAATATTTAGGACAGAAAGAAACTATTATACATATGTAAAGGGTACCTCAGAGATTGTTTGGCTAATCTTTCCTGGTTTTTCCTGTCCCTGCAAATGCATCAGTGCAAGGGGCAATGGGAGTGGCTGTGGTGACTGAAAAGACCTCGTGAAAATTTTAGGTCCAACAACAGTAATCTCCCTTAGAAGTATATGATGGTAATTATTTTAACACAGTGAAATGCACCATACAAAGAAGCATCTGACAAGGCAAATTACAGTATTTGAAGTGTAAATTAGGCACTAGACCAGTAGACGTGTAATTAGCCAATCAAAAAATATCACCAGTGGATTTTCATGCTGATTGTTTCTGCCCACCTGCAGTGGCTTAAATATCCCCTGTATCTCAAAGTGGGGGGGTGGGGGGTGACACTTGTTAATCTGTTCTCCTATTGGAAATCTCTGTGGGTACCTGTATCTATCAAGAATTTCTCACCCTCTCATAATGGGGCCAGTCTTGGACTGGGGGGTACCATCCCCTTTTCCTTTCCTGCAAAGCGACTACGCTTGCAGTGATGGAGTTTGGAGCAACCCCTAGAGCTGAGGTAAATCTTTCCAAAAGGCTATGGACCCAGTCCCGAGCAGTCAAATCAACCCACCAGCAACTGCACCAGTTCAGTTTAGTTTCTCTGACAGCCTTTTCTAGGAGAAAGGCATTGTTCCAGGGGATAAGGTTTCCTTTTAGAGTTCTGAAAGAACCCACGTACCTAACCCCGAAGCCAGGAGAAGCAGTCACTGCACAAAAATTAGGCTTGCAAAGCAGGGCAAGTTCTCAAGGTACTTGAAATTTATACCTTTGTAAAGGCTTGTATAAGTAATATTCTGTAAATCCACTTAAACCCATAACACTGTTTTTTAATGTTAGCTCTGTTCTCAGGTGTGAGATCATCCAAGAAGCGCATCTGTTCATTTAAATCTTTCTTGTAGTCCAAAGCTCCGTTAGCTGGAATTCCCTGGGTGCACTAAATCCCAAATAAGAGCAGGTACCAAGTACTTTGAGTGTCTGGCCTAGAATGCTTTGTAATTTTAAATTTTTAATTAATTATGAGAAGGAAAGATTGGACTGAGGTTGTGGAGGTCTATTTTCATGGGAATTTTTTTTAAAGCTAGTACAAAGTAAACCAAAATCATGTACTCATGCATATGTCTCACAGGTTAAGATTGGGGATTGCTGAAACATAATTTCTATTAGTAGCACTCAATACCAGGCAAATCCGTATATAGTTTGTGATTTTTATATGGTATGTGAATTTATAATACCACACTGGTAGAATTCAGTGTTCACAAACACCATAACAGAACCCACAAAATAGAATGGCAAGAAAATTATACATGAAAATTTGCAACAAAAAAATGCAAATATGGAATCACTGTTCTTAGCTTCTGGGCTCTAATTACATGCTTACTTAGGAAAAGATGGCCAAACAATATTGCAACCCATAGACAGGGTTGAGTCAGCCTTTAGCTGAAGCTCTGGCCTATAAACCCCTTTTTCAAGCTGCCTAATCCATGACTATGAATAAGGGTGAGCGAGTATCTTAACTGTTAAACCTAATGTATTCTTTAAAACGATATTTAAAATTATTGACAGCATTGAAATGCTGAGAAATGTAAGCTAATGAGCATTTATCCTTGAAAAACATTACTCTCGAGAAATTTGTTGATGTTATAAAAAGTTTTTCACTACACGTTTTTAATAGGTCTGTGGGTATTTAAAAACTAATTTAAAGTTATCTTAATGTATTTTTTAGTTCCTTCCTGTAAAATTTTAATAAGAAACCACAGAACTACTCAATTCCCTGAAAGTGCATAAAACCAAATTCAGACATCAAAACGCAGAAAGCAAACTGCCAGTTTCCAAGCCTTCACTCAAAGCAAGTCCAAAACGGGTTTTTTTTCCTGAGGCCTAAACGTTTTGTTCTTGTCTCATTACTTTCCCTTTCCTGGGCAAATACCATAATTCACCCTCTCTTGGAAGGAGCGTTCCAGGAGCACGGTGACGACAGCTCTTCGGCAGGCCTGAGATCAGCGTCTGCCGGTACCTTCCTGCCGCTACTGATCGTACCGTGGTCAGGCAATGACCATCCACATGCCTTCATGTCAAGGTATTAGGATCGTAAGACCCAACATGTCTGGTTTTCACCCTTCTCTGTCCTTGCTGCCCTTTATTTCTATGTAATTTTCTCCTTATCTGATTCCAAATCATTATTGAATGTAACAGGCCTGTCATTCCTGCAGAAGTGGTATGTTGACAGGTTACTCTAGGAGACACTTGGCAAACGTAGTTAGTAATCTGACTGCTGTCCATAGAAATAGATGGTTGTAAGACTCATTTTGATTTATTGTTGACAACATAAAAATGTCCTCTGCCTGTTATGTGTTGCAGAAGAATTTTTGAAATAAACAGCGAAAATGCATCAATCTATACAGACTCATGGCAAAATCTTCATCATTCGCTTTCAGTTGTTGAGATAAATTAATAGCAGGTACAGACCTTGTCCATTAAGCCCTCATCCTGCAAACGCTGATGTAACACAAACAGTTCAGTAGATTAGGTGACTACTACCATGTTCGCAAGGACTCTCAGGATGGGGACCTGGAGGTGGATAAAGGAAACGAACAGAATTACTTCACCTCTTCTTGCTCAGGTACACCTACCCAAGGCAAGTTCTTCTTGCCTAGCTCATGCCAAAACTCCATGTATTTGCAAAACTAACAGGGCTCGGTAAAAGCAGATTTCCCCTTGCTGGACACGTATTCAAACCATTTTAGGTAAATGCTGCAATGACGAGACTGCACTGGATAGCACCATTTCGCTGTCTTAACTTATCCTTCCCCACTTTGGTATTGCCATGTATCTATATGGATATATGGTATGGATATATGGATATATGGTTATACAGGCAAAAACTGATTACACTTAACTCTGAGGGTAGTAGCTGGGTAGCGGTGGCTCTACCACGCAAACATCCTAATCCAGTGATAGGCTTTAATTGCATTCATATCTTCTAGCAGACACTTTATGAAAAGTTTGCATGGTTGTTTTGATGTAACTAAGGTACACAAGAGGCCCTGGTGTATGCAATTCGTTTTCTCAGAGCATCTTCATACTCAAATAAACAATCTGTTTGAAAGGAGCCTTCTTTCATTGCTTTATAATTCTTCCAGTTGGTAATATTTTCCTTGACTTATACCATGGAAAGGTGCAAACACTCCTGAGCCATACTTCCAGCCCCTACCACACTATGTTTCCCAGTCTCAGTAATTAGTACATCTGAGATATTCCATCTTCATTTTTCTATCTTAGTATTTTAGAGACTTACTTAAATTTTCTTTTCAAAGCTGTAGTGCTTTTGTTCATCAATAATAAATGATACACACAGAAGAGCAAGAAAGCATATTTAAAGCATTACGTATGAGATTGGGTCAAAACTTTTTGACATTTACTTTTTTGAGATCCTTTGAATTTTCTTTAAGTCATCATGCTTTCATTCACTGCTAGTAAGTGACATACTGTAAAGGCAGAAATGCTTTTAATGGTATTAGGTGTAAGTCTGAGCCAAAATGTCGTAATGTTAAGTGTCAGTAAGTTCATTCATGGAAACAGTACTCAAATTGAAGAGAAAATATCTTGGATAGTGAGTTTTATCATGGGTTTCTAGTCAGTCAAGAAAGAATTGGACATGCTGAGTGGATAAAGACTCAAGAAATTATTTCCAGTCAATTCTATTTGTAATAGGTGTAAAACTTCCTCTCACTTTGAATAAAGCTGGGTAGAGCATTAGAAGTGATGGCAATGGAAATGTACGTTTAGCACTGCTACCAGGCTGCTAGCGAAGCGGCTTTATTTTAAATTCCCTGAACCAGCAGAAAGGTGACTATGGTTTCAAAGATATTCACTAAGGAAGCACTGAGGCACAAGTTTGATAAGAACCACAGAAAAAACATCAGAGAATTTAAAATAAAACGAATGGTAAATTTATGCATAAATACACTGAAGAATGTGATTTTCCTCTGTGGATGTATTTACTGAATATGATCTTCAGTTCTTTATATTAACATTTTGAGATTTTTTTTCAATGACTGCCTAAATTAATAGAAGCTTTCAGTCTCTGAAACTACAAAAAATATTAAGCTTCAGCTGTCAAGCATTAAAACTTAATGTACTGAATACAAATCATTCTCACTAAAGGAGTGAGGCAAAAAAACCCCACCTTAATTATTCACAGATTTAATATATTGAAGTATCATTAACATTCAGGACTCCATCTTAAAGTAATTAAAATGCAGGAAGACTTAGAGTGGAGGTTGTTTAGAAAAACACTTATACAGGGGCATGAAGAAGGAGGCTGGCTGGAAGAGAGAAGCAAGACATTTTAAGGAGAAAGACAAATGCTTGTTGACTCAGAGGTCCAAAATTACTCTCAAAGAGCCTTGATTAAGGAGACATAAGACATCTACACATTTTTATAAGGTGTATTTTATCTGAGTGCTTTGCAGATAAGCTTCCTGACACATCACCAGCGCGTTGGGGGTAGTTTTCAGTAATGTGTTTTTTGTACAAACCACTTCTGTCAAGCTCTCTGTGTTGTGTTTAACCTTGAACCGTGCCTAAGGAAGCTGTCTTGAGGCCTTCTGAAAGGGAAACCTGGTTGGTAGACCTAGCCGAAATCTGGGATAAGCTTTGCTTCTGCAGCAGGTAACACACATGCCTTCTCCTTGTTTCCTCCAAATGCCGAGCATTTCTTTAAAACACTGTTTTTAAACCTGGATTTCAAATTCAATTTACTCAGGACTAAAAGTTTCATTTTATGGTCCTCTGACTGTCATCAGTCGAAATGAATACTTAGATAAATGAGAAATGATTTTCCTGCAGGACTATTTTCCTGAGATTGGAGTGATTAAAATTTCTTCAGCTAAAAACCCCCCATTAAGTACCTTATGAGCCAGTGGCAGATTTAGCGGGCACATTTGCCCCAGTGCCGTCTGACATAGCTGTGACATCTGAAAGAACAACGTTAAGCAAAATGGTTAGTATGCAAAAAGGCTAGTGATGACGGCCCGAAGTCTGTGTGATCCCAGGGCAGATCTGGGGATGATGGTCGCTCAGCTTATCCCATGTGGGCATGATGGCCGCTAAGCTGGGGTCCCAGGGGAAGCATGCCTGCACTGGTGCAAGGCTCTGCCCAGCCAGTCAAACTTGCCTTTCAGAAAGCTGGCATCTGTCTATCCGTGCACTTCTGGATTTTTTTTGCAGCAGTCAGCACTTCAGGCTAAGGTATTCACTACAGTCTGAGTTCTTCCTGGACAAAGAACCAAAAAAAGTTACAAAGGAAAACTGCACCACCACCCCTGGCCTGCTTGCTCTCTCGGAGCATCACACGGACATATCGGCTTTCTAGTGTTTTGTCAGCGTCTGCATCTGAACTGTAAGTTGAAATGGTCAGAAGACCTTGACGCAAGTACCAGTCTAAGCGTGCAGTACAAATTTCGTATCAGCACTGTCACACAAACACCACACAGCTCTCCTCTTCCTGTCCCTCCAGCAGCACTGCCTCTGGAGGGACTGAGTTCACAGAAGATGATCAGCTGGATTACACAAATGGACAAAACTGAAGCCGTGCTGCTCACTCAAGGGCTTGTAGTCATCTGGGAATGAAGCTTGCCTAATTTAATAAATGTCAATTAGTACCCCACGTTGCAATATGTCTTTGAGGGTACGTGCCCAAATACAGTGTGTATTTTTCTACCTACACTGGCTTCATGTACCACAAAAGCTCATCCCACCTGATGCTCATGCCACATAACAAGCGCTGCGCAGAGAGCTCCGAGCCCACCACAGCCAGGCAGTTCCCATGGTGTTGCATCGCTCTGTGCAGGTGTATCAGCTTGGACATTGAAGCAACACAGCTGGAAATTGCTAGGCAGGTTCCCCTAGCTTAGCCCAGCAGTGCAACACAGCGGTACCACCTTTGATACCAGCCGGCTCCGCGCAGAAGCAGTTCAAGTGCCTCCGCACTGGTTGCCAGTGCTCCACTTTTCAAGGTTTCCTCTTTTGGTATTTGAAGAAGTATTTACAGTTACTTTGTCTTCTGCTACGGTAACGTTAAGTGTGGTATAAAAAACCATTCAAAAGAGAATCCAAAAACATTGCTTTTTGGTCAAGAAAAATTTCCAGCATGCAATCCCTGTGAAATGTCTGCAGTAGTTATTTTAGGGTTATGTTCCTTTCTAAAGTCCTTTACACTTCTGTACAAAAAAGCCCTTTTGCTAGCAACCTCTGTTGCCAATTCTACTGCAAGCAGGAACACGACCTTTACAAAAGATAAACACAAGTGGAGCAAGAGCTGCCAAGCAGTCTGACAGTGCTAATACCTCTCTATGAAGAACAAACTGTAATGCTAATTTACGGAGTTGAAGATCAAAAGGAGATGTATCCACACTTAGACTAGTCAAGTGTAGCAATTACTTTCAGATCTCAAAATGGATCTTTCCCTTAAGCCAAACTGCTACCTCCTTTCCCTCACTGTGAGGAAGCTTTGTTGAGGACAGCTAGGCTTGTCTTGCAGAAAATGAGTGCTTTTAGCAAACAAAAGATGAGTTCAAATCTCACACCCCTGCACACAGGGACTAATATTTCACTTCAGAGGTGGCCTCACAACTGAGTGAGGGCACTAGAAGCGTGCTAGCCACCAGTGTTAATAGCATTATTGTATTTGGTGAGAGTCCGGCTTCTCCACACCTGAGTATGCTTTAAAGGTACACAAGTCAATGGAAGACGTCTTTGCTGCAAACGGTAGGAAACATCACTAGGAGTGTATCAGCTTTGGTGTAAACAGTGTGGTTTCCTCTGGGTCTGTGGCAGCTAAAAGATCTGCTTTCTAATACCGACTGCTTAAGAGTCTAATACTTCTTTCTAACACAGAACTGGACACTGATTTCAGTGGGGAGCATGATAAATTTCACTCTCTCTCTGGTTAATATATTTGTCTTACACTTCCAACGTTCACAGCACAGGATAAACAGAGGCTTTAAATCAATTAGTGAATGTTTGTAAAGTTCCTTACAATTTAAAAAGCTAAGTACAAGCTATTATTACCTTCTTGTTATAATTTTGCTATCATTAATCATTCTGCTTTTTAGGGGGAGGACAGCTGACAACCTCCTTTAAAATTTGATTCATTTGTATTAATCAGAACTATTATCCGAACCTTTCCTGGAGTGAATACATTAAATACTGCCAAAACCGAATTGTTACATTATGCGTATTATTACTCCTTTTGACCCAGTTGGTTAACCAAGCTACGGGGTCTTCTCGGTTACTTCTCTTGGGCAAAGACATGGATGGTAGAGTCAAGTGCCCTAGAAGCAGGGTGTGCTACCCATGATTTTCCTGCACTAGGGCAATCCAAGAGAAGGAGGCTATTTCTTCGCTCACAGCTACAAACTGCTTTCAGCCAAGGCTCAGCACAGACAACTCCTGGTGCCCTTTTTCTGTACAGTGCTGCCCACACTGTTTCACAGTGGGCCCAGTGTTTTCTTGATCTCTTTCCCCACTTTTCTGGTGTTCCTCTTTTCCTCCACCTTATCGAGATGCCAGGCTATTACCAGCCACTGTCCTCTATCATATTATTTCCTACTGCACACTGTTCCTGGGTGTGGTTTTGTTCAGGCCCATGCCTGGTTTTCACCTGAGGTCCATACTTGGGTTATATTACATCTAACGTAAGTCGGACAAGAGCAGAGACCGATTGCTGAGACGAAGCGAAAGTAGACAGTCAGGTCTTGGGACAGTAAGAAAGTCTTTTCTTAAGGACCCAGATGGGACTGTGTGACTTTTATTACTTGAAGATGCTGGACTAACAACAAGAATGTGAGATTGGTTGCCCTCTTCAAGAACAGAGCAGGAAGGCAAAGATTTGCCTATAAGCCCTTTCAATTTCTGTTTTTCTGAGTTCTGCATTTTGTTGGTTTAAGGGTTTTGTTTTTCATAAATCTAGCTTTCACATTTTATTTTTTTTCCCCAGAATTTCTTACTTTAGGGAAAAGACTCATGCAGATCCACATCAAAGCTCTGGGAAGCATCACCACAGGTGAGTATTTATAGCGTGGTCTGGGGATGAATTTTGCAAGAAATTTGTATTCAGAAAAATTGAGCAGGCACGGCACAAGACTTGGCTAGGATATAAAAACTTTTCACTGTAATTACCTTAATGCCTATGCTCAATTGTCCTAGATGACTGGCTCTGAAAGGACTTCCATGAAAGAACTGAAACTGCCTTTTCTGGCAAAGCAGGATATAAACAGGAGCTGAGGGAAAGGTAGGAGTGAGTGGTGTGGGAAAGGTGTGGGAGAAAAACTGGATGTTCTCGCCCTCTTTGCAGACTTCATCTGAAAGCCGACTGTCACCCTGCCAGCTTGTCTACCATCTGTCACATTTCCAATTTGCCTGTCAGCAAGACAGAAGGAAATTGCTTTGGATGAAAGTTATTGACTATGTCTTGAGACATCTGAATTCAATCCGCAGCTCTGTCCCAGGGTCTCAGGATGATACTGTGATAATCTTAAGACGGCTTCTGTAAAGGCATCCCAGGCTGCCCTCTGCCTGCCCACTCACTGAAGGGAAAGAAAACTTCACCAACGCTTTTGCTGGTGCTTTTCTCTGCTGTCACTTCAGAGGACATTGGTACATGCTGTGCTTACATGTTCTAACAAATGCAGCCAAGTCCAATCTCCACAGGAGTCTTCAGGTGTTTCTGTATCGCAAATAATTATTTCACAACAACTATGGAAAGTATATATTTTCCCTCTATTTTACATGTGGACTGCAGATGGGGAATCTTTAAGCTGGCAGTTTTGGCAGCATGGTCTGATAGTGCCAAAACCTTCTGATATGTGCTGCATGTGACCCAAAACCCATGGAGGCAGCATGCTCCGTGTCCGTGCAAGGGGCTTTTTGTCCTGGGGTGTAGTTAGCCCCAAAGGTGTAAACAGAGATTTAAACCAAAAAGAAACCAAAACACATGAAAGCATTAGCTGAGTCTTAAAAAAACTACAGTAGGACTCAGCAAATGCTCATTACGTTCATAGTTCTGAAGCTAAAGCCACGTGGGCCAAGTATTCAGGAGCTCTGTGAGCCAGGGCACTTGTCCATGCAGGGATGAGCTAAAACAGTGGCAATCGTGAATTTAAAGGACAACTTCAGCCTTTGCGGCACTCAGGACAAAACCTGACATCAACACATAGTTGATTGTGACTGGAAAGAGGTAGGTTTCTTTCTGTCTCCACTTTTTCAAAATTAGAAAAAAGTTCTGTTGTTGAACCAGTAGGACAGAGACATAGCAGCATTAGTCTGCCTTGCACTATATTTAACTTGGTGTTACCAAATGGCATGCAGGATATACTTGTGGCAATGCATGTCACTCCTGAGCATCTTCCCTTCACACCTCCCACCTCCACTTCTTCATACTCAAAATAATAACTTTCTGATTTGCCGTTATTATATTCTAATCTCTTAAAATCATATTGGCAGACTGGATTGATATGTCTGTATATTTTCCTTAGTCTCAGAAAACTCTGTTTCTTAACACATAAAAGAAAAGATTGAAGAGCTCTGAAAATATCTTCCATCAGCTTTTTTTCTGGTTTCAGTTATGACATTCTCATTGCAGTGGCTTTCCTGACTGCAGATGGTGCTTATTGGATGTGCAGAAGTAAGATATGTAATTTTAAAGTAACGTAGCACCTTTAGATCCCTACTTTCTTTTGATTTAGCCAAAAGAGGTATCTTTGAGACTTCTTAGCTCCTCTCTGGAAATTCTTAACGGTATCCAAGTGACAAGGTACTGCCATGTACAATACATGCAAATCCCTGGATCCCGGGTCTGGTGAAAGCTGAGGCTATGGAGATGGAGAAGACTGCCAGGAGGGGAAGGGAGCATTTTAACATCTTCTCTGTCTTTTGTGAACTTCTGGTTGGTGACAGCTGATGCAGCCCACTTTTGATATAAGCACTGACCACAGTTCCCGTCTAATTATAGTGTGGTAGATTGTGTCTATATGCTTTTATAGCACTTGCCAGAATGGTATCAAAATATTTCATAGGTAACTTAGGTCTATAATGTTTCCTGGTGGACATCAGGATCTTTTGATGCTTTGCTGGACAAGCAGGCATTACTTGGCACAATCGTTGTTCTCTCTTTTCCTTTCTGCTGTATTAACCTATGGCAATTCATACGTCTTAGTAAAGAGAATGGTTTTGCAAGATGCTCTGAAAAGAAGGCTAATGCAGAGCCTGGTAGTATCCTCTGAAAGTTTAGTTTGTAGCTCAAGAACAGTGTCAATAACTCAGACTCCTGTGCTGGGCTCCAGGAACTGCCCTGGTAAAGTCATGAATGAGTCATGAATGATGATGAGACCCGTAATATAACTTTACCCAGAGCAGTGACCAACAGTCTTGGACACTGGAACTAAGATTTTGAAATGACTGAGAAAATGGATGGAAAAATTTGAGCCCATGAATAATGTAGTTAATAGTGGACCATGCCCCAGAGAAGGTAAAGAGCTGCATTCTGCATATAGTGCAATAGTCACCTACGGATGAAGTTTTTGCCTGTGTATGTAGGAATCTTACTTGTATGTACCATCTTATCTTATTAGTATGAAAGGAATTTTGGCATTGAAAGGCCCAATGAATTAAAGCCTTGTTGGGGTACACCGTGGAAGGAGAGATTTACACTTGATGTGGACAGTGCTCGGTTTTTTTCTAATTAGGGGGTAGGGCAGTAAGCTTTGTAACATGTTAATTTGTTAGAGCTGGAATGTGTTTTGACTAAGTGGAAAGAAAAGTTGCTTTATTTCTTAAAATAGGTAAGACATTTAATGAGACAAGTTGTTTTCATTTGAACATATTTGATATATGTGTAAGATATGCTATCATGAGGTAAATGCAAATGAAATTAAACCAAAACAACACAGGACATTAAGTTTATTGCCGGGTGATATATATCATCTCTAGCTAATTAATAAACATGTAAATTAGGCAGGCTGAGGATAAAGAACGTGTCAAAGAATGACTTTCTGGAATGATTCCTCAAGATGATGTCATCATGGCTACCATTTATCTTGTTCCTACCACACTGAGGGTCTAAGTATGGAGAAGCTTGTCTGGTTTGGTAAAGCTATCTTTGATTTTAGCAGTAAAGATGGTTATTCCCGATTTTGTTTGACTGTTTAAAGAAGCAAATCTCATGCAAGCTACAAGCTTCATAAATTAGAAACTTGACTAAACAACAGGATTAATACATGAGAAGCCTGAAGAAGATGAAGCAAATATGGGGAAAAAAATGTTGGAAGGAAGTTATTGTTTACAGCTGACTCATAAGTTAAATGCAGAGTTCATCATCTTGAGAAGGAAGCAGCAAGTGAAGCTTTCTTCCTGTGGGAGAAAAAGGCAGTCCCTCAAGGTATTGCTCCCTGCTTATCCCATTTATCTCAGTCCTGCTTGGACTGAGGGAGACGTCTACATCTCAGTGCCAGTCTCTCCTCAGAATGAGAACACCTTTGTATAGTAACATACTAAAAAGGAAACAGTGGTACCCGACGGTACCAGCAACCCGTCACCAGCAGCAGAATTGACCGTGTCTCCTCCACCATCCGAGTAGTCTCACATGGACACTAAGGTGCAAGGGTTCAAGGTGTAGAGTTTGGGCCCTGCATGGGTAGACTCCCTGAGTAGCTTTTCCTGCACACGAGACCCCAACCTGACATGCACAAGCCCATCACAACTAACTAGATACTAACAGACCCACATGCAAGGGCTCAGCAGTGGGTTTTTTTTTTTACTAGGGGCCTCTTCACGACGGGCTTGCCCAAGGAAAATCCTGGTTGAACCACATGTTTACAGCCCCCCAGCAGTTCCGTTCTGCTCCGCGTCTTGCCCTGCCTCAGCACTGACCTGCCATCGCTGGTGTGGGAAATGGTCTGCGTGTTGAAACACGATAGCAGGGATGTTCCACTTGGGCTGCAGGGCAGGCTGCCCTTGCCTCTGATCAGCCCCTGCTCAACAGCTGAAGCAGTAGCACAGTAGTAGGAGAACCTCAATGCATGAGAAAACAGAGCAAGGCACACCTTTCACTGGCTCTCCTGGCTCTAGATAGATCTTGCTTGACCCCTTGTTTAATCAGACTGCACAGAGGAGAATCCTAAAGCTGGAGTCTGTGCCCACTGGACTTCCCTTTTCACCTTGCTTCCTATGACCTGATGGTTCCTGGTTCTGGTCCCACCTACTTTCTGCAGAGGTCAAATATGTTTATTAATGTGATTGTTGGATAAAATAGTAGCAACTCCCAAACTCGGTAGTGTGAGAAGGGGTTGAGAGAGGACTGCGTGTACCTGAGAGCATAAAGAGAAGCAAGAAAGCCCGAGACACTCCACTCATTAGAGCACTGAAAACACGCAACCCTTCTTCACATACCCTATCATCAACTCCAGCCGGCTCAGAAGGAATGACTAGATCCATACTCATCCTGCAGGTCCTTAAAATTAGATCTGAGGAGCGTGTGTGCATGTGGGCTGCCCGTGCTCCGTGCCGAGGGGCTGCGGCACTGCAGGCTGCCTGTGCTGGCCCCAGGCACAGGTAGGGATGGGGCTGGGCACATCAGCCTTCCACCACGTGTGGAAACCTCTTGGCAACACTTGTGCGAGGCATGCAACTCCTCCATATAATCAGCCTCGAAACAGGGAGTGATTTAGCTCCTACTCAGTCATTTTAAGTGATTTTTCTCTCAGTTAAGGCATGTTCAGAGAGTTGGGGCAGGCTGGAATAGGTAGCCCTTTTGCTAACCTGTCTTAGTCCTAACAGAGCAAGACAGGTTAGCAAGGGGACTACCTATGGCAGGGCTACCTGCTCCTAACAGAGCAAGAGGTACGGAGTGATTCCACTTGATCTGTGGGACATCTGGAGTTGTGCATAGATTAGTGACCTTGTGGCTTGTGGGGCATTTATCAGACAGAGGCTGCCAGGATGAAAGGCAAGGACTCCCTGCACTTTTAATAGCATTTTTCATCTTCTTTTTTTTTTTTTTTTTAATTCCGTCCCCTAACAGTAACGTTTGCAGCACATCTGAAGGAACGTCTCTCTTCCATTCCTCCCCTACAAGAAAGCGTGCAATTGTTTCCCTGGGGTTAGACATCTACAAACTTCAATGACTTTGCAATTAAGCTTTTACAAAATTTGTTTGTTTGGTAGAAGAGCAAATCACCGTGAAACTGCCAGGGCTTGGTGGCCCTCTCCTGGCCACACTTGTGCCATGCACTTGTCCTCAGACACAAACCCTGCTGCAGCGCAGTCCCAGGCTGTGCACCCTGCGCTGTACCTTGCCTGGCAGCTTGCTGGCAGCAGGCAGCAGCTAACAACACGTACGCAACATAAAGCAAGAAGCTGAATATATTTACTTTGGATTAAACAGGACGCTTTCATGTTTTATGTGCTGGCACTTTGCCAAGTGGCATGCTAAATATAACCAAAGCTCCTCGGTATCACCTGCAACGTGAGGCACTGTTCATCACAAATAAATGTATAGAAGTATGTTGATCATTACAGGTAGGATACATCTCACCTAACTTTGGTCCCTCAGGTCTTTTGACACCTAGTCTATGTTAGCGTCCTTTAGAGTCATTTACTTGGCCTCTTTCAGGTCGAGATGAGATGCTTTCTAAGGGTGCCTATTTCTCTCCACCTCACAGGCACGTGATCAGTGCCATCCACCGGAATATAGTCAGTTAGCTTTCCTCCTTCCTTGCGAGAGCCTGGTTGTCCTCTTATTTTCATTAGGGTGGAAAACAGCTATTCCAGTGAAGTCCATCACATTGCTTTGGTGTGGAAAATGGTGTAGATAAAAGCAGAACAAGGCCTCAAATCTCTGTAAAGATAAAGGGGATTTCTGCCACTGCTGGAATCCTTCCCCTTCCTTCCTCTCTCCCCTTTCTCCTTTCTCCTCCTCCCTTCCTTCCCCCATCTCTCTGAGTGGGAAACCATTCAGGGCTTGTGAGCCTCCTCTTTTGTCTGACAACATGGCAAATTATTCCTGCCTTGATTTTAAATATTTAAGACTAAAATACTTGAAATACAGTACACTGACAACATGTCTTTCATAAAGACTGATAAGTCATTTAGCAGGAAAAAGAAATCAAAATACCCATTCATGATATTTGCTGATGGACTTTGCAGGTGACAGAAAAGACTGGGCAGTGCTAAATAATATCAAGTGTTAGGTCATTGTTACAGTATAATCTGAATTGTTTGGTAAAGTGGAGAAATGTAAAGGCTTGTGTTGTTATAATACCACGTTATATGTATGTAGGAACATAGGAATCCCCATAGCGTCAGGGACCCTGTCCTGAGAAGCTGTGGCTGTTTCTTGCATACCTTTTTTAATCATCTGAACTTGAGTACGCAGTGCAACCATAGAGTGAAAAGCATCAACACGGCCGCAGGAGAGACAAACCGCCAGCCACGAGAAGAGACCACTGCCCCCTCTCTGGCCTGAGCAGGGGCGCGTGTACAACTCCACACCCAGTCCTGCTGCCCCTGGCTCCACCGGGTGCTGGAAAAACAAAGCAGGTGTCAAAAAGGAACAAAAAAGACAATCAGAGAAGAGGAAAATGTGCTTTCCTTATGCAAAATGGAGGTATCAGTTCATATCGCTTATACAACAGAGGGGTTTTGAACAAAATTTCCAAGAGCCCACATGAGAACAAAACTTAATTAAAGAGCCCTCAGACCTGTAGGTTATAATGAGCTACCAGGACTGGAAGCAGACGTTAAAAACATTCATACTGAAATAAAAGGATAAGTGACATGCCTGGAAAAAAGAGAAGGAGATATAAAGGCATAGAGAAACATCCTACAATGAGATTGTTAAAGGCTTGTCGATACCTAAGAGCAAGAAGCAGCCTTTCTTGAGCATTTCAGAAGTGTGTGTGATGCCGAGATCTCATTAATTTGTCTCTGAAAATCTTACACTTGAAGATAACTATGAATACATAATATAAATTGAGAGCTGGTCTAAACCTTTGTCAGCACAGGAATCAGCACAGGAAGTCTAGCACAGAAAGAGCTTTGTGACCGTTAATAAGCTGAATGTATCACTCTTATTCGCAGCAAGGTGATTACTTCCTAAAGAGTAGGCTCACGGTATGAAAAGACCGGCAGTATAAACAGACCAGACTTGTCCCTGATCGAGAGCCAAGCCCCTCATCCCGGTTTAAAAAAAAGAGGTACGTGCTCCCCGTGAAAGGCGATTCGGGACTGCCTTGGTAGCAGGCAGCACGACTCGGCTGCAGGGCTGCCCCAGGCTGTGCCATCACGTCTCCTTCGCTTCATCCCCGCTACAGCTCTTGGCTGTAACAGGGCACCGCTGCAAAGAGCCGCACCAGCTAACAGCATGCTAAAACGACTCTGCAGCAGTCCGCAGCCTTGGAAAAACAGTGTGAGGTTGGCTGATGATGGCTAGAGCCTGGTACAGGAAGGTGCTTACATTTCCAATTTAGAATATTCTGCTGTGAACGTTTAATAGCGCTACATCCTAACAGCCACTGTTACGATGAGCAACAAATTATAAAACCTGAACATTTATTACAGTGCTTTTCTGGAAAGATTTAGTTATCATCTGTAGCATTCTTCTGAGATTAGTACTGTTATTACAGTCTCCTTTACACTGCTTCATATTTACCTGTGAAGGCAGGAGAAGGTCATGTAACCTCTGAGATGATGAGACCTTTGTAATATTGCCTTGTGTTCCTTATGGCTTGCTCCAGACCGAATCAGCGTCACACAGGCAGAGCTATCTGACTGTTGACTTCTGTAGACTTTTGCTGCTGGAGGAGAAGGCAATTCCTACACTTCCTGAACTTTTAAAGTCCTGAACTTTATTCAAAGAGAACCGAATATCCTGAACTGAATTCAAAGAGAGACCTGGAATTGCTTCCCAGACTCTCTTGCTTTTCTACTTCTCCCATCATCTGTTCGGTAAAACAAATCTCTGTTCCTCTCTGGGACAAAGCACGGAGAGAGCTGTCAAATGCCAAAACATAAGAAGCCTTTGGACTGCAAGAATAAAGAAAGAAGCTGCCAAAATATGCGTCGCTCTGCCTATAGTCAAAGGACTTCTGATCTGCAGGTCCAAGACGAAAGAAAAAGAGTACCATTTTAGCTGCCTGGGTGTTTTAGCCATTTTAAAATTACATTTAGGTGAAGTTGAAAACAAAACACCACCTTGAAATTAAAAAATCAATATTTTGTTTGAGTGTTGAAAAATGCTCTTAATGTTACTCCTTTTTGCTTTTCCAGTACTCTAAATGATTCTGTCACTTTGGCTAGAACTTGCAAATAATTTCAGCCAATTCTCAAATGGCTTTTTTTTCTTTTTTTTTCATTTTCTCTTTTTTTTTTTTTGCAAATGATGTGGCTTATTTTTATCTTTAAAGCAGGTGGTGGAATGGTTCTTCCTTGTGAGACCTCATTCCTTGCATGTGTACAGGTTCCCTTTGGAGAGGGAGATGGGGCTAATACTTCCTTCAGCCTCAGAAAGTGAGAGCTGAATGCTAATAAGCTGCTAGGATGTCCTTTCCCTGTCTCTCTCACTATTTGTAACCCATGGGGATGTACACAAACTTAGGTGTCAGGGAGAAAATGTCTTTCCTTTTTCACCCTAAGCAACTGCATTTGTTGTAGGTAAGTCTATCAGACCCTGTCCCTGTATTTTTAGACCACAGAGAGAATTAGTTGGCTATTTCTAGCTCCAAAACACTGGATTAGACAGACTGAGGGTTCAACGGAATACAACTGCTACAGCCCTCAGTAATGACCTCGGCAAGCCACGCATGCCCCTGCTAGTGCTGCAGAACAGGACTGCACATTATTTTTTCCCAAGTAACATGCATATACCTTTAGTTTCCCAAAGAGTCCGATTCCCACATGGAATTATACATCGCTACTGAATCACTGCTGCCGAGGACCTCTGTTCACGCCAGCCATGGTGAGCAGAGCTGCTGATGGCCAGGGACTGACAGCAAGATGCCTGGACTCCTGGAAGACCCTCTTTCCTCATGCAAAACAGCAGGCGTGAAGGTGACAAGGCACTCAGTTTGACAGCCCTGGACTTTGCCTACCCATTTTGTCCTGTTTTTTGGGGGACTGGGGGAGTACGTGAGGCTCATTTTCTTTTCTGGAACTGGAGCTTTCATTATTTCTCTTGCTTGAACCTTGGAGGGCTGTTCCCAATGGTCTAGTAAGTCAACAGTTTGGTTCAAGCCATGTATCTTGCATCAGATCGCATGGCCTTGGGGAGGGTGGGGATGTTTTCCGTTTCACTTTGGCAAGATGTCTCTTTCCTCACATCACCAGAGTCAA
Source organism: Mycteria americana (assembly GCF_035582795.1). Classification (NCBI taxonomy): domain Eukaryota; kingdom Metazoa; phylum Chordata; class Aves; order Ciconiiformes; family Ciconiidae; genus Mycteria; species Mycteria americana. The sequence goes on from NC_134365.1 coordinate 137,692,401, forward strand.
TCTGTAGGGCTGGGCATGATGCATGTGTTATGTTAGAGAAGCTGGAGCAGAAGTGCCCTGACACACACCCATGACATGGGGTCAGACCCACAGTATATTCCCCTTGAGCTGTGTGGTTAACTGGACACCTTAGTTTTTCTTCTGACCTTGATGATAGGCTCCAAAATGCAGCTATTTGCAAGGACTGCTGGAGAAAATGAGTGCTGAGGGAAACGTACCTGTCTGGTACAGTCACAGGGCGGAGATGTGTATTCAGTAGCAGAGGTAGCTGTTGTGGAGGGAGGATAAAGTGCTGTTTAATTTCATGTATGTGTTTGTAATACAGACATTAAACAAGACTGTTGTAAGAATGCTTTTAGATTTTCATCTAATGGCTACAACTGTAGCAATTAAAAAAAAAAAAAAAGCAAATGCCGATGAGCAATAACAATCTTATGGGAGGCACAACAATTCAAAAGTTATTTAACTTGCATAACTCCCAAATGAAGACCCAATAAAGCTGTTCAGACACAGCTGCTGGAACTATTGGTACTGTCGAAATACAGGTTATTGAAATAAAATACATTGTTAAAACATCAGGTTTAGAATGACAATATTTTCATGGGAGATGTGTAGAGCAGAATTATTTTTCTATCATCTGACATCCTTAAATATCAGCCTTGGGTCTGATCTGCATTATGCAAGTTTGAATCAGCCACAGGGGTTGCATGGCCCGGAATGGGAAAAAAAGAAAATCTACATTTATTTCTGTTTGCAAAACTTCCTAGATTAATGAATCTGCCTTAGAATAGCCTTGAGACTCACAAAAGAGAGCATCCCTGTTGATGGTGGGTGAAACATTTGGTCTTAACTACCTGTAAATAATTTGAGTGCTGAAAAGTTTGGTGATGCTGAGTAGGCCTAAGGCACTTAATTATTTAACAAGATATCCTAGGGAACTCCAATAGTGTTTTCTGCCCCATTAGGACAGAAATACAATTTCTCTCCTATTTCAGCAAACGCCTCCTCAACAAACAATACAATGTGCAAGCTGGAACTTAAAGACTGGCTAATGGTCCCTTGACATGATCATACTGAAGTGAAAAAGAGTAAAACCAGCATATGCTATGTACACAAAAAAGACATTTCAGCCTAGAAATTAATGTTTTAAAGAAAACATGCTGAAGGCCACGAAGAGCTCTGTATCTCCATGGACGGCAATTACAAAGTTTTGTTCAGCATCCATTTCTGTTTGTTGCGTAGTTTCTAATACTGTATTTCCTATCAATAAAAGCAAAAGGAGGTCCTGTAAATCACGTTAACAAGTTGCTTTTCTCAAGCTGTAAATGTAGCGCCTACTTTACTGCACGTGCACATACCAGCTGTGTGAGAGTGTCTTCAACCAGGCACGCTATGGTTTATGACTTTCATTCCACTTATTATTAATTACTACTCTTTATTATGGCTGGTTATGAGTACTTAGAAAGTGCTTTTTATCAAAGGACTGTGACGGCTAAACAGATTTTGAAAAGGAAAGCCACTTTTGACTTTTCTTTTTGTAATTTATTGAAGGAACCTAAGACTGCTTTTCAAGAACGATGGACAGCAGAAGGCCTTGAGCTTCCAGCCTCCAGGTTGCTGGAGAGCTGGCTGTCAGGGATGGTGTCTACTTATTGCCCTCTGCTGGTATCATCCCTAAATTTGATGTTTCAAACCTGACTTGTCTACCATTTGTCTCATCATTTATTTGCAATTTGCTGGCAGTGCAAATGATATTCTAGAGGAAAGACAGGTTTGAAGATCGTTACTGGTAGGATGAAATGTCATGTGCTTAATTGTCAAGAAATGAGGATGTTCGCAGATGAAGTGCTGAGAAGCTGAATCTCTTAGGCTATTTCTTTAAAAGGGTCTTCAAACATGAGAAAGAATATGAAAATGTCTCCACAGAAATAGACCCTTGAGAAGGAGAATCACACTGAGGAAACTGAAGAAACTCCTGCTGATTTTCTTTTAATAGAAAGCTTGAAGCAGTAAAACTGAAGTCAAGGTTTGCTATTGTTTAAGTATTCATTGCTTCATTACATCATAAAAAGAATGTTTTAGATAAGAAAATAGAATAACTTAGCAAATAGACTGAAAATGTAACATTTCACTTATCATTTGTGCAGATAATGTCTCTGTTCTTTTTTATATCGTATAACAAGTGATTAAGCCCTTTTGGTGAGAAACTATATCCTTTGCTTTTAACAACAAATGTACTCAGCCATAGTAATATCTGCCGACAGCTGTGGTACTACTCAGTTACTGGCAATGTAAAAAAAAGTTAATTTGTGGGGTATGTCTGTTCCTAAAACAAGAAGCACTACCTTAATTAGTGATAGTTTCTGGGAAGTCTCAGGGCGTGCGGTCTAGCTGGGTGCCCTCTGGTTTATAATCTAATAATCCAACTGCACAGCTGAGGTCCTGGTCCTTCTTTCCTATCTTCTCCCTCCCCTTCATCATCCATCTTCTTCATCCATTCCTTTTCCTTTCCCTCCTTCCCTCTTGCTCAGCTCCTATCTTCATCTTGTCCTTGCCTCTTCTCCATCTCCACTTGGTACGTTCAAAGAGTTCAAGACTAAAAGGCACCAATTCTTCACCTAACCTTATTTAATGTATAAAACTAGCTATAGACTGTCACTTGAAAAAAATTATATTAAGCACAAAATGCTGTAGTGGTCAAAGCACACTCTTCAGATACAGCAAGCCTGGATAAGATACCAAAAGCAGTAAACTGACTGCTTCTTTTAGGAATTTGTTCCAGTGTTTTCACTTCCTTTCTCAACACCATTGCCTGATTTTTTATTTGAATCCAGCTTCCTCAGATGTTGTTACAGTACACCATTGAAACTTTCTCTCAAGGTTCAAAGACTGCTTTAGCACCTATCATCTTCCTCTTGTGAAAATACTCACAGAAATCACATCACCCATGAACTTGCTTTTAGATAAGATAAATAGGCTGAAAGATTTAAGCCTCTCATTATACCACATTTTCTCCAGACCCCCAAAACTTCTCTCTTTTCCTTTCTCTTTTGTCCTCCAGCCTCCCTTGCTACATCTTCCTGCTCCCAAAAGTCTCTTTGCTGGGAGAAAAAATAAGAGGGAAATTCTGTTTCTGCTACTGGATGAAGTGAGGACGACAGCTCTTGTGATCCCAGGCCCATTCCAGCTCCAAGCAGCTGGAACACACTTGGGCTGGACAGCTTTCAGAGGATAGAGTTGAAAAGCCTTCAGCATTTGCAAATTTATACTAGTTCAAATGTTGCAACTCACAAATGTGGGCAATTTTTCAAAGGGAAAGAAAAAGGTATGCTCCCAAACGCAGGGTGAGTTCTCTGCTCTTGAAAAAGTCCAAGTTCCTGCTCCAAAGCAGGAAGATGCCTGCTGACACTGCTGAAGGAAATCGCTTGTAAAACTGTTTGAACTTAGTAGAGCAATCTGTTCTCTTCTAATTTTAGTCCTGAAAATGGCCAGATGACTTTTACTGATAATTCCTTCCCCCCGGGGTCTCCACCCCCCTCCACCGCCAAAAAAATACCAAGCCTAAACACGTAATCAGCCTACAAACATTCAGCAAGTACACTGAAGTTATATGTAAACAGCAGCAGGGTAACAACATAGCATCCATGCCAGTCATAAAGCTGCAACAGGCCCTGGGTTTTGCACTATCCATTACCCTTTTCCTAGAATTACTCTTCCGTTAGATTTCTATATGAATCTCCTTTTAGTTTGGTACTGAACATCTCAATATTAGTCAGTGGAGTTAAGGTGCTGTATTTAATGTATATTTTCCAATGACATTTGGAACTTAGTTAAAAAACCAGCTTGTATTTCTTTAAATGCAAGCCCCAGTTTACTCGATATATCTGTGCACGTGTTCTGCGTTCTAGTATACTGGCTATAAAGTCCAGTTTGAACTAACTGTCACTCATGATTACGCAGTCCCCTTTGCCCCTTGCTTTTCACAAGCATTAATTTCTCTAGAACTGGACAGAGAAAGGAAGCCCTGAAATACCTTTGTTGGTTTCCCATACATCTCTAAAAAATCTTGCAAAAGGAGTTATGAATATTTATTACAATCATATATTTAAATGGCTCTTAGAACTTTTTTATCCATAAATGAATACTGCATAGCACAGAATGAATAAGAAATTGCTGAGTATACTGGAAATTCTGTAGGACTTCCTTTGCTGTTCTAAAGCTCCCCTTTTGCTTTGCCGTGGAAGAGAGTTATTGAGATCTGCAAGCAGATGGTTCACTTCACACCACAGAGGAATACATCAGTCCTGACTAGCAAAGCAGAAGATGGACTGTACTGTAAAAGAAAGGCTGGAATTGAGCTAAGCCATGTTAAATTAATGGGTAAAGCTTTCAGAAACACCATTTTATACATGAAGCTCTGCTACTTTCACAAGTTGCCCAAAGCAAAACTCCTTAGTTGAATTATTCACTGAGGGCAGAGCGTATTCTTTTCTCCCCTGAGAACTGATTTTCTAACTCCATCAAGGATGTATATTCTTTGGTCACGGCACTCTCCTCCGTGCTGAAGGAGGCTGGACTGATGCTCTGCAGCTGCTGCGTTCCCTGGTAAACTTGCCAGGACAATCCTGACAGTGTGAGGCCAACTGATTTCCCAGCTGCTATTCTCTTGGCTGATCTGCATTTGCTAGGAGACACCAGATTTGCACAACTTGTCATCAGCTTTTCCCAGACCGCTGCCAGATACAGCATCATTCATGCTTGTTAATCTTAGTGAGCCAAACAAATTCAGACAGGAGGGAGGTGCCAACCTCTCCCCAGAGCATCAGTTAGTGCTGAAAGCAAGTAAGGCGGACACCCAGTGACACAGGCTGAGAAAGATTCAAGGCACCTAGCACGTGCTGGATGTAAGCTGTAACCTGAATGAACAATATCCATAGCCACACTTTTCCTTTTTAATGTTTAACATAATGACACCTCTAGTTTTCAGGAAGCCTCTAGGAACTCTGCTGGTTAACCTGACTTCTTGCAAGTGTCACAGAGCAAAATTGGCTAAAAAGTCTCTGCTTCTCACAGCAGCAGGATATCACCAGTATCACTTTCCCCGTCAGGGCTCGGTTCCTCAAGCACACCTTGCACAGAGCTCTGCAGGGCACAGAACCTCCCTGCGTGGGGCCAAGACCGCCGGCAGGATTTGGCAGGGGAAGGTGCCCACCTTCTTCCCCAGGAGCGGCAGGGTTTCCCAGCTGCAGGATTTGGCACTCCGGACTCCCTGCTCTCGCAGAGTCCCTGCTTGGGGTCACCAGAACCCCTTTCTCATAACACAGGACTTTGCACCTCCAGGAAGCTGCTGCTCAGCAGCAGTTTTGCCAGCAGGCAGTAGTTCCAGCACTTAAACAGATACCAGCGCCCCAGAGCCCCGGTCCTACTCTGCTCAACCACTGAAGCTGAGCTGGCGTTGCCCAATTATAAAACATAAGTAGAACCCCTAAAACCAATAAAAGGTGAAAGGGGAAAAGGGACATGCTGGAAAAGCTGGATACTTCCATTTGAGTTCCAAGTCTGTCACCCCAGTCATTAATTTGTCACCTGTAGTCTTGGCAATGCATTACCACTGAGCCAGAGATTGTGAATATAATCAGGTATCAGCACTGTGAATCTTTTTTCATACTGCAGGCTTTATAAAGCTCCGTAGCAATCCTGAAAATGATATGAAAAGCGAGAAGGCTCTTTAAGCTAGAAAAGATCTGCTTGGTAATGACTGCAACATCAGTGCATGTGCAGAGGAGCTGCCAGGACTGGGACGTGTCCCATTTAAAGCCTTTGTAGCTTGAACATCAGAACCCAGTTCCAAGGGAAGGGAAAGGAAGATGGGTCCCCCTTCTCAGGAGGGAAGATCCATAAATGGTCACAGGCAGGTGGGGTAGAAGAGCTTGGTGAAGCTAAAGCTGTGCTGAAGAATTGAAGAAAAGGTGGGAAGGGCATCCTGCAGACTGACAAGACAGGTAGGGAGAAGACTAGATGTTGGACAAAAAGAGAAAATACAGTCACAAAGAATATTCCTCAGTGTGGGGGGACTAGACTGTCAAGCCCTTATGTTACCTGAGATGTGGGCGCAGCTCTAATTGCTAAACGTCACAGAGAAATGCGCTTCATAGATTTATTTTTCTCTTTCTTTCACGTATTTCTATTCCAATTTCTGTAATCAAATGACATAATAGTTTTCTTTTCTACAATGAACTTGCTGTTTTGTTCTTAAGTTATCTGTTATCAGGACTAAGTCCCTCCTGACAGATATTAGGCAGTGACCAACCAGTAAGCCACAGCTTCAGGAACCCCACATGATATGAAGGGAGTTATAAGAATAAAAGTAAACCTTCATTCTGTTTCTTAGGGGACGAGGCAGATATAGAAAGATTGCATGTGTATCTACAAACGAGTGGAGCTCTCAGAAACCTTGGTGTCCTCTAATTATCATTGCTACTATTTTTAGTGGGACTTCTAGACAAATATCACATCATGGATAGCCCTTTATTTCTACATAACCTTTCTAGAAAACCCTTTCCTTATGTCATTTTTCATGTCATCCCTATTTTGTCTCCAGCTATGCTGGCAAGATGCAAGTTTGCCTGATTTTCAGAAAGTAGATGGAGAAATATTTCCATCCTGATTGTGACATCAAACAGATTTAATAATCAAACAATAATTTCAAAGAAAGTAAGTAGCTTCAGTCAACTAGACAGGTTCATCACTGTAACAGACAGCTTTTTTACCTCAGTTCATAATTTTAGTGTATAGAATCTTCTATTGCATATTTTAAAACAACTGGACCTTATGCCTTCAATAGTTTCACGGAGTAACTCAGGAAGATGCCATGCAGAAGGTGTCCATTGAGAAATAATAATTATTTCCTGAGGTCTCCCTGTTAACCTCTAGGCTTCATCCAGGGGTTTGGAAGCACATGGAAAAGCCCTGAGCAAAAATTGTTCAGACTTGGCAAGCTTTCCTCAACAGCAGCCTGTGAAAGAAACCTATTAGGGAATTTAATGATGGACTACAAGAGTTCATCAGCCACAAATTGTATCAGTCCAAAAGCTGGCAGAGGCTCCAGTTAATGTATTAAAATACTTTTGCCCTCATGAATGGATCATGGGGCCAGGGCATAGAAGAATAATGAGCAATATAATATCTACTCTTACTGAGCAACCTTTGCACAGCTATTGAGTTTCAAGTGTCAGCTGTCAATGGTGTTTGTATTCTTCCTAAATTGACTGACTTCACCTCAAAAACTCCTACTAATTGGGCTAAATAAGGGAAGGACGGCTGATGTGGGAAAGGTGTTTTGGAAGCAGGTTACAGCTTCTTGTCAGGCTGAAAGGAAAACGCTGTCTCCGCAACCTCTCAGCAACGCTAATGTGATGATCGCCCGTCCCCAGCGCCGGGCTGTTCAGTCCCCTGCCCCACCGCAGCATGCTGCGCTCTCGGTTGTGCCAAACGAGAAGTTCAGCCGTAGGCAAAATATAACCCTTCTTCTCATTCTTGACCTGGGTGGTTTCAGTGACCCAGCCACAGCTCAGCCCCCACAGCGACCATGGCTGGCAGAGCTGAGAGGGACCAACACAGGGACGGCAAGGGCTGGGGTGGGCAGGCAGGAAGCTGAGGAGGTGGCACTCTTCAACGAGGTTTTGTATTAGCAGGTAACGTGGGTCAATAGAAGCAGGTCTCTAGAATGAAACAGCTGGTGCTGAGGACCTGATGCCTATGCTATACCCATCCTACATGGCATGTATATCCAGCTCTAGTCGAGCCTTGTAAACCGAATGCCCATCTATGGCTCTGATGCATTCGTTGCGCTCCTGAAGCACCTCCACCCCTTCAGTTTTCCCAACGAGATCCAGTCCCCGCAACCCAAGAGCGCTCTGTGATCTCTGAACCGATGTGCAGAGGGAGTGTCTGGGCCTGGACATTTGCTTCAAAAGCTCACCCTGAGCAGAACGAATGCAGGAATGCGGGTGCACCCTGCGGTGCTGCCATAGCCCCATTCAGCCTCAGCCGCTGCCAGGAGGGTGGACAAAATCGCAGATGGAGGGTCTCAGCACGGTCGCAACACTGCTGTATCCATGCTAGTGGCCTCCTGGGCTTGGGTCCAGGGCCACCAGCAGCCTCTGAAGCCTCTCAGCTGCACTAGCTGCTGAGAACCAGGCAGGTGTTGATCAATTTAAACTTTTCACTGCTGTTTTCCTCCTCTTGATTTTATCACGCAGCTTTATCACGGGCTCCTCAAACCTTGCTTACCTTCCTTGGTCAAAAGTAGTCCTTCTTGATCTCCACAGCTCACAAACCAGGTCTCCAACTGACACGGTGCAGCCACGGCAGCATCTGGCAGCAGGGGGGCTCAGGAAGGGTTCACAGAGGAAGCAATCCAATGCACTTTTTTCTCTTGCCCAACCATCCTACAATGGGATCCCCACCTCTCCCATCCAGGCGCTGGGCAGGGTCCACGAACACTGCGGGTGGAAGAAAGGAGGATGCATCAGTGTTGGGTATGTCCTCCGTCTTAAGGGCTTAACAGCAGGTGGGAGGAATCTATTCTTGCACTGTAGTCTTCGTTTGTCCTATTACTTTTAGGTAATTTAGGTATCCGCATAACCTATTCAGTTCGCTCACTTCCAAGACTGGAGAAAGAGAAAGGCCCTGGTACAGATTCGGGGACAGGATTCCACAGCTGCTGGTTCCATAAAGAGCCTGAGGACAGGTGTATGGCATAATTAACTAGCCTTCCTTTTTTTTGCATAGGACTCATAAAAGACAAACAGATAAACTAAAATGCCTTCTGTGTTTGTAAAAATGCATTGAAGAGCAGAGTGATTCTGCTTTCAGTGTCACATTTTGGACACTGTGCAATTCCTATGCTACAGCTACGTGGGAGCTTCTATAGCATTACCAAGCGAATTTACTGAGATTACCATTTTTACAATGGATAACCGGAGAATTAATGAAGATGATGCATTTCATTTATGTGCTTGACAGGAATATACTGTTTAAGTCTATTTAAAATCAGAAAAGGAGCCTGAGACTTCCTTTACCTCAGTTTTAGTTCATGGCTTATTGTAAGAAATAAATTCTACTGTTCAATTATTTACAATGCTAATGGTGTTGCTTTCCTTTAATTGCTGAATATAGATAATATTTTATTTATAGATAAATATATATTAAGTTTATTCAGGAGTTAGGGGAGAGCAGTAATTAAATACACACAAAATATCTGAATAACTGCAAATTAAAGAAATGAATAATAACTGAAGAGATAAAGTTATGTTTATATTAGTAGAAAAATTATTTCCTATTTGTGACTAAATTCTGCCAATAATATATTACTGCTGTCCTCATATTCTGCACTACGAAATTAACTTGTCACTTCTGCAGTAATTCTTTATGAAAGATGTATTAAGGTCATGTCAGAATTTCTAAGTAATCAAAAGTATTTCACAAAGGCAATGATTAAGTGTTAGAAACTAAAAAAGAATCCGACTACAAGATGACTTTATAAGCGATGCTTTTGGCCACTGAATCTGAGCCTGTTAAATATTAACAGACAAGTGCTAGGAAAGGATTAGCTTGGACTGTGAGCAGGTACGGCGAGAGGCAAGCCCTTCATGCTGCATCTGAGTAGAACTGACAGTGCAATATTTTTCGATGCCTCTGAGGTGAAAGCAGGAAAGTGGATGCCTATTTGATATTCTAAATGGACAGATTTTTTTGTCAGAACATAAAAGGATGTGGAAATAAGAGGAATTTTTCCAGTTCTTAGCACTGTTCCCACATTTGGCAGTTATAAAACATTGTAGATAAACATTATTGAACACAATTTTTTTTTTTAAATAAACCTTTTTTATTTTACTTCGCAAAAAAATCTGAAAACGAGTTTGTGATGGCTATTTACTGAGGAAATCTAACTAGTGGGAAACAGAAGTAGGCTCTAGCATGTGGGAGGATGATGATGGCCTCGTGACTTTTCAGTTAATCTTTGTCTGCTGTTTTGATCTTTCCAGGAGTATCATTTCAGACAGTTACTGAGATGCTGCAGCAGTGTCTTGTTAGTATCATCCATGCTGTTAGAGGTGCAAAATAATCCTGACCAGCTTCTACAAATTAAACTGTACCCAGGGCTGGATCTGGTAGAATCTCAGTGAGTATACTCAGACGGGTTATTTTGCCACAGGAATTATTTTGCCTTAGGAGCTGCAGTTGGTGCCTGAGTACAAGAGGCTGATGGTTCTCCAGGCTGCTATGTCCGGGTGGCACTCAGATTTAAGTATTTCTCTCCATTTTTGGACTGCTAAAAGCTTCCTAGGTGACTAAATATGGGTCACGCAAATTTTCATAAATCCTAGAATCACAGAATGGTTTAGGTTGGAGGGGACCACTGAAGGTCATCTAGTCCAACCCCGCTGCCATGGGCAGGGACCTCTTCAACTAGATCAGGTTGCTCAAAGCCCCGTCCAACCTGCCCTTGAACACTTCCAGTGATGGGGCATCCACAACGTCTCTGGACAGCCTGTTGCAGTGTCCCACCACCCTCATCATAAAATGATTCTTCCTAATATCAATACGTAAGTTTGAACTCATAGCCAGTGAGAAGGGTTATTGGGATTCAGAGATAAGCAGAAACTTAAACTTAAGCAGAAACATCTGAGAGGCTTAACCTGTTAGATAGACCACCTGGGACCGAGACCTGCACTGACCGCTCTGGGTGACTAGCCAAAGGAGGACTGAGGATGTCACAGCATGAGATGAGCTCCAAGCCTGGCCTGGGGACAATCACTTTGCTGAAGGCAGGTCTGTCTTTGGAAAGACTTTTCAGCCACCCTATTGGAGATATATCCATGTACCTGTGTCAGCTGAGAGAACAGACTGCTGCTCACAGAAAGCAATGAGTTGATTGGGAAGGGCTTGGCAATCACTATAACACAGAAAAATCAATACATAAAAAGGAATATCAGGCTAGGGCTGGAAAGTGATCTTGCCTCCGTATGCAGCAATTGTAAGACTGCTGCTGGAATAGTGTGCCGCCAGGGAGGATGTCGGAGAGGGGGAATTCAAAGGAAGGACACAGAAAATGATCCAGAATGGAGAGGAGCTTCTTAGGATGCAGGATGGAGTTACTCACCTTGTTCAAGAAAGGGTGAGAGGTCCTACAATCATTTTAGATGGGTATTTACACATGAAAAAAAGCTGGCTTGGGGGTTACTTTTACAGGCATGAATTCATGGGAAAGAGGGAGAAGGAGGACCTTAGGAGGGTCGCAATCTACTATCAGCACTGGCTGGGGCTGTGCATTTGCTTTGTTAGTGATCCAGAAGCAACACCCACACATTCCCCCTTCCTCCCCCAGAAAGCTGCACAGCTCCTCTAGCCCTGGCTCTTCCATCCTGCAGACAGCAGCTTACCAGGATTCAGCAGCTAGAAGCTGAACTCTGCCAGATAAACTCAGCCTTGAAATAGGACACAATTTCCTTGAAGTAAGGAAATTAACAGCTGGAATGATTTACCAGGGGAATTGCACAGGCTTTTAAAATGAAATTAAGTGTCTTTCTAAACTGGCTGTCATCCAGTTGCAGAGAACAGCTCTATGTCCTGTTTATATAGAAGACCAGAGGGCATGAACACAGGGGTTCCTTTCACCTCTACAATCTATGAAAGATACACCTGACATTTATAGATACTTTGGTTCCTGATCGTGCTGACTTTGCAGCAGTGTATGTTCCTGACCTGACCCGAGGCAGATGCGGTGCTGCTCTATTTGCTACTTGTCAAATTTGGCAGATACAGGCAGGAGGGAAATGAATCACTTGCAAAAAGAAAAAATGCATTTTCCTCACTTTTTTTTTCCTAATGTCAATCAGTGTAGCAGCTGATGAAAAAAAAAAAAATGGGTGCAGAGAGAAAAGAACCAACATCTGGTACAAAATTTCACGCCTGTTTGGTCAAATTTTCAAAATAAATGTGTGGATGTAGAAAAATTCTACCTTTGCAGGCAGAAGTACCCGTAAAGAAACAGGTCACTCACATCCCAGTAACCAGCTCCGGCAGTTTGCATTTTGTGCGCTCCATCCCTTTCAGCGTGGCTCATCTGAGCGACGCCCGCAGCGCTGATGGCTGTGCCTCGGCTGACACAGATGAGGATGCACCCAGGAGGAATGGGAACACCGTCATGCCCTCGGCTTTCTTCTCTGATCCTGATGCCTGCTGGCTATGAAATGGTTGTGTATCACTTCTGCTTTACACACGCGCTGGCCAAGCCTTAATGTGCATTCAGAGCAAGCTGTCTTTCTTGGGCATGCCAGCTGCAATGCAGAGTGAAAGGAAAGGCAAACAGGCACTTAAATGGGCTTTGAAGCCCTCATTGCGATGCAGTGAGAATAAAAGCCTCTTTGCTGCCAAAAAAGAAATCAATTGGCAGCGGTACAGAGTCTCTCTTTTCACTGTATCCCCTGCTTACACTCACACCTTTACTCTGTTATGTTCTTCCACAAATCGACACCAGTTAAGACACGGCAGCACACGTTGTCTGGAGCTATTACATGGCTGGCCTGGGAGAGCTCCCCGCCTCTCTCTTCTCATAACTCGACTTGATCTCTTGCCTTCCAGCACGCAGGCGGATATGGCACAGGCATGGCAACACCTCCCGCACCCCTCTGCTCGGCCGGGGTGCAAGGCTGGGTGGCAACCGGGCCAGCGGCACCACAGGGACCCGGCTGTGGGTTCCCCTTCCCGCAAGTGGGTTTTGGTCCCAGCACTACCGCGGGCTGGCCTGGCAGGTTTGGCCAGGCATTTCCCATCACTGAGCCTTTGCTTTCCTCCCCTCCCTCTTTTTGGAAGCTACTCAGGTCTGGGGCTCTTTTCTTTTGCTGGGCGATGCGCAGTATTACGTCAGATAACAAATAAATAACAAATAAATAACAGTCCACGTTGCTCCATTCCTCCCCCAGCTGCATATGTAGCACCTCTGTTACTCGATGCTCGCCCATCCTAGTCAATCCAAGCAGGTTCCTGAGCACAGGACCACGTGTGTCTACCCTAAACTGCTCCCCGACCCCCATTTTGGCTGAGCTAGTGCTCCCGCAGAGCAGCTTCCAGGCACGCTCTGGCAGCGAAGGCAGCAGGGTGGCCATCGCTAGCAGGCAGTGTGCCTACAGCTGCCTCCATCTGCAAGCCAGATGGTGAACTGGCACGGACATGGGCTGTCCCACCGCAGTCGGTCCCAATGCCCAGGGAAGCTTCTGGGCATGCTTCATTTATGAGTACAGACATGCGGACATGGTCAGCACGCCCACGAGTCCATATAGCGCTGGCACAGCCGGTGTCTGTACGCGGACGGGGCGTAGCTGTACCCAGAGTGGGTCCAACAGATGCAAACACTGTTTTTTAAAACCAAGCTGGACTGAACTTGTAGCCCCAAAGGAGTGGGAGGTAAAGTGGCTTCATATCCATTTTATTTCTTTCATTCCTCAGCTGTTCCAGAGACCAGAGTTGTCTCTGACATAATTAGGGCTCTATTGCTCTGCCTATAATGTGCCCTGTACCAGAGCTCGTGGAAGAAACCTTGATGGCAGTTATCCTCTACTGCTAAAAGATTTCTGCAATCATACCCCTGGCTTTTCCTTCATTTACTGAAGAGTCTGGAATCAGAAAGTGGATCTTTCTGTTGCACAAAACATACCAGAGCATTGGTAATAGCAATACCAATCAAAAGCCATAGATTGTATCTTAACCTCATGGGTAATTCTTGAATAATCAACTGGACAAAAACCTACATTTAAATCTATAAACTTTGTACTCCAGGCAGATTTTGCATTTTGGTATTCTTATTACTCAGCTTTGTACCTGAGGATGAGAAGCGAGGAAATGTGGAAAATATGAGGTAGTCCTAACAGCTATTTATATCACCCTAAATTATGGAAAACATAAGCTTTCCCTTGAATAATGCTTGCACCACCTTTTTCCAAGCAGCTGCACAAAATCATTACATTTTGCAAAATTAATATGTTTGCTTGACTTTGGAAAAATAAATTGCACATATCAGCATTTTGTTTTGATAACTTTAAAATGATTATTATCTCCAAATGCCAATTTCTAGGTTATGATTAATAGCAGACAATTTTACTTTGAAACCGCCCAGTTTTTATTGTAAAAGCCCGTAGGTCTTAGTGGATGACTTGGGTTTATAATGAAATCTGAAAATGCTGGTTTAGTTATTTTGCATGCCCAAGCTGGAGGGATAATTGAACTAGTTTCTCAGAAAAGCAAGTTCAGGCTTGTGAGATGAAAAGTCCGACCACAAGATGGCATCTCGTTCTCACAGTAACATTCAGTAATGGGCAGGAATATTTCTGAAAAGAAAATGAACCGGTGATGGGCATTTCAGTAAACCAAACCCGTTTCAGACAGGGCACCCGCTCATAGTGCTGCCCAGCGTGGCACAGGACTGGAGTAGCAAAACACGGAGCAACGAACATCTCTTCCTCTCACCCCACCCGAACCGCGGTTTCCTCCGTTCATGGGTCCTAGTGAAATTTTGACCTAATGTTTTTAATTGCTGTAATTAAAAAATATTCTGAATCCACCATGAATATAATGCAGGCACTTTGAGGCTTTTAAAGGGAAGGTTGATCATTCACACAGATCTGAGAACCTTTTGGCTGTGAATTACTCCAAAAGACAATCTGTGGCTGATTTTCTTAACAGCAAAATACTTTGGCACTCTCAAGGATGAGACAACCGTTTTCTATCATTCTTAATTTCCAGGACATGCCTAATATCTACAGTATGTTTCCAGTTATCAAAGAGTGATGAGACACAAAATAAGGCTATGGACTCAGCTGAGAATTACTTTAGTAATATTACCACGGGGAAAATGTGACTGGCTCTGGAACTGATATAGTACGAAAGCTAAATTTAAAAACACACGAATTTTAGCTGACACTGCTGTTTAAAAAAGAAGGCTTTCGAAATTAAATGTCTTTTATTTCTTATGTGCCCTATTAAGGAGTACCTTTCCAGTCTCCCAGCACTGTATTAATTAAGGGTGCAATACATGAGTGTGGATCCTCTCCAGCCTCGGACGTTTCCTTACCCCGAGTAACGCCATGTCCCTCTGCACCAGCGGCAGTGCCCCAGGGACCCCGGTGCCGTGGGGGACGTGCCCCCAGAGCGGAGGGAGAGGAGAGGCAGTAGGACTCCAGACTGCCCTCTGCTTCCTGGCATCATCATCATCATCAGCGCGTTCACCACCGTCTGGTTTCAGCTAGGGTTTAAACAGGAGCCGTGCGATGAGGGACGCGGTAGGGAAGAACCGGTTGCCTGCTGGCTAGAAGCTGCCTGAAGTCTCCCTCTTGGCCTGAGTCATGCCTCTCCGCGCTGGAGGCGGCTGGGGTTACGGGCAGCCCTGAGAGCAGGGGAGAGGGGGAAGCAGGCAGAAAGCAGATGTGCTGCCAGGCGGGCAGAGCGGCCTGTGAAATCCCCTGAAACATCAACCTATTTGGACTTTGTGATTTGGTGTAAATCACAGTCCTTCCAAAGGCTGTTCCTCTACGGGCACGTGCGTACATCAGTCCTTGTTCAGGCACGCTGCCCTGCTCGCTGCCGCTGTTCTGCTTGCTCTGAAGTGAAATATCTTGTAAATGTTCTCTAAATCACAACCTAAGACAGCAAAAATGCTGTATCCGGGTGAAACTGCAGGGAGAGTTTCAGGAGTCAGGCTACTATCATCTGTATTGGACTGACAGCACCTCTTCACAAAATCTGAGGTGGGATCTGTAATGCCCATGAGAGGTCATGAACCCACCACAATGGCTCATCAGGAAGACAGCACTATGTTCCCCAGTAAAATACTGAGGCTTCAGCTCATCTGCTGAACCGTGAATACCGACTGCTGCAGCACCTTTGTCTTACTGAAGGCTTTCACGAATGCATTGGACAAGTATCCTGCTGCAATTAGCATCTGAAATCTAAGAAACAAAAGCACAGCTCTCTTCAGCTGTGGCTTGGAGAAATGCCGTATCAAAGTTTTCCCAAGCTCTGCCCCTTTTGTGGCTGCATAAGAGATTCCTTGTTCCAAAACTTTAAGTGAATGATTGTGCGCTACTCCCATGTTTATTAGAGGGAGGCAACACTTTCCAAAGCCTTGTCTGTTCTTGAACCGAAAGAACTGTGCAATAAAGAAAAATTATGAGAAGTGTTCAGAAAATATCAAGGAAAATATAATTGAAATTGTCCTTTTCTTTCACACATTGAATTCGGTGTCATTTTTATCCAGCCTGTTTAAAAATGGCTCTGTTCTGTTTGCAGTGGGAAAACAATAGCGTAGACAATTTATTCAGAACAATCACTTATTTGAGATCTGTTATAGTCAGAGAGCTTCAGCAAAGCCTGTGTCATCATGGAAGCTCATGAATGCTATTACATGTCCACACACACCTAATGTGATATTCCTGACACTCGGTTGTCATCTGAATAGCTGCAAAAAAATATACTTTAGGACACACTTCAGAGCTGAGAGCATCTTGCAAAAGCTTCCACAATTTAAAACACAGAATCGAGGGAGGGGGGGTGATAAAATGTATTAAGAAATTTGTACCCAGAATTATTAATATTTTGTTTCTACCGCTGTGGCTTAATTTCAGCTTTTCTCCTCTGCACTGTTTTCACCCAGGGGAGCTATTGCTCCATCCTGTGCTGCACCAAACCCCTGACACTTGGAGAAAAGCCCACCTTGAATGCCACTGTGCTGGCAGAGCTCCCCAGAACTGAATACTACTCAGGCAGACATGACTGCTTTGCCTACATACCATGAGTCTGAGCTTCCCAAGTCAGAGAGGGAGCAAGACTGACCCAGATTTGAGATCTTTCCACATAGTCTTGCGACCAGCTCCTTCATTTACTAACACCTGAGAGCTGGGACTTCACAATAAAACTGTTTAGCCCTGAAGACTAGCTTCTACCCAGCTTCAGCCCAGCTTCTACCTCTGTGACCAAATCTGGGAGCACACTTGAGTTCTGGTACCTGAACTAGAGCAAGAACCAACTATGAAGTGGCCCCTGTCTCCTTCACTCTGGTTCCCACAGGCAGAATGATCAGATGAGAGCTGCAATGTATCTGCAGGTAAGCACAGGTGCAGCTTCAACTTAAATAGCTTAAACTGCAGGTTTTCCCAGAGTTTCAATAATATGAGTCCATGTCCTAAAAGACCTGTGACATATGTAGCATTGAATACACGCAGGCTTCTCAGATTCCAAAATGAGTGGATCTTCACTAAGGTTATGCAAACAGTACAGAGATAGATTAAATAACAAATGCAACGTGTACTTCCCTCACTTAGTATTCCTTCAAGTTGGAAAGGGATCATCTAAGATATTCGCACCAGTCCCATAGCTCCCTTTCTGACTGATACACTTCTTTTGCCATTGAAGGTCAGCGTACCTGACGTGGCAAGTCCTGTGGTTAAAAGATGTTCCCATTCATCACACCTCCTACCACAAGAGTCCTCCTGACTCTCTTTCTCCCTTTATCCCAAAACTCCTCACATGGCTCCATACGGCACAGTCTGCTCTAGAGCTGTGACCAGCACACAGTGAATACTATGCTCAGTGAGACCTCCCAGGGTCCAATGTAGTCATGATATCCAAGCGTTACCATGACTCCGAGTTAATTCAGATTTGCCGGTCATCATAGGGAAAGGAAGGGAAAGGACGCCATACAATGCACAGCCAGTATAACCTTGGTAATGCTGCCTTTGTAGCTCCAGGCTTTATACTGGTATCACAAAACTACTGTCACAGATTACGGTGAAAATCTTGGAAGCCACAGGTCAGAAGACCATCTTTCCTACCTACCTATGGCTGCAACCTCCAACAGCCTGCCAACAAATACTTACTTATTTAATGCAGCTTCTTTTTTTCATCTAAAAAGCCATCCTCCAGACACATTTTCCTTTGCAGATGTTTCATCTAGACACTTATTTCTACAGAGAGCTTGTATTTTTCCTTCCTTATGCATCTATTCATTTGTGGTATAAGGCTTGCAAAGGTTTTAATATTTGTTCTGTTTTTACATGGTCCATAAGCACGTTATTGTGACACAAAATAAATGTTTCAGTTCAGAATGTATATAGCCTAGGGACAGATCACAGACACAGATGCGCCTCAGAAATACGCCAGAGACTGGTAACATTCACTGTTCGGTTAGCAAGAAAATTTTCTGCTTGCAGTAGATCCTTCCCACCTTGGCTGCAAAATTTATTTGAAGAATGGGATTTAGGAGAGGGTACAAATGCTACGGTTCAGGAACAAAGAACAAATTTAAGTCTTGAACATTCCTCTGGTTCCATGACGAGTGGATCTAATCAATTAGTAAAATCAGTAACATCTCTTCAAAACAATGTTAAGGAATTCTTATCAAATGAGTATTGGTGGCATCATGGTACACAGAATACACACGGTACATCTGCAAGATCAACTGGCCTATAACCTTCTCTTTTCCCTATGAACGGAGAGGTAGCATTACAGTGCCAATATAAGAAATAATACTTCAATGTTGCATTTCTATGTCATGTCCACCCCATACCATTACGGAGATACAATGATGTCAAAAGACCACTTGAGATGGAAACAAAGAGAACTTCCCTCTGTTTCACTTCCAGCTGCCCCTACTACAACTTGATTTCTGTGTTCAGACTGCAGTTTTCAGCCCAAGGTGCAGGCACTGCTCCAAAGTGGTGGCGAAGAGGTCCTGTGTGATGCTCAAGGGATGGGAGCGGTGACAGCAAACTCTATGCAAACTTCTACACTCACCCACGCAAAACCAGCCTGGGTCCAGCTGGACACCACTGGATACAGATGGAGGGATCGGACCATGAAGCCCAGTGCTCTCATATCTGAAAGCAAGGTATGAAGACATTTAAATGAACCCCTGATTTAGCCTGTAAGCATCCAGACTGTATTCGCACAGTGCCCAGCACACTGGGTTTTGGAAGCTCTAGGGATCAGAAAATAATAATATTTGTTTTCTAGATAGGATTTAAATAAGCACTATATAACTATTTTAGCAAATAAATAAATATGCATTAATGTGCCGGGGTAGCTTCCTTGACTCTAAATTAAAATAACCTAATAAAAATACCCAAATGTTTCAGTCAACTCACATTTTTATCTGTGTGACTTAGAGGAGGATTATCATGTGGCCATATTATTTACGTATTTTTCAGGCACGATTAAGAAAACGTAGTGATTGGAAAAGTATCCCAATTGGGACAGATAACATTTATGTGATACGTGGGCTGATTGGAGATTTTAAAGTGCTGTTTGTTATGCTACAGCCAGTTATGAAACAAATGATCTGGCTCCAACATAAACTGTTAAACTGAAAACATGCCAGAGGGAGACAGCTGTCAGTACATTAAAAAGTCATTTTCTCAGAAAACAAAGACTTAAACCAATCATTTTATAAACATATTTCTTTGCCCAACCAGATTTACGTAACTCTAATGGTTCGTCTGCTGCATGGAGAAATAAAGTAAGTTTTTGCTCACGATTTTTCAGGAATTTCTACTTGGGAAGAACAGATGGTGCTAAAAAACTGAACAAGGGTAACAGCATTATCAGGCTTTCAGCTACAAAATCGATTCTTACTACACACATTTAAAATGGAAGCAATGCATACCACAAACCTTTGACTGTGGCCAACCCACAGTTTGCATTTAAATGACACTGTTCCTAGTGTCCAGGATCACATTTTGGAATGATTTTCTCCAGATTTGTGACAAAGGCTTGGGATTATAAATTAAAGACATGACAAACTTGCCAGTGGTGTAAACTTGTATCTCTCTGATAAATCAGTGAATGTAGGGATTTATACAGCACAAGGATCCAAAGTCACGCTTTCCAAACAATCTATGCCATGTTTCATGCTGACCCAGGTGCCTGCCTGGACAGGTCTTAGGGAGGCTGGCCCTCCAGACAAATCTCAGAGCACTGCATTTTCCCCCAAATCATTTTGTACTTTTGTACATCATCCAAGCAATTATTCCTGGACCCCTCACTGCCTTAACTCCTCTTCTGAAAGGCCACCTCTGTGACACTCAGCCACCTAGAGAAACCAGAGATCCCGAATTACTCTGTCCTTCTGCACCTGCATATTCAATAGCCCCGAAAGTAAAGGCAGCACTCAAGTGTAAAAGCCTGAAATCCCAGCCCTCTCACTTCAGAAAATAAATTAAAATTCAGCACCAAGGTAATCCATTACCTGGACTGCTGTGGGTTAGAGTCCCAAGAATCACGAGTACTGAGGGGACAAGAAATGTCAAGTTCACTAATTCAAGCCAGGGAATTTATGAGAAGGGAATGGGGTGGCTTTACAACCCTGTTAATGTCTGTGCTGGCATGGATAATTTTGAGCTGACAAGCTACTGCTGGATGAAATATATTCATTTACTTTGCCTTTCACTCTTGTTCAGCGAGCCAAGTCTTGACAGAGCTATTGTTTCTGGTTTTATTTGAAACTTATTTTACCTGTTACTTTTCTTAAAGGCACAGTTCCTGCTGTTGTTGTGTAGAAATTCTTTCTTTTCTTCTTCTTCTTGCTTGTTATACTTCCCTTTTTCCCTTTCCTTCTCCCCCTTCTTCTTCCCCTCCTTCCCTCCTTTCCTCTGTCCTTCCCTCCCCTCTTCCCCCCTTCCCTCCCTCCTTCCCTCTGTCCTTCCCTCCCCTCTTCCCCCCTTCCTTCCCGCCTTCCCTCTGTCCTTCCCTCCCCTCTTCCCCCCTTCCTTCCCTCCTTCCCGCACCTAAAACCTTAGCCCACTGTAGAGAGAAAAATGAAAAATGACCTGTATGGATGTTAAAGACCCAGAAGCCAAACAGCGAGGAAAAGGAACCCTCCAATGTATTTATTTCTAAATATAATTTGGGGCCAGGCTTCTGTGGGCTTTGAAAACATGGAACTGATAATAAGGTCACCCACTAGGATTTAAAACCAGGGCTGTCTCTACAGCGCAGTATTGAGAGTGGCGGGTGGCAGCCGTGCACAGACACAATCTGTTAAAGCAATAATAATGATTACTACGCTCCTCTCCAGAAGCAGCACCACTAATGAAAATGCGTAACCTAAATATGTCATTACCAGCAACTTCTAAGAGAAGTCTAACGGCACCGGTTGCGTATGCAGCCGGCAAGGCCCACAGCTTCTGCTCCCTGAGAGACGGTGAGGCACTGGCTCCACTCTGCAGCACAGGGGGAAAAGAGCAACCACATAAATCTGCCTGCCTGGTGTCTGGTGAATCTGCCTTTTTCTCAGAGACAGACCCTGCATGTCTGGCTCTGTCTGGCTCCAGAGGCGTCTGCCCTGCGCGGGTGGGAGGGCAGCTGTGCCTGCGCCCAGGAACCAGGAGCGCCCCGAGCCCCAGAGCTCGCCCCGAGCCCCAGCCAGGCACGGCCCCTTGGCACGGTGACATCCTTCCCTGGCGTCCTTTCCCTGGCCAGGTGCTGCTCACCCCAGCTGAGCAGGATGATTCAGCGCTTGGTGGAAGGTAAGCGTAGGTGCTGCCAAAGTCTCCTCCAGTGTGGTGATGTCTAAACTGGAGCGTTATTCAGGGCTGTCAGCCAGTTTTTAGCCTGCACCCATCCATCATCCACTCCTCAGTCTGGTGATTTCAGTCTGGCGCTGCTTTAAGGCCCAAAACTGACTTAGCGCCCGTCTGTTTCTAGGACTGGGCGGATCTGCAGTGAGAGTGCAGGCAAGCCGGAGTGCCAGTGGCCCTGCATCCCTGTCCCTTAGCCCTGTCACCCCTGGCTGTGCCAGGGCTCCCGTGGGTGGCACAAGGGCAGGTCCCGGCACACAGAGAGCCACCAGCTCCACGCTCCGCTACACACAAGTGGGTACGGAAACAATGAGGCAACGGGAGCACCACTCGCTGTGGCGTGGAAATGCTCCCATGTTGGGCTAATGTGTAAGGTCAGAGCTGCTCACCTCTGAGGGAGGACCTCAGCGAAATGTATAGCGGGCATGTACCCTGCAAGCATTGGATGTAAACGTGCACATCCTGGTCTTAAATAAAACTTGCTGTGCAACACGTCAAGTTACACAGAAAGAATCTTTTAAAAGCACACCACTCCTAATTAAGGAGATACCCTCATAAAAGTTGTTTTGAGCATTTACTACATATAAATGAAAGATAGGAAAGGAAAAACAATTATTTTTCTCAGCTTCTTAATATTCTTAATGTAGTCAATTAAATCAGCATAAACTACACCCACCTCCAGTTCAGACTCGGCCTGGTTTTTATGATATTGCATCACCACTGTACACAGAACTTTCCCAGCAAGGAACAACTGAGTGTATCAGTACCTCTTTCAATTTGCAAGTGTACAGTCAGTAACCCTTTCTCAGACACAAACGCGCACACACACACGGACACATACGCGCTTTGGGCTCTTGCTGAATGGAGGTTTCTACCGCCAGGCAGGCTGTGAGGCCAAGTCAGACAGTGAAATGATGGCGGTGGTACCCTCTTCTCTGGGCCACCTACAGCGACATTCTCCTTAACAAGTCACTACCCTGTTCCTTGCCACTTGCTCGAACAGGAGCAGGAAAGTCAGCGTCACAGTAAATATTTACAAAGCAAGCATCCCTGTTTCCATTTTTAAATCACTGTTTGCTCGTTATATTGCCCATCCCTTTTATGGTGATATTATAGATGTTTTCTTCTATCTCCACTTTGGTATCACAAATAGTTCCATCCAGCCGCCTATGAAGACATAATCTTTCTTCTTGAATTTGTCAGTGAATTAGGTATCCAAGAGAGAGGAGCCCAGATGAACTAAACTGTTTCAGTGGGAGGTATACAAAAACTGTATATCCTGTGTGACAACTCTAGATGCAATATTCTTAGGTGTGAGGCCTTCTTTTTGGGAAATTCAGCTGAAACCCCTCGTTTGTATTTATCTTCTTTAGACAGTATTTTTTAACCAATATGCATCCATTTGACTAGCCACCTTCATCTGTCAGTCATCGCCTCATCTTAGCCAGCTTGTATGTTGCAGGAAAATAAAAGGGTAATGTGGGAAAAAAGCAGACTAGTTTAGTTTGTCTGCTAAATATGCTCTCTTAAAATGAGAGTGGTGAGATAAATTATGCCTATCTAGTAGCTAAGGTAGTGCCTGCATCTGTAGCCTCTACAAGCTTTAATAACCAGGGTACACTCTGTACTCAGGAGACGAAGAAATCTTCTGAAAATGATCTTTTGTGCACAGAACTATCACTCAAAGCAGGCATCCATGATGGAGAAACCACTGATCTCTGGTTTTGGACAACCATGGTGCTTCCCTGATTTTGCACTTGCATCTATTTCCTTTTTTAGCTACTTAGCTGTGTGATGAATTGTAATGGGAGTTGTTCTGGGTAATGCAAGTAAGAGTGGGCTAAAGAAGGCGAGCTGCTACATAAATTGTGCTGTTTGTTACAGCTTTTAAGTTGTTTAAACAGCCATACTGATGAAATGTTGGTAACCATCTGCTACCAACATTTGTAAATAAATATAAACCAACCTAAGTATTCCCTGGCTTGTTGCTCTGTTTCAGGCATGGGTCTCTTGTTTTTGTTGTTTTGTTTGGGTTTTTTTTGTTTTTTTTTTTTTTTTAACTCTATATGTAGTTTATGCACAGAATTTCTTCAGACTGTTTAGCTGCCTGGGGGTGACTTCACTATGCTATTCTTTGGTACCCCTCAATGCAAATTACTCATGACTGAACTGAGAGGAAGGACGCCTAATTCTGATTATTCAGTGGCAACACAAGCTGTAAAACTGTAATCTGTTCACAGCAGACTGGGAAGAGAGATTAATTATAAGCTTTCTTTACATGAGTTCCTTTTGCAAATCTGAGCAAGTGGGACAAACCTGTTCTACTTACAGAAGGAAGATATTTCATAGCATTTAGGAGCTTACCCTACCCAAAACTCAGCTGTGTTTGGCTCTATAGAAGTAAGAGACAGAATTTTGAAAGTTTGAATCTTTAGTTTTGGCCTTACATCAGGGTCAACTGTATTATACACAGCAGCTCTGGAACACTACTCATTTCAGTGCATCCTCTCCCATGCATGCTTCCTCTCTGACTTGTGATCATACAATCTCTCTTTTGTTTCCACAACAGTTGCTTACTGGGAAAAATAATATTATGAAAATTGTACTAGAAATCAGCTATTGGGTACTTCTTCAAGCATCTACCACAATAAATGTTACTTGTTGACTCTTGCTATCATTTTGCACCATAGTGCCCCAGGGAAATAAAAGCTGCTTACTCTCAGATCTGATTTCCTTTCTGACAGTTTTGTCTCTGCAACAAACAGTGCCTCTAAGTTAGGAGTGCTCAGAGGGAAACTCACATTTTGGAGAAAGTGTTTAAAAAGATTATGATGTAATGAAAGGACTTCTTGAGAGCCAGATTTTCCTATTAGAGTGTTACTTTCTGACAACTGGTAGTTAAGTTTTACAACACATCAAGTGCTGTGCACATTTTAGACGCCTTTTTTCTTTTGTTGATGCTCTGCATTGAGTTATTATCTCTTATTGAACATGACTTCTAAATAGTTCCGTGAGATGTAATATACTAGAAATGTCTCTTGACTAATTTTTTAAAAAAAGTTTAAGTATTCCTTTCCCACTAGAGAGCTAGATCAAATATGAACAGAGCTGTATTATTTTGCACAAACCAATCATCTCTTTTGCTTCCAGATGACTGCAATGCTTATGAAAGCTGCCAGGATGCATTAAAATCATTCATGAATTTGTAATAAGGGTCTTAGGTTCCACATGGCAAGTCTTTTGCATTGCCAAAGGATTCATCCTTGTTAAAAGCACACTCTGCAGTTTTGAAACACTGGCCTTTCAGACTTGAGCAAATAATTGAATCTCCTTTTGGCTTTGTTCCACTAATGACCCATTGGAATAGGGCAGACCCCTAAGTCAGAGAGTAAATGGGGTCTTCTTACTGGGACAGGCTTCTAACTGTTTGATATGCTGCTGTACAGCTGGAAATAAGAAGTGAAGCCTGCACTTGAGGAACAAAATGTTCAGGGAAAAAGGAGGAGTTACTCGGTTCTCTTGCAGCTATTTGTAACAAATATTAAGATGGGTATTAATGGAGTGTGAGTAGAAATATGTGTGAAAGTACTAGAAGAAGCGGTAGAACATGTATTAAAAAGAAAGGCATGTGAATGAAAAGAAGGAACAAACCGACCTAAAGGTAAGGTGCCAAACAAGATGAAGAACAAGTCTGGAGCCATAAAATACCCAAAGGCAACAATACATTCATGAATTTGTGAAGGGTGAAGCAAAATAGTGAGGCAAAGTATCCCAAACACCATCCCCTCCTAGAGAGTACAAAAAGCAAGTCCAAAATCAGTTCATTTGCCAATCAAGAAACCCAGAGGCACAATGACGACTTAACAGACAGCATCCTTATGCTCTGTGTGATCACACACGTGATCTTGGCCAGACCATTTGAACACACAAATTTTGGTGCTTCTGAGTATGTGGGTGTGAAAGTGTAAAGGGAGACAGCCACCTGTTCAGATTTTGTTTATAAAATCACATTCCCCTTCCATAAGATCTCATGGTGAGCTTTATCACATTCATTTCTTATGCTCTTTAGTTCTTCAAAATCCTTCAAAACCCAGAGATCCCCAGTACACGCTCTTTCAACTGATGCACACATCCCCCTGGCAAAGATGTTTGCTGCAACTGCTGTGTAGCAGCTTTAAGGTAGGACAAGGGTGGCACTGCAAAGATAGGCTTTACGACGTAATGGCCCAGAGGGGGCCAGACAGCTTGAATGAGACACCACATGGATAAAATTTTCTCACATGCGCACACAGCCAGCACAAAAAATCTATGCATCATTTAAATTCATCTTGAGACTTTAAAATTAGGGAGTAAGTGGTTTACAGGCCTTTGGCTGCCCCAGTTTCATCCTCTTTAAACACTTCAGCCAAAAAGAAAATGGCAATAAGTGAAGGCCTTACAGACTGTGTTGTCCCTTTATGGTAGTAGCAAGAAATAGGCAGATCACGTAATATATTTTCTTTAAAAGGACTGAGGAAGTTGTATTGAGCTTTCCAGCAGGATTTGAAATGAAAGCTTAGTGTAATACTGTAGGATCAGTGTGGAAGCTTGGGAGATTTAGGAGTCTGATTATAACATGGAACATTTTAGTTTTAGGTCACCATTTCACATTCAGACCAGTTTCCAAGTTTCCATGAAAAGTTTCTATCTGCTGAAAATTAGGACACGCGCTATGCAAGTCTGTATCTTCTGTCCTGGTTACACAAAGCAATGTGCCGATCTGGGAAAGTCAGGAGTTGGAAACTGGATTATCTCCTTGGTGCAAAAGGCAGTACCTTCTGAGCTCTGTTAGATCAGGCTTCATACACAGTCAGATCAAAAGGCCTTACAGGATCATCAGTTGGGCACGTCTTGTAGCAAGGACAGAAGAGGACACATATGCCTAAATGAGGACTTCAGTGGATTTAGGGTGACCAAACTGTGTTCCAGAAAACCTACGCACTGTCTTACTCTGGCTGTGTCTGACCTCACACACATCCTACCCAGAGTTGTGCTCTGGTATATTAAAAAAAATTCCTTATCCTGGGCAAAACTGAGCATCTCCGCACAAGCTTATCCGAGTACTTCTTCATCTGAGGGGATGGATCCAGTGTGTCCTGCTTAACCTGCAGCATCAGCCACTTCACAAACCAGTGGCAGCTACTGCTTTCTTAGGAGTGCCAGAGGATGAGCAAGATATAGGCGAGATGCTTTATTCAACAACTCCTTAAAGTAAAGTACTGACGCAGTCTCAGAAATCCCAGCCTCCTCTCTTTCCTTTCCTCTCTCCCCCTCTCTCCCTTCCTCCCAGCAACTACCCTGGGAGGCTGAAAAGCCGGGTTTCCTAACACACTCGCTTCAGAAACCATTCAATTCTTTGCTGCGCTGTGGCACAGTTGTAGCAGTGGAGCCGGAAGGAGCATTGGGAGTTGTGACAGTTTCTTCATAAATGTCTGCAGAGCAGTTCATTTTTCAATTCTGGGGCCTCTAAGCACTACTCCAACATAAACATTGAAAAACAAAAGATAAGAACATCACCTAAGTAAAAAAGAGAGAAATCTGCTGCTCACCAGCCCAACATACACAACACTACCAGCTAGCTTGTGTGTGTCTTACTCAAACAGCTGCTGTGCCTTGCACAGGCTCAGGCTAACGAACACGGTAAATAAGAGCAAGCCACCACTGACTGGCAACTACCACATTCCCTTACCTCATTTCTGCATATTCAGACACTTTCAAAAGCAGGTTTTTATTTTCCAAAGCAAATGACATGTGTAAGCCATGGCTTAGGTTATGTAATTTTCATAACCAGGCTGGAAGACCACACTTCAGCTTCAAACTATTCCTTCTGCTCTGAAAATTCAACTTCAAGGACGAACACTCATGATGCTCACTTTGTAGCTGTGCCTATCACACATGTGGCCTGACATCCATGTTCCTGAGGGAGAGCCATACATGACTGTTAGAAACCAATTGTATTTAAAAGAATTTCAATGTCCAGAAGTCTCTCTCAGGCAAACCTGTAACACTTACACAGAAGAGACAGGCAGGTAAGGACTCCAGGCATGATCTGATGATTTACTAGCATCTAGCAATCAGGCTACTAGATTGCACTAAATAGTATTTAATCAAGAGAGAGAGCTCCACATAAAGAAAGGAGCATAGCAATGAAAACTCTCATTTACGGTCTCATGTATACTTACTTTGGCTCCACTGAGATTAAGTGTTCTGCATGAATCATAGCGGTACGCTGATAGTTTGGCCAACGCTCAGACAGTACATCAGGGAAGAGAATTGCATATAATAACGCAACATCCTGTTTGGAGGCTTAAGAGGCAAAAATCTAGCAGTAATCAGTTCCAAGGCTAGTAACTCAGTTCTTATTGCCTTCATAATGACTCCACAGTTATTCAGTCAATGAAAATGGAGTCTGATATTGAGCATGAAGAAGATAAATTAACAATAAAATGGGTCTCACTCATACATCCACTGCTTACTTTAGTGGAGACCTGCAAATTTACAGTATGCACTTTTAAAGTATGTTGCCCTCCTCTTTAAGGCGCTGAGATTGTTGAAGGGAGGCTGGAGCAAAGCCTTTCTTTACTAAATACTGGGTTGCTTTCCTGAAGGGAAAAAAAAAGCTGTTAAAATTTAATAAACAAATTTTCCATGGGAATTAATAAATAGTTCATGTTACAAAGGCCTTTTGGTTTACCCATCATTTTGGCTAACAATGAAAACAAACGAAAATTCTTTTAGGGGCTTCAGATTTGACACTAACACCATGCATGAAGTGCCAAATGCCAGGATATCAGCCTTATTAATTTAGGTATAAGACCCAATATTCCAGACAAACCTACTATATACTAATTAATAAAAAAACCCAAACCAACCAACCAAATAACCCCAAGCAACCAACCAACCAACCTCAAGAATTGACATAAACCATACCAGGCAAACCCAAGCAAATTTAATCTTATTTGATGTAAGCTTCCTTCCTCCCATCCTGCCTCTCTCCCCAGCTCCAAGCAGTTCTCTTCTGTGTCTCAAGTCATGCTGGAAATAACCTAGAGAGCAAACTCTTGGCTGGAGACCCCAAATGTCTTATAGTCAATGGATATATCCCCTGAAGACTTGCCTTACATCTAAAATGGAATACCAAGGAATTTACAACTACAGCAGTTGAAAACTCCATCCATAATAAACCAGGGGGTTATCATTCATGGCTTAGAAGCCACAATACTGAGCTCATTCTTTAAAATCCATCTTGTTAAAGCTGGTTATAAGACAATAAACAAAGCCTAATGAACAGAAGACTCACTGTGTCATGTCCAAAATTAGACCACATGACATTTGCATTGTCATGGGTTTGTGGAATACTCAAAGGCTATTGTATTATTGTTTTAAGCATCATATGTATCTTTATCAATTTGATAATTACAGCTAGTTCAGTATATTGCTAGTTCAACGGGTAAGCAACAGGATAATTTCTTACAGGAATAAACGATGGAGCCGGTATAAAGAGGTGTAATTAGTACAAATTGCAACACTGAAAAAAAATGCAAACAGCAAGTCTTCTGATGTTCCTGAAAGAAACAGCACAAAGGACTGCATTACCTGTTTGTCACTGCCCTCCTGACAGAGGTACTGAATCCTGAAACCGATTCACTCGGTTATTGTATCCCCACTTGTACAGCCAAAAGTAGTCCCGTTGGCAATGCCCTGTGTGAGACGCAGCAAAGTGCCAACACAGGAAAAGTGATGGGAACACGGAGCTGGGAATGGGAAGAGGGGGTGGGTGAAGTCAGGATTTAGATCATCTGAAACTGCCATGGAATCACACCTTAAACTGCTTAAAATAAGCAGGGTCATTTTGAGAGAAATGAGTTAAGGAATGATCATATGACTGGCAATCCAGGCAGGCTTGAGAAAATTGCATCCTCCAGCCGGAACAGCGGTGAGGAGGCAGGACAGACTGAGGAAGACAGAAAGCTTCAGCTAAGCTACACCTGGCCTGAGCTAGACACAGTTCCCACCATGCCTGACATACCACTGGTCTCACATGCCTTACCATACCACCTGAAACCGCATATAGCGGATTGATTCTGACCAGAAGATTTAAGAAACTCCAGGTTAAAGTCTGAAGAAATCCAACCAAGTAACAGGGGGGAGGGAGAAAAACAGTGGAACAATTGCCCTTGTATCACTGGATGAAACCATAAACTGAAACCAAGCAGGAAATCTGACAAAAAAATAAAACAAAGATACAGGATCAAAAAAGAGAATCGGTGGAGCTTTGAGACTTTGTCTTTATGCCACCAAAATACACACGTTTCTTGAACCATCTGGGTAGTTCATCTGATTTCAATCAACTAAGGGTTTGTAGAATGTATGGTTCGATCCACACGCAGAAATATTTCACTGAGCTGGGAAGTGACAAATCACAACATAGGTCTGGTGCGACTCCTTCAGAAATTCATTTCTGAGCTCCCATTACCATAACGATGTTAATACACTGGAAAAAGCTCAGATGAAGAGAAATAAAAGTTGGTTGCTGGCTTACATAATGATTTAGAGAAGCACCTGAAGCGTGCATGCACTCGTAATGGATAACTCATGGGATATATGCTGCTAAATTCAAGAATAGCGAAGTGCAGATTAGGAAAGAGATCATTTATGAAAGCTGTCTGAACAACAGGCTATGTTAGACCATGGAACAGCCCCACAAGAAACAAGCAGAGCTGCAATGCATGGCAACTACTGAGGACAAAATAATACACTGGTATAAGGGAAGACTCTATGAGATAACAGATCCATACACATCTGTTTCTGCGCTTGATGAAAGTGCAAATGAGAACGGGATGGCTGCTAAACAAACATTAACGATGACAGGAACAAGCCCCTACAACAGTAGTTCTCACTTCCTCCGTGACCTCTAATATTGTAATTGCCTTATCCATTCAGTTTGGTTTCACACACACCTCCTTGTCCTCATGTCACTTTTCTCTTACAATTATAACCTCTATTATAAAATGGGAAATATATTTGCAGTTTTCCTCAAGTACAATTGATTATAGCATTCCTTGAAATGCCAGAAAATTGGCTTTCCTTTCAGATCATCCACATTTTTACACAAAAGCATTTCCAGCACTGGTTTCTGCTGCCACAGCTGTTTTGTAGCCAGAAGAATAGGCTTTTTTTTTAAGTGTCGATAATAAAAAGTAATAAAAGCGTGACACATCCCAAAGCACTTGGAGCTACTCCTAACGGAGAGCTACAGAGGGGAGCACAATCTTTTCCCCTAGTCCTGTCAATCACTGTGTTACACCATTAAAGGATCAGCTGGTTAAAGTAGTATTTTCTGATTATTGCCACCTTTAATGCTGGTGGGGGGATGAGCACCAATGACGTAAAGGGTTTTAGGTCCTCAAAATATTTTTTTATAAGGTGCTCCAACTTTGGCTTGAAGAGACACGTCTCTAAATTTCTTTCAACTAAGATTTCACCACGTATTCTCAGCCTACCTCCATTAGAACTAAAAAACCCCAACCAATCCACAAAAAAACCAAAACCGACCAATCAAACAAAACCCCAAATCAAGCTGTTTTGGCACGGAAAACCTCTTTAGCTGCACACGAATTAAAAAAAAAAAATTGCGTTTGCGAAACACGACACAGCTAAATACATGACGGCGGCTCATCCTGCGAATCTAATCACCGCTCGCAATCAAGGTGACTTTGGGGAAAAACTTTCCAGGGAAGCGCGGTGCCGCCCGCCCCAGCCCAGCCCAGCCCCCCGCACGCCGCGGCCGACACCAAGCGCCCCCTGGCTCCGGGCGGGGCCGCGTCTCCTCACGGGGAGAGACTCTTCAGGGAGAGCCTCCCGCCCAACGGCTCCGCGCCCCGGCGCCACGCGGGACCCGCCCCGCGCGCGCCTCTGCCACCGCCTCCACCTCCCCCACGCGGGGCGCGCACGTGCTAAAAGGAAACACGCCGCGGCGCAGGCGCAGTCCGGCCGCCCCCCCCCATCCCCCTTACCCCCTCCCCCGCGCCTCGGGGATGGGGAGGTCGAAGGAGGAGTCTCAGTCTCCTGGCGCCTGATTGACTGATGTCATTTCCCCAACTCCGTGCCTCGCCGACCCATTGGCTATTTGCGGACCGCTATCTGCATTGCGCTTCCTGGTTGGCTGTTGCCGCGCCGGGTGTCGCCCTATCCTAATTCGGGCCACGCGGATTAGATTCTTTAACCCCGCCTCCCGCCGAGCCCCTCCCACCGCCGCCGCCAGCTCCTCCCCCGCCGCCTTTTCCTCCCTCTCATTGGTCAACACCGTGCTTCGCTCCTCCCACCCGCCGCCGCGCTGAGCTCCCCGATTGGGCGGCGACGAGCTCCCTCAGGCCCCCTCCTCCTCGCCGCGCTGCGCATGCGCCCATCACCCCCCCCCCGCCCTCCCGCCGCCGCGAGCCGGCGAGCTAATAAAGTTTTGTTCGGAGAGGAAGGGGGGAAACGGCGGCGCCTCCGGGCCCCGCCCCCTTTCTCCCCGCCCCCCGCCCGGGAGCGGCGTCCGCGAGCCCGGCCCCGCCCCGACCTGCCCGAGCGGGGCGGGGGGGGTGGCCGTTGAAGGCGCGCGCGCGCTGGCGCCGGGCTCGAGCCGGCGGCATCTCCCCTCCCCTCCCCTCAGTCCCGCTCGGCAGCCGCCGCGGCAGCAGCAGCAACAGCAGCAGCCGGGGTAGCGGTGCCGTGTCCTCCTCCTCCTCCTCCTCGTTCTTCCTCCCCGGGGCACGGTGAGCACAGCCGCGTGGAGCCGGGCTCGCCTACCTCACCGCGCCGGGACGTGGAGCCTGCGCTGGGGTGCGGCGGGACGCGGGGGTGTTCTCTCTGCCCCGGGTTGTGGGACCCCCTGCTCTCCAGCCCGCCCCGGGGAGCGGCCGTTAGCGGCCGAGGGAGAGGGCGGCCGGCGGCTCTCTCTTGTGTCCCCCGTCCCTCCCCCCCCAACATACAGACACGCTGTGGCGAGCGGGGCGCAGCCCCGGCGGCAGCGCTTCCCCCCGCTCCGCACCCCGGGCTGGGACGGGCGGTGGCTGCCCCTCGCCCGGCGGAGGGGAGCGGGCGCTGCCTTCCTCACGGGTCGGGGCGGGCCCGCACCTCTGCGGCCGCCCCTCGTCCGCGCGGCCGGCAGCGCGTCTCGGGTCGCCCGCGACCGCTCCGGCGTGGGGAGGAGCCGCGGCGGCCGCTCGGGGACGGCGGGGAGCCGGGAGGGTCGCCTGAAGGCAGCGGGAGCGCGAGGGGGTGTTTTGGCGGCGGTGCCGGCCGGAGGGGACGGCGGCTGCGGGCTCGGAGGGCTGCCCCCACGGAGGGAGCGCCCCGGCACCGCCGGGCTTCGGGGCCGCTGCTGCTGCCGCCGCCTCTTGTCTGTGCTGGCGCTGGTCGGACTTGTCACCCGGGACTAGGCTGGGCTTTCTTATCGCATTTCACGTCTGTCATACTGCCTGGGAAACTTCCTTAGCCCAATACAACTTTGAGCAAAAAGGAAAAAAAAAAAAAAAAAGCCCGTTCCTTTAACGTTACAGCTGCTGGAAAACACAGCCGACAAGTTCCTCTTAAAATATAATTGCAACATCACTCCTTTAGAGGAAGCGAGACCTGGAACATAGGACCGCAGGGAAAGCGCTTAATCTATACTCCTTTTGTGTAATGTGAGAAAAGACTAGGCTTTTCTATGCCGTAGGACTCTCCATTGGGAGATTTAATGCCTTTTAAAGTATTCTGAGGCTTTTCAGAAAGATCTTAAGTGCAAATTGCTCCTGCTGTAAGGCTCTAATCCGGTGAATTGAAAAGGAGTTCGGGTATTTGAGGAGGCAGCTGTGCTGTTTTTTTATGTCGTTTTCGGTAGTAAATGCAAATGCAACCATATCAGC
Source organism: Mycteria americana (assembly GCF_035582795.1). Classification (NCBI taxonomy): domain Eukaryota; kingdom Metazoa; phylum Chordata; class Aves; order Ciconiiformes; family Ciconiidae; genus Mycteria; species Mycteria americana. Next base: position 137,725,963 of record NC_134365.1, read on the forward strand.
AAGACATGGTTTGTCTGAAATTTGGGTGTATTCACTCGCTAGCTGGTGGTTCTGACACCCGATTCTGAGACTTGTGTATCCTTTCTACTATCTTTGCTTTGACTGACCTTGTTCAGCGGAATCCTTTGTATTATTGGTACTTCCACATCTTGTGTAACATCTGCCACCGCTATAGAAATAAATAATGTAGTTAGGGTTTTGGATGGCTATCTTGCTTCCTGTTTGGTTTTCCTCGCAGAAATCTTTTTAGAACTAAGATACTGAGATTAATCCTTTTTTCCCCTCCTTCTAATTCAACAGATGCAGTTTATGTTGCTTTTCAGTCGCCAGGGGAAACTGAGACTCCAGAAGTGGTATGTCCCATTATCTGACAAAGAAAAGAAGAAAATCACAAGGGAACTTGTTCAAACAGTATTAGCCCGCAAACCGAAAATGTGCAGCTTCCTGGAATGGAGAGACCTGAAGATTGTCTACAAAAGGTTGTTCTGTCTCACTAACCTCGTAATTGCCATAGATCACAAACAGCGTAATAAGTATCAAGAAAATAATGAAGGTTGAATTTTTTCTTTTTTTGTTGTTTTTTTTCCTTCTCTCTGCTGGTTATGGAAAAGACTGACTTTTTTCCCTTGAATCTAATTTGATAACCAAGTAGGAATCATTCATGTGTGGAAAATCACTCATGCGTTTAGAAGTGTGCTGAAGAAAAGAAATGAGGTTTTCTTCCACTTTCATAAGGAGTGGTGGTTCTTAGTTCTCTGTTTAGATTCACACAGTACATCAATGCATACAAATATGATGCATGTAAGATCTAATAAGTGATAAAGAAAAACTAAATTTTATAAACATTTATTTTGGGCAGTGACTTCATAAATCACCTGAAAATGTAACTTGCTTTTAAAGGCTCATAGAAATAAGGGAATCATTCTTTCAGAGTACCTAGTTTGGGTTTTTTTTGTTTTTTTTTAATTATTTTTTAGTATGAATACAAAAAGGCAATTTCTCCTAATTGAAGAAATCATGGCTAGCTTTCTTTTGGTGGAAAGTACTGTATAATTTTCTTTGCAGTAGTTTTATTTCTCAGTTGTTCCCTAACTTTTCCAGGAGTATTTGGCAAGCATTTTTTAGCTTCATGCTGATCTTTAGAATGTATTACAACATATAGATGTGAAAATAATTTTCTCCACAAATAATGGTAATCCTCATCCTGATTTGGTAGGCTGCATCTCTTCCAGCTAAAGCTGGTGCTATGAAACCTTGAGTTATCTCCCTTCTCTAGTTAGGTATAAACTTATAAACTTAAGAAGGTTTATGCATTCTTACTTTATTTTTGAGATGGTAAATAATTTGTGCCCTATGATAAATATTGTTGTATTCTCTCTGTAGGGAGGACAGAGAGAACTGGAGCTGAAATGAAGAGTTTGTAACTCTTTTCCAGTGTACCAAATGGGTAGAATCAAAAAAGTTTAGATGTTTTAAGTCCTGTTTTCATACATACATTGGTGCATGTACCATCAGGCGCATGAATGTTACCAGTCTACCTAATGCATGTAGTCCTTTAACACAAGGAGGAGGAAAGAGGAGGAACAATATGTAAGGCTGTCCTTAAAGGAAGCATACACAGTTTTTTCTTCTGCCTCTCTATTTCCTCACAAAAATTCTTGTACATACCTGTAGACAAGCTTGCTCAAATGCTTTGTGCACTCTCTTAAGCGATAATGCCTGCAAGTGCTCTTTCAGCTGGGCTTTTATGGAACTAGATCAGAAAAATTAGGCATGAGTAGGCCAGTCTGTTGCCTTCCTTGCCCAGTCTTGAACAGCAGTAGCTATTCTGGTGGTTAGTTGATTCCACACAGCTGCTTTCCCTCCCTGTTTATTGTTGGTAACAACTACTTGTCATGTCCTTTTGTGTGTCTAGGGAACTGGTGGAAATGTGGGTATGACTGTTCGAGTTGCTGAAAGCTGTGGTGTTCATGCATCTCAGTAGTGTGCTGTGGGTCCTGTGGTCAAGGAGAATGAAGAAATTTGCTGGGAGATGTATCTAGACCATTTTGGGCTGGATGTAGGCTGCAGTCCATCTGCTAGACTGCTGGTGTGCACAGCTGACTGCAGTAGCTTATTTCACTGTCTGCAAACCAATCTGGCACAGTTGGCCTATGAAATCTTGCTTAAGATTAGCTTGTATCAAGCTAATAAACATCTCAAATCTTGCTTTACTTGCTTTTTTTGGCAAGTTTCATTATGCTAAAACATCACCAGAAGGACTGGGTATAAGAGGTGATAGTTTAAATTCCTGTATCTGATAACATTAACAGCTTTTAGGCTTGTGGGACAGACTTTTTCCAATCATCACACTGTAATTAAAGTTGATGAGTACCAACTAGTATGACTTATTTGGAAAGGGAGATCTGTTATAGCTCGGAAGTAGATAATGCCAATAAGACAACCGTAATAGTCAAAGTCTAATACTTTCTGAAAGGTGGGCGGCTAAAAGAGAAACACACCTGCAGGAACTTTGTGTGGTTTGTGAAATTGCAAAAGGTCCTTCCAATTGCTCACAGACAAAAGGCTCTTGAGCATCTCTGCTAAGATCTGTTCTTCTCTGATCTCTTATGGGGAAGGATCTGAATCTCCTGGTGCAAATGTTTTTCAGTGTAAGCTATAAAAGTATGTGCATAGTACTATTGTACATGTTGCATGTGCATATTGCTATTATGAGTCTTAAATTGCTGAAATTGATGTGCTGTTCTTGTTTTTAGATTGTATTTACTGTCAACATGTAGGAGAGAATTGACCTAGATATTGTGACTGAAAGAATGGTTGGCAGTATTAGAAGTATACTCAAGGGTCTCACTGATGTACCTTTTTGCAAGAACAGAATGAACTCAAATGCAAAATTGGCAAGCCAGTAGTTTTTGCTGCCTTCTGATTCTTAAATATTTATCAAGAAAGCTGGACTTTTTTGATTAGCCTCCTTAGGTCTGTAGCATTTCAGCCTTATAGGATGCTTTCCAAATGGAACTTCAAGAAAACAGAACTGTGTGTTTTAAAATCCATCTGAATGTGTGTGACTAACTTATTTTCCTTGGTTTCATACATGTAACATTGATAATGGTTACAAAATAGGGCTGGTTGTTGCCTTCTTAACTTTTTTCTTTAGCGCTACAAAACACAGATGGAAAGGTGCCCTGCTTTTGACATGGTTCGTGAAATGGGATGTATGTGTTCTGTAGCTGGTTTGGAAGAGAGTTTTTCAGGCTGGTAGACACCAGGGAATTGAAAAAGGATGTGAGCTTCTAACTTCAAGAGACAAATAGAAATTTGAAGTGACTTGCTGGGGAAAAAAAAAATCAAATACGGGAAGCCAACAACAATTGCACTTTATGAAAATAGAGAGGGAGATCTGCAGACAGCTGATTAGAAACTTAGCAAACACAATGATCACTCTTCACGTTTTGTCATTTTAAAAACTAACTGTAGTGGTAGTGGAGCTTATAGGGTTGAAGTTCATGCAGCTTTCCCCTTGTGGCAAAGAAATGTGTTATATGCTAAAATTTCTAATTTCACTAAAAAAGGAACTTACGATGTGATATTTTTTTTTCTTTGAAGATATCAGCTGTTCACTATTTCAGCTGGCAGTATGAGTTATTTTCATCGTGTAGTATATTGCAGTCAAAATCAGAAGTTGCAGAATAACTGATTTTATGTAAATTTTACTTTGTTAGCATTTGGTTAACTGAGATTATGGGACTTGGCTATTGTTTGGTAATTTGATTAAGGATTGTGGCTTTGCTTTTATGTGTCAGTTTGGAACTGTATTTGCAGTATAAAGTTATAAAACTATCATAGCTTGTGCTGCCCTTAATGTTGTGGCAGTTGTTTTTAACATAAAATAACCATAATCATAGGTTACATTACAACTTATTTTTCTGTAAGCCTTTAAAACATTCGTTTTACCTTCCCCCCACTGAAAGAAACAAGAAAAGAGCCCATTCTACAAGGAGCGTGCCTCTTAGCTCAAAGTATTGTGAACCTAAGGTTCAGTCATGTGGCTAGTAGTATGTGTCCAGCAGTTGACAGGATGCCTATCTTTCTTTATGTACATCTCAGCTGCCAGTTGTATCTGTTAAAAATGTTACTATGGTGTTGATTAGGTGGCTTTGTAAAACTGACTGAAAGCAATGATTATAGTGAATTAGGTACTTGGGTTTGATTATTTTAACTTGATCATGTCCTTTTTATACAGGATTCTAGTTCATGTGGCACTAGGAGGACCTCAGCATCAAGAAGCAGCAGCTTTTTCTTAGTTGATTACCAGTACCAAGCTTTTGCTCATTTCTAAAACTACTGGGGGGTATAGCCCTGCTGAAATGAGAAACTGTAAAAGAAATGCTTAACTTCGGTAGTGTTATTGTTGATTTCTGTTGACTGAATAGTGACTGATCTGCCTGTCCTAGAGTCTCAGAACTTCTTGTTTTATTAAAGAAATGTGTAAGGTTTTTTTGGAGGAGAAAAAAATCTTTTGCCAAGCACAATCTTTTTAGTGGTCCCAGTTTTCACTGGGTCAAGTATCACCAAACTACAGATTCTTGGGCTCCCCTAAGCACCTTTCTGCCTCTTAAAGGCAGCTTGGTTGTAATTTGTAGTTCAGCTCTGCTCCTGCCAAACTCTGTAAGCTTTAAATTTCTGCAATTAGGATCTACGTGCAAAGCGACTTAGATGCTGACAGACTTATGGCTTGCTTGCAGCTTTACCTGGTGACAAACTTCCAGGGATGACTTCAAGCACATCATCTCATCTAGTAGGAGAGCACCACTGAACTGGTAGGATTTGCAAGTTATGCTCTGCCCACAGTGACCTGATCTCCCAGCAGAGTTACTGTGCGAGCAGAGTAGTAGTGGAGAACTCTGCTGAAGCGTTGCCTTCCAATTGTGAGGCTTCCTACTACTGAACTATAGCAACTATTGAGGGGGAGGTTCATGGATTTTTCTTATCACAAAAAAAACCCCTGAGGTAATCTATCTGAAGGCAGGAATTTGTATAAGTATTTATACCTCCTGTGTTTCCTTTTTGTTCTTTTATTCCATATTAAATTTTTAGGTCATTTTTCCAAACTGTTTTTGGTCCCCTTTCTGACAAGTGGAGGATGTTTATCATAAAATACTTCCCTAAATGAGTGTAAGCAGGTGGCTCGGGTCTGAAGATTCTGCTAATAATGCCGACAGAGAAAAAAACTGCCCCAATGGCAATAGGAATAAAAAGGGCAGAATGTTTTTTAACAGACTGCACTACATTTGCTTTTGTGTGATGTGGCATACTTTACTATCAGGATTTGCCTTTTCATTGGGTGCATGTGAAAGACAGGTTTCTGTCAGGCTCATTAGGAAGGAACAGCGCTTCTTCAGAGCAGAAATCTTTTTCAGCCCAAGTACAGTGATCTACTTGTCTTTGTATGGACACACTCCATGTAATCTTCGACACTTAGCAAAACCTCTAGTTTATCTGCTGTAGACTATATGTGGACACTTTTTTTGAAGCCCTGGCCTGCAGAGAAAAAAAATTACAATAAACTATTGCCTTTGAGAATTTGGGTCTGAAGAAAGGTATACCTTTGTAGTATGCTTATGCCCTTTGCAATGATGGCTGACTTGTTTATACTCTTCCACTATTTGACATTGTAGGCTTATTGAATCTGCATGTTTTCTTTTGTTGAGGAGTGATCCATTAGTCACAGTTGCTACTTAAAAAATACTTTGAAAAATATTCTCTGCATATAATGATAGATACCCAGGCCTCCATTTTGTGTTGCCCACTGCGTAGTTTTTGTTTCTTGGTATTCTTTCTCCAAAACTGCAGTTGGCAGAGCTTGAATGTGTAGTCTGCTCACTAGCTGCCAAATAAAGTCTTTCAAAAGTACGTTACGTTTTCTTTTAAATGAGAGCACTGAGAGCAGACCACTTTTCTGGGAAAGTATTTTATGTTAGGTAGTCTCTCTCTTCCCCCCTCCCCCCCGCCCTTTTTCGCAGGTATTTGCATAAAATAATTCTGTGCATCAAAAGAGACTCTTAAGTAATAGGGAAGCACAAAAGGACTGTCCCATGTGGATAAATTTCAAATATATGAGTTTGATTTGATAAGGTCGCTGATATGTGATTCAACTTTTGTTTAAGCACTGTAAGGGAACAGTTTAACTACATCATAATCAGTGCTGGTCATCTGCATATGAAGAAAGCTTTGTTTAGATGGATTTGGCCTGAGTGCTGGTAATTAGTGTAAATGTCAACTAGTGTGCCAAAGCTCTTTTTTTTTTTTTCCTACAATGAAATACGGTAACATTGAGTTTGATTTACAAATTCCTCAGTAGGTTTGAAAACATGTTTTTTCTTTATAGGATCACTTTCCCATACTTTTAAAAATAGCTTTGTCTAAAAGATGCCTTACATAGATTGAATTTTGCAAGCTACTACAATGACTGTAAATGTTCTTGAAAAATTAGTGAAGCACAAACACAACAGTGTAAAATCAAAAGAACTGTGCTCAGATAGGACTTCTGATGAGCTGACAAGTCACCATGGTGAAGAGATGAAAGAGCAAGGGAATTAGTGTTAAGTGCTTCAATGGAGGTGTCTTCCTCTCTTCCCCCCCCACTGTGTTTTGTGGTAGGATGGAAAGAAGTTGTAGGTAGTAGGTTTTTTATAATAGTTTACAGCTTTTGAATAAAAGTTATTCTGATTAGTTGTTCATGATAAAGCCATAGCAATTTGACTCAGAGCAGAGTAGGGAGACTTTTAGGTCATAAATGATGCTAGATGAGTGGCTGGGAGACAAATTTGAACATACTACAAAATGCAACATTTTTTTGTTGGACTTCTAGCCAAAACCCCTGACAGTTTCTTTGGGGGCTGACAAAGTCCCAGCTGATAAAATATGCGTAACATTTAAAAGGTGTATGTGTTTCTTTGTATGGGAAACATATGCATCTTAAACTTGGCATTCGCATCTGAATGACTCCTTTTTCATTAGGGCTGGCTACTCAGAGTGCTTAATGTGGCCAGTTGTCCTCTCTAAACAGGCAAACAAAAGCTGTTTCTGGTTCATGTAAATTATCAGTTACAACAGGTGTTACTTGAAATCTTATTTGTGCCATGTGTGTCTGTACAGCATATGGTTTTGGCACTTCAGAAAAGGCTAAATGGGTTTTTCAGCTTTCATTCCTGTTTTGTTTTTGCAGCAGCTTTTTTAAATATGACTTGAACAAGTGTATGGTAGAGCACAGTAGAATTGGATGGTCTTTTTTGTTAAAGTGGACCTAAAGATTGTATCTCAAGTAAAGAATTCCCTGTCTTCCAAGGTGGAAGTGGATTGCTAGAAAGTAGCTGATGGCCTCTCCTTAGTCTGGTACCAGGACAGTTGGTAGTGATGGAGTTGTTGACTTACTAGCAAGTGGGTTATATGACGTTAGTGTTAGTTTTGGAGTTTTTTGGGCATTTCTTAAATTCTCTATGAAGACCAAATCCTAATTGCTAATTCAATTTCTTTCCCAAGGCATTTTCTATAGTTTTTAATATCTCTGTGTGTTAGCTTGTGTGATAAAAATTTAAGATTGAATCTGTTGATTAGTATACCAGTGTTTGGATGTTACAGATAGTAGAGAAAATATCTTGCCTCAGAACTCTGCCAGGAGGCCAAAACATACATTTCCTATTCCAGCCACCTCTTAGGCTAATTTAATTCCGTCAGCTAAAGGATGGTAAAGACTGAAGTCTTGCTTGATTCAAGGAGGCAGATGCCTTTCGTACATGCATTGTGTGTGCTGGTCTTTCAACCATTCTTTGGTAGAACTTGCATGGCTGTTGGTTTAGAGTAACAGTATGCTAAATTTGAATATGAAGGACTACTGAGAACATAATACATCTCAAGTGCATTCATTTTGCCTATGTTCTTATGCTAACATCAGGTTTATTTTGTTGTTGCAGATACGCAAGCCTCTATTTCTGCTGTGCTATTGAAGATCAGGACAATGAACTAATAACTCTGGAAATAATTCATCGCTATGTAGAACTTCTTGACAAGTATTTTGGCAGTGTGAGTTAGTAATTTCTTTTTAATTTTTATGGATTCACAGTCTCTTTATGTTATGTCATTTTGTTTTATGCCCACAGCACTTCTAAAAAACGTAATCAACTAGCTGTTGAAAAGGTGCATCTAACACATTTAATGTTGCTTGCTTGGCCAAACTAAACTGATGGTTGCCTACAGAACTGTTAAAATACAAAATTAAATTAATAACAGTTCTTTTCCCAAATTAATAATCTGGAGTTAACTGCCTGTATTTATTTCATTTCGTAGTAGTCTCACTTGAGGTCAGATAAAATCTTATCCTTAGCTTTCTGTCTAGGCGCCCAGCTTTCCTTCTCCTTGGCACTGCTCTAGTGTGTGAGCACTTCTTGCATCTGCTTCCAAAGGAGGCAGTTGATTGTGAACTAGCAGGAGCAGTAAGGAAAGAAAAGACAGATATCTGCTTACCCAGATAGCAAACACAACTGTAGTAATGTACATTAGCACTTTTAGAAAAACTGCTGCTCGTCCTTCTGACTAGGAAATGGATGGGATGAATGAGAAATTTGAGATTGTGTTTTCACATTTTTCTGTAAGATTGCATGATCTGCCTTTGGATACTGCAGGCAAGAAGACAACTTTTATAGGGATATTCTCTTGCCTCATGAAAAGCCATGTCATAATGATGGTTGTGAATTGAACCCTTTTTAACAGTGAAAATGTCTTTCAAAGAGGTTGCTATAACTTTTTAACTCAAGCAAAAAAAGATTTTTTTTCATTTTTTTTTCCTCAAAGGACTGGTTTTGTTGTTGTTGTTGCTCCATTTCTTGAAAGGTTATAGCCTGAGGCTAACATCTGGATTTGATGAAGTTTGGTGAAGCTGTGAACAAGTTAAGTTTTGTTGGAGGATATACCTCAATAGATAGTTGTTGTTTTGCAATAATGCTTGATGTTCTTTTTAGGTATGTGAACTTGATATCATCTTCAATTTTGAAAAAGCGTATTTCATTCTGGATGAGTTCCTTTTAGGAGGGGAAGTTCAGGAGACTTCCAAGAAAAATGTTCTCAAAGCCATTGAACAGGCAGATCTTTTACAGGAGGTAAGCAAATTCAACTTCTCTGACCAAACTATCAGCATGGTAGGCTGTGACTCGAAAAAGCTCCTGTTTCTCTAAGCTTGTAGGAGGTTCTTTTTAGCATGCTTAGCATGTAGTTTCTAGTTAGTTGTCCTAATTGTGCAATATGATGATACCTGTTCTCTTCATTTTGGTTGGCATGTGTGTGTTGTAATGTGATTTTGCATTCTGCTAGAAATGCAAGTGGCTGTTTTATATGTATGCCTAGATAATTATAGTTCATGCTGCTTTAACTTAGTTTTGCTCATGTGTCTTTCATTTCTTCTTTTTATTAATCAACCATTAGTTTTTTGTCATACCTGATGCATGTTCACTTCTTTACTGTTTCATTGCTGAAATCCAGAAGCTAGACTCTCTTCTTTGAGACTCATTCAGGTATAGTTCTTATTATAAAAACCTGCCTTTCTGCTATAGGTTGCTTGCTCTGGAACATTTCTGTCTTTTAAGTTGACAAAGCAGTAATAGTAGTGCCGTAGAAACACATGGAATGAAGTATAAGAAGATTTGTTTTTTCACTTTGAATGCTTTTGTTGTTCATTACTAACTTCGAAGACAGACAGACAGTTTGCATCTCTACCATTTTTCTTTGGAAAACATTTGATGAGAAGGGGTTCAATGGTATAGAAAAACTTAGTATCATGTCCCCATGTTTCTCCATCCTATGCTGGGTTTTTTTGTGGGTTTTTTTTTGTGTGTTTTGTTTTGTTTTTTACACTGAATTGCTGTAGTCTTGAGGTCGTGTTAAGGTTCTTGAATGTCTAAATGGAAGTCACAAAATTCTGGTATGCTGGGGGAATCATCAGTCTTGTGTGCGAGTCAGTGGAACCATACAGTTTAATGGGGATGATGAACCTTCATTTTTTTAAATGTATGGAGGTTCACTGCTAAGATTCTACAGAAATGTAAGAGCCTCTATTTTTTTTCCCCCCTCGTGAACCTTCAATTTGTTATTTTGCCCTGTGAGTTAATTGCTTAATTCTCATATAAGCATTCTGTGTTCCACTTGGTAGTCTTTTTTGTTGAAGGTGGTATTAATAGGATGGGGAAACACATAATGTTCTTTACCCTTGTAGTTGTGTTTGTAATCCTTTCAGAATACAGGCAAATCCACAGCACATTAAAGTTCTTGTCTGTCAACAGCTAGTTGGTGTCATGAACAAGGTCAGCCATTACATGCAGATTTGCTACCCTGTTTTTCTAGGAAGGAAATATATGCACTTACTTACTGCTCGTGTTCTGATGCAGTTTTTGTTGAGCCCTTCTTTACTCTTAGAAGGAATTATCTTAACCAGAAGTCCTGTTGCAGTTTACAAAGGGGGGAAAAAAAAGCTGTTTATTCTCTTAAAATATTTTGCTTTTCTTTATATGAACACAGACATAACAGATTATCTATTCTAGTCTGTCTCCTGCTAATTATACATAAAATAAATTACTGTATTTTTTTCTTATTGTAACTGGTTTTGAATTTTATTTTCACCATTTTCTTAGGGCTCTTCTAAAGCATTTTACCTCTAGGAATTAATTACTGATTTTCTATCCAAACAATTAGCATTCTCTTTTTACACTTAATACAATTTCAAGTTAAAAACTTTACACAAAAGGAAGTATCACTTTTTCAGTGGGAGACTTTTCCATTGCCCTCCATTCCATTCCAGATAGCTTTACTCTGATTACCCTTCCTTTCCCCATCTTTGAGATTTTCTGTTCTGTCAAGGTTTATTAAATCTTTGCTGATTAAATTGGAATGTAACAGTATCACAGCACCACTGTAGTCTTATGTTTGATTTTTGTTTTTCATTCTTAGTTATATTATATTGACTGTTGATCAAGTATAAAACTACTCCTTATATCTGATTTCTAGTTTATAAAACCTGTAAAAGTCTGAGTTTGTATTTAAATTGAGCTTCCAATAAAGTTCGACTCTTTCTGCAGAGGTTTGTTTTTGTATCAGCTGCTGCTATGTGCATGATGAGTTTGAAGAGGGTTGTTAAAATAATAGTTTGTCACAACTGGAGACTTTTTGGTACTCTCAGTTAATTTCTGCTTCCCAGAATACTTCAAAGCTACTGGAATGAAATGTGGTTTGATTCCTAATGCAAACGATTTCTAGTAGGGTTGTTGTGTGTTTGTTTTTGACCATGTCAGATTCTAATTAATTGCAACAAAAGGACTTTTATTTGGCCCTGAATACTGATATTGCCTAATTTAAAAATTATTAATCAGTGTTGAATACACAACATTATTAATTAGGAACACTACATATATTAATGTATGAAGCACCTTAAAGATTAAAAGCTGTACAGAATACTTACACAAAGGAAAATTATTACAAATACATTAAGTGGCTATTTGCATCATGTTAAAAGAAAATATGCAGAGGCATAAATTGCTGAGTAGTGAATTAGTTATTAATAGCCTTGCCTACTTGTATTTGCTGTGGCAGTTTTCCAGGATGTACTTCTGTTTCTGAGCACCTTCTTCAGTTTGCCATTAAGTTCTTGGTGCTTTGCAGTACCCTTACTAACTGCTAGAGGTTGTGTGACTGAAACATACTAACTTTGTAAGCCTTTTTCACCTTCACTTTCGTGTTTAGCTCTTCAATAATGTGCTCAGTGCAAATATTTGTTCCTTACCCACCCTACCCCTCACCCCGCACCACACTTATTACCACCCGGTAACTTACCAATAGTCAGTCATCAGTACTGGCTGTGTTATCCATATGAATGGTAGTAAAAACTAATTATTCCAGTGCTTCCATGCTTCCTTGTAAATCAATTGCTAGAAATACTTCTGTTCAAAAGAATGCTGTCAAGTGTCTTGTTTGATAGTTTTATATCTTGTTTGCTATAGAAATTTTAAATACTTAACTAGTAATTACAAAGGCATGCATTTCTGAAAAGGTGCTTTTTTGCTTGTGTGAACAACTCAGTTATACTGAGAGAAGAAAATTGGCAGATGCAGTATGTTGTTGCATGAGTTAGACATGTGCAGTGTGGAACAGCTAATAGATAATCCTGTGCATGATTTTATGATACTTAAATTTTTTTAATGCATGAAACTAGCAACAAAATATGTTCTGTGCAAAAGAGATGATCTGATTTTTGTCACCTAAAAATCTAATTGCTGTGGTTTTTATTTGATGGTCCAAGTAATTCAGTATGGTGCTTGGAAGCTCATGGTCATTCACTGTGCTAAAACATTAAAATCAAGGATTTAATAACTCTAATATCTAAAACAGGCAGTTATGTATATATTTAAAAGCAAATTTATACAGACTCGCTCATCTTCATTTGAAGTAGAAGAAAGTTCCTAAACATTGGCTTCAAGTGAAAATTCTTTTTGTTATTTATCGTATATAATTTTTTGAAAAGTATTTTGGAAATTATCCCCATTTTGTCCACCACTACTCTTTTGTAGGGTCTGTATGTATTCTTTTAGCAGTTGATTGCAGAACATCTAAAATACTTAAAAAAAAAAAAGTATTTTTTTAAAGAGGTATCTCAATAAAAAGGCCAGTGGATCTATCGAAAAATAACACTTTGTTTCCATCGCTATTTTAGTAATGATCAAAAAATCTAAAAGCTATGTGAATGTTTTTTCTTAGGCTCTTGCAGGTTTGCCTCAGGTAGTATTTACTAGTCCTTCCACATGAAGAATAATAGATAAACTATCAATTAACCTTATTTCCTTTACTATTTCAAGCCCTCACCTCATCCTATATCCAGAAGGGTACTTAAATTGTTAATGTCAGCTGACTTGCACTAGATGCATAGGGTTGCTATGTAGATTTAAGCTTTTAGTTTTAGAATGAGCATCTTTGGAAATGAAAATTTGGTGCATTTCCTGCATATGCCATGAAAATTTTCTTCTTGTAATGTGCTAATTGGAAACTGTAGGTCTGAAGGTATGCATAATAGTGGAAAGATGGTATTAGGTTGTCCTTGAGATATGACAAAATAAAGGACTGTTAGCATTAGCAATGACAAAAGAAAATCCCTGATACTTAAGCCTGGAGTGAGTGGGAGTATAAGGGTTTTTATCTGGTTTAGGAAACAGCCTGTGTAAGCACCTGTTTCTTACTAGTCTCCTGAGAAACTTACCATAATTAATGCAATTAATTCAGTCTTCACTTAATGTTAGGTCTTAAATATAGACTACTGAAATAGACTGCCTTCCTAAGTTGGCAGTGACATTATTTGCCTCAGCTATACCTGTATTCCTCTCAATGTGAAACAGGAATGAATAATGAAATCTTCATTTTAATGGAGATCTGACTGCCTTGGTTGCTGTCTGTTCTTCATGTGTAACTTCTGGCTTGGTTTCAGGTAGTCAGCTTGGTTGGCCAGTTTAAGACTGTTGTTCGTAAGACATCTATGTGCTTGATTTTAGGCACAGATAATGATGAGGTGCTGGAGTGTGTCCAAAGAAGGGCAATGAAGTTGGTGAAGGGTCTAGAGAGCAAGTCTTCCGAGGAGTGGCTGAAGGAAGTGGGGTGGTTTAGCCTGGAGAAAAGGAGGCTGAGGGGAGACCTTATTGCTCTCTACAACTCCCTGAAAGGAGGCTGTAGCCAGGTGGGTGTTGGTCTCTTCTCCCAAGTAACAAGTGATAGGATGAGAGGAAATGGCCTCAAGTTGTGCCAGGAGAGGTTTGGGTTGGATATTAGAAAAAATTTCTTCACCGAAAGGGTTGTCAAGCATTGGAACAAGCTGCCCAGACAGGTGATTGAGTCGTCATCCCTGGAGGTGTTTAAAAGATGTGTAGATATGGTGCTTAAGGACTTGGTTTAGTGGTGGACTTGGTGGTGTTAGGTTAATGGTTGGACTTAATCTTAAAGGTCTTTTCCAACCTAAACGATTCTGTGATTCTATGATCTGTAATTACATTTTAGAAGATAAGTATGGGGAGCTATGAGAGTTACCATGAATGAGAAAGGGATATGTTGTTAGTTCATTATTTAAGGATTAGGAAATAGCTACGATCTTTGTGGATTTGGAATCCCTCCCAACTTGTAGAAGATACAGTAAGTTGTGGTAGTGTCTTGGTAGCTGTCAATTTTTGTAAAATGCTTTTCAAACTTCAGTCCCTGACAGATGTTGGATATGTAGCAGGAAAGAGGTTATAATGCAGTTACATTGTTTGATCTCTTGGCTTAAGTATGAAGTGTATGCCCTGTCCATTTATATTGAAGGTACTGACTCTGATACATTGGTCAAAAATAAAGTGAGGTTGTTTATGGTGTTGGTTTTAGACATTATTTAAGAACCTGGAATGAAACTATTTCTGGTTTTATGTGATAGGTCAAGTCTATACATAAGCAGAATAAATAAGTCCAATTTGGGAATGTGCATTCAACATAATTACTTTCTTTTTGAGGTATTGCATGTTTTCTGAATTGTGCTGTTCAAACTGTAGGTCCTTTTTAAGTAGTAGGTGAGGAAATGCATGTGTGTGGAAATAGCTTTTTGTTAGACACTTCGAGTGAGAGGTAGGTTTTTTTCCCACCAGTCTTGGGAACAAAAAGTTGAATTGCTTGTTCTTAAAGACTGACATAGTTTGTCACAAAACTATTACTCAAAACCAAGATAAAGCATATTGGGCCTAAGTGAAGAGTTCAATTGCTTTTGTGTTCATTTTCCCACATCAATTGAACAGATAGTTACTGTTTTTTTGAATGAACTAGGCCTTGTATACATGCTTGACTACAGTGGTGCTCTGTAACATTGTGTATATAATATGCTTCACTTTGGAATAATTTATTTGCATCTTTTCTTAGGAAAATTTGTTTATTTGTTGTTCAGTTATGATATGGGTTATACTTGTGGTCATAAAAACAACACTGCTTCTTAAATTCAGTGTTCGCAGGATGGAGAGCAAGAAGATACTAAAGTTATGAAGTGTTTGATTGTGTGGAACTGTGCAAGTGTGGTATTTTCAAATGTGTCAGTTAAAGTTCCAAGCCTTGTCATGCTATCATCTGTTATTTGTGTACGTTTTGTATTAGTTTGCTCTTTGTAGCATTCTGTTCAAGTAAAAAGTGA
Source organism: Mycteria americana (assembly GCF_035582795.1). Lineage (NCBI taxonomy): Eukaryota > Metazoa > Chordata > Aves > Ciconiiformes > Ciconiidae > Mycteria > Mycteria americana. The sequence continues at coordinate 137,741,192 of NC_134365.1, forward strand.
CTTAAAGTCTTTATAGAACTGCATTTCTGACTATATATATATATATATATATATATATATATGATTTTGGCTATCTTGCTTGTCAGTGACTGTATTATAGACTATTCAGTTTATAAAATCACTGATAAAACCTGCCAGCAGTTTTTTAAGAAGTCATCATAGCTTCATAAATACCTAATATAATTTTTATAGTATATTATAAATTCCACATTTGTTATAAATAAATTATATTATAACTATAATTTATATTATATTTATAAATATATTATAAATTCCACATATCTTATAAATTCCACAGCTGGAATTTAGATGGAATGAACTGTAAGAATACATGTAATCAGGAATCATAGGAGCATTGCTTCTCTTTGGAACAAACCTCTAAAGACAACTAGTTGTAAATTTAATAGTAGCAGGACAGGTCTGTAAACCTTGATAGCAAAGGTGTTTCCATATTTTTAACAGATATTTTTGAACTGTCCTCCTTGTACTGTGGAGTAGGCTTCCCTGCAAATATTTACCAAATCATACTCTTTAAGGCAATAGGAATTGGTCCAGAAAATTAATAGCAGAACCTGCATCTCTGTTTTTCTCCCAAGTAGGAATGGGGGGGAGGGGAAGTTAACCTTTTGAGATTTAAATGTCTTCTTGAAAATGTGTCATTGAGTATCCGGGAAGTTAATGTATCATACTTTACCCCCTTCCCATTCTCAGACTGCCTCTTTTTTTCTGATAACTTAAATATTTTACTAGTCTGTATGTGAGTCTTTTGATTCTTCTTGAAAAAATGCAGTTCAGTATCTTAATGTTCTTTGTGAATTTTCTTGCTTTTCTGCATGTGTCATGATGCTTAGGGCTTGCCATAGATTTGCAGGCTGTGATTTCTAAATGCTTTAGAAATCCAGTTGTCTCTCAAGAAACATGTTTTCAAATCTTAATCTATCTTTGGCTTTATGAATTGAAAATGATAAAGAAGTCTGCTTTTCACCTGAGCAGCTTTTGTTCAGACCTTTAAAATATCATTTTAGTAAATCTGTCTCCATAATATTCTCCTTTTTTCCTGACTGTGTGTTTTAGTGTGTATGATGTAAGATGTGAGTAATCTTATTCTATTAAAGAAATCAAAACGCTGATTAGAAATTCTTAAGACTCAACAAGTTGTGAGGAAGGAGTCTTCCATATAAGTATTGAGTATGCATTCAGTCAGCTTTGCAAATTGAAACATTAGGAAGTTTCAATTGTAAGTAAAACAAATTAGTGTAAGTGGAGTCCTTGCTGTTTGATAACTATTCAGTACTCTCCCTGATGTGAATTCCAATACTGGTCAACAGCATCCACTTTGCAAAACTACCTATGAAGTTGATCATTCATTGGTACAAGCAATTTTTGTAGAACTGTTGAGGGTATATTAACAGTACACCAAACTCCTCATAGATTATAATTCTATTAAGGGTATATTTATTATCTGTACACTGAACTGATAAATTTTTCTCCAGAGATACTCTTCTGTTGCTGTCTTCTGGATGCGTCAGGATGATATGATGAACATTTTAGCACTGCTGCATATGCCATAGCTGTTTTCAGGGGCTTAGTCGCGTGCTTTTGGTCAATAAGCATAGTAAATTCAATGAACAATTGCAGAAGACTGCTTGACAGTAAGGAGTATCTTATCTTCAAAATTAGATGCTCTTTCTGAATAAGCACATTAATCTGCATTTTAATAGAACATGTTCCCTGAATCTGGCAGAATGCTGAAAAGAGCAATGTTAACGTTTGAACCTTGAGATTGTGAGGAGAAAATTCCATTTTTACTCTGGTGTCTGAGATGATGTGTCATGTTGCAGTGCTACTACCCTCTCCTAAAATTCTCACTACCTGTGAAGATGGTTTTAGAGCGCCACAGAATAGTAGGTGAAAAGAATATGAATGCCCCCAGGAGGCATCCTGTTGTGTTCGGCTTTTAGATTCTCATTTCTTTGTGGTCTTATCTGTGTGGTGTACAGATGTCAGGCACATTGCTGGTATGTGTTTTGGAGCTTTTATTTGTTATTTTTAAGGGAGAAGCTATGTTTTTTGTTGCCAGGCTGTAACAGTAGCAACAGTAATAGTTCTGGTGATGGATATCAAGATCCATTAAAAGTGTATAAATTTTAAATCTTGCGCTGAAAAATTGATTTTAAAAAGGCAAAAAAAAAGTCTGAAAAGACCTATTGTTCACAGTTCTTTGAGAAATCTAAATATTTTTGATTAACAGATGGATTAAAGTGAAAATGTTCAACTTTTTTCACCAAGCATTACTACATGAAAATGACTGGCTTATCCCGTACAGCTCAGCAAGTAACAATGATTTAATAGTAAATATGATTATGTAGCTCTTGGATTAAATTGTTTAAATTATTTCAGGGATGGTAGATAGATAAGTGGAATGAAACTTATTTCCCTTCATGGAACAAATTTTACTTTGATATCAATGTTAGTAATAATACTGTGTGAAACTTAGTCGCTGAATTGAATATATGTAAATTTGGTAGCATCCTATTCTATTACACTCAATCTGTTATAATAATGAACAACTGATCTTAAGTTCTCTTAAAAAAAATCTTTGAATTAATATTCTGTCAAGCACAGGTGAAGCTTTCTAAACAACTGTCTAGAACTTATTCTTTTAAGGTACTAATATCCTTTATCTTGTTAAGAAATGAAAAATAGACTTAAGAGGTTTTTTAATGCATCTACTTGCAGTCTTTGAACAGATGTTTTTTACTGATGCATTTCTGTTGTTTGCTTTCTTAACAGTGGACTTTTAGTAGGACCTAACAAAATCGTATTAACATAAAGAATAACAATATCTGAAACGCATTTGAGTGAAATAACTGAATTTACTTTTGTATATAGTTTAGAATATTTTCTAATTTTTGTTTTAAATGGAAATAAGCTGTAAATAATTGGGTGGGTGTTGGTTTTTTTTGGTTTGTGTGTTTTGTTGTTTTTGTTGGTTTTTTTTAATTAAGTAGTTGGTATTACATTTTCACTGCTCCTTGATTTTGTGTTTGTAGAGCCAGAATGAAGACTGGGGAGGTTTGTCTGAGGATATCTTATGATTAAGAGCAATCTAAGGCATTAGCCCTTTTGACCCCCATCTAAATGATTGGTAACTACCAAGTTTACCATTTTGGTGGCATGGATTAAATGGGTGCTATGCAAAGACTGCTGCACGTGTAATTAAGTCCTTGCAAGGGTAAACAGAAAATGGGTGACGGGCTTAACTTTCTGCAACACTTGCATGATGGTCTTTGAAGAGTGCTTTGAGTGTTCCCTTTTATTTTCCTTTTTTGTACTAACCGCATCAACTTGAAGTGTCTGACTTCTACTAGCTTTCTTTGGTGTTGATAATTACGTGGGATAATGCAAGTTAGAGAAATGGATACCAAAACTAATAACTAAACAGATGTTTGGCTTTGTTTACTTACAATCAACCCATGTAAATGTGTATTTACTGGAAAATGAGCTGTTTACATCTGCTGTGCAAAGAAAATGGGCCCTAAAAAGACTGGGTGCTGCTGAAATTGACTGTCTATCAAGTGCCGGATGCTGCATGACAGAACAAAGCTTATTTGCATATATAGTGCATTGCAACATATTTTTGTCCAAAGCATAAGTGGAATACATTGTGGCAGTCCTACTAATAAAGGTAAGATTTTATTTTACGTAAGGCAAGTTGAAAACACACATGAAAATGATTTGCTGGAGAAAACTTAATTAGTCCGCTGCTTATTTGATATCATGATAAACAAGTAGTTCAGTATACAAATTGGCTTTCGTAATGTGGAACTGCAGTAATAGATCTAATTTCATATGCAGCTTTATAAATGTCATGATTTGGTTTCCAGAAAAAAGAAAATATTATAATAGACAAAAATATTTTGTAACATGTTCAAAATCAAATTCACTGGTGGTGTATGGGTATTTTTACCATTTAAAAGTTACCTATTTTATGATACAACTGTTGATCTGTGTTGGGGAGTAGCTAATAACCTGCTTGCATATTAGACCTGTAGAATTAGGGCAGTCAAGTGATTTGTTCAAAATAGATTATGTCCAAATTCATATAAGAAATTCTAAAACAATGATAAGAAAACCTAAATGCTCAGGCTTTATTTTTTCCACTTTTTTTCCCCCATGTTTATTGCTTTTTCTCTCCTCTTTGTGATAACAAGTTCATGTATGAAGAGTGTGATTCTCATGGTGAGGTTAGTATTAATAGTGCAACTGTAAACATTTCCTTGTGATTAAAACTTATAAAAACTTATGAAAACTTATAAACTTAAAACTTATTAAAACAATATAAAAAGTATTTATATTGTTTGGGACCTATACTAAGCACAGAGCTTTTACTTTGGAGTCTTAATCTTTTTTGTTGTCTTAGATGGCTACAAAGACCAATTCTGGAACATGCAAGCTCAGGTTTAGAGAATTCTGTGTGACTCCAGTTTACTTGTCCACAGTATGTCCCTGACAAATTCTATGTATGGACACAGTTTTAGTTGAAGAAATGTGCTTTGTCCCCATTAATTTAAACACAGTGGCATTATCAGATGCCTATGGGATGCTTCTTCCTGGCCTGTACTGTTCCCCGGAAGGAGTGAAGGAATAGTCGCTGTGTACAGAGCTTAATTTACACAGTTGTCGTGACTCCACAGAATATAGAGAAATGGGGATGGCATTTGCTGGGATGAGTGGAGAGGGACAGATAGATGGTTGCACATAATAACAGATGGGGATAGTTTACCTGCAGGAAGGAACTGCAGCTTGTATATAGGAATGAAGATCATCTGTGGTAAAGAAAGATCTCCTGAGGTAAAGAAGGTTGTCTTTGGGCAAGGGGAGGAGTTTGACTCATACAGCTTCTGTGCGTGGATTAACCTGATATTTAACTAATAGATTATACAGCTTCAAATTACTTAATCTGTGTTACTCTTTCAAGCATAAACAAGCACTAAATGAGTAGAATTTGTTTTTCTTGAGGGCTGTTTCAGAGAGATTTGTTTGTAAACTAGGATGATGAGTTCTACATGTGCTATGTGGCAAGTGTAATAAGCCACATAATCAGAAGTAGTCTATTCCCTACAGAATTTGGTTAGATTTAAGGTAAGCCTTGTATAATGTGGAAAAACCTAAGTGGTATACAACTAGACAGGGTGAAATCTTTTTATTTTACATTCAAGTTCTACTGAATAGAACTTACGCTTTCTATCGAGCAATTTACAGATGGTAAAGTCACAGTCTTGAGTCAGGGTGCAGTTTCCTCATCACCTAAAACCATGCTGACAGTGACTCTCTTGCTGAGAAGGCCAGATCCATTCCTGCTGCCACCTTTGTGGTGGCACTTGTGTTGATCCACTTGCCCTGTGATTATGTGGTTCCTAGCTTGTTAGCTAAAATCTGAGAATATGCAGGGGAGCATGAAGGAAGTGCCAGGAGGAGGAAAGCAGTGGCATTGAAGAGGGAAGTAAAAGGCAGCTGCTTTTGGTGGCAGCCAGGACTTTTGCTAAAGCTAATAGTGTAACTTAAATTATGTCTTATTTTTAACAATTCCTAGTGTATCTAAGTGTTTTAAAAAGCCAGTGTTCTCCATGTATCTTGTCTTGACTCGTGTCTGTGGGGAACCCCCAAGTCAGCTAACATAGTTAGGTAAGTTTTAATTTACGTGTCTCAGGCCAACAGCTGAGGTGCAGCATAAGTCATAGGAGTGTGGCAAGGAGCTTCAGCAGCAGTATTGACTTACAGAGTTTTCAGTTGTCCTTTCCCTCCCTCTTTCCTCTGTGCCAGAGAAACTATATGACTGTTGTAGAACTGGATTTCAGATCCATTTAAACTGATCCAATTTAAATTGCTCATTTCTAAAAACATACAGTCAGCAGCTTTTCTCTGTTTATAATGTGGCCCTGCAAACATTTATCCAAACAACTATAAGAAGGCGAAGTGCTGCAGGAACAGGAAGGAAGGGGAATGCTTAAATGCCATTGCCATGGAAGCTGAATGATACTGGACGTGACATGGCTTGTTACAGCAGTATATTCTGGTCATCTCTTCAAAGATAACAGCCCTATGGTTTAAGAAATGGTTCCTTAAGCAAAGGGGAATAAGTGATGCAAGCCTGTAGCTGCAGTGCTGGAAGAGAATGGAAGAAAACATTAATGAATCCTTATGTGCATAGTTTGGCAAACTGCCAAACATACAGACACTGTAGGATTATCTGATAGAGAACTCAGTGATTTGTAATAACTTTGGCTCTAGCTTCACAATACAAAGCATTCAGTAGCAGTATTTGCTTAAAGCATTTGTGTTTTTGTGGTGGGGAAGTGGAGCCTCCAGTGGATGCTTAGAACCATCCTTACCCTTAAGGAGTAGACTGTCAATTCATAGCTCACTGCGTAGCAACTGATTGGCAGGTATAAAGCACTGCCTCCTGGAGCGATTATCACCTCTGATCTAGCAGATCAGAATAGCAACTAAGAAGCAGGAAGCACTCGCTATTATCCCGTTACAGTACATGAAGTTTCTTCTGGTATTTTTACTTCTGCTTTTGAGAGGGAGGCAGGCAGGCCACTGCTGATCTTACGTCATATACTTCTGCTTTGGTCTGTTGAGGTGATGTTTTAGAGCTGCAGTGTGTGCATATGCTAGGATGTTTTGCTGAATAACACTTGCATGATGACTGTTGCTGTTTCAGACTAGTTAAGTATTGTGCTGACTAATTTTCACCAATCTTGAAGATTTCTTTTGTTGTCCTCTGTATAGGAAGCTGCAGAAAAGATCTTGACTTGGAGTTGGCATGGATGTAGGATTGTTCTTTGTTTTTGAAGAGCATCATAGTTAATATTTGTCCTTGAATATGTTCAAGACCTCATGGGTGTTCTAGGTTCTCTGAGAAAACACTTTGCTCTCCTTTGAAAGTAAAGTAGAATTTTCCCAATAATCATCTAATTGGAGTTTCTGAATAGTTAGCTAACCAAAGATTGGGAAACAGATACTCTTCTATTTTGAAATCCCTGAAAAGGCAAGTGAACAGCAATTTCCTAAAGCAGCCTTTAATTCGAAATATTTCCTAATAAAGATTCAGAAGTAGAGTGTAAAAGTAATTGCTTCTGAAGCATTGCTAAAGAAGTGCTTGTTAAATGTTAATCTCTACTGTAAGAACTTCATGTTTCTAAACAGAAACCCTCACCCCTTCTCTCTGTTTTCCCTATAGCCTGCTTCTGTGGAAGTGTTCCCAAACTGCTGTGCACTCCATGGTCCCGCATCTTGTGTGTTGTTCTAGCTTGGGGTTTCTTTAGATGCTGGGAGCAGAAAAGCCAAGCCTTTATCAAAAGGTAGCAGTTGTAATTTTTGCCTGCAGTTAACATGGCTTGCCTTCATAGGCTTTGTGCTGGTTTTGATGGGAAAGAAGTTAAAAGAAAAACCAAAGCAAACTTTCCCTGAAAAAGAAGGTGTGCCAAGTGTTCATGAAGTCTACATCACTGCTGTGTGATGTTGTCAGTAAAATGGCAGCGCTGCAAAACAACTGAACTTGAGTCAGTTTGGTATAGGCACAAATAATTTCTTGTCTCTCTCTTGCCTGAGGAAATAGACTGTTTTCTTGTCCACTACAGACATAAAATAGCTTAAATTGCAGGAAGAAAATAATTTCAAAGTAGATGTTAGGCAAATTTTCCAGTGGTGATAATGAAGCATTTAAGCAGATTGCCTGGAGGGCATTAAAAAGTTTCCATCACTGGGTGCCTTTAACAGATTAAATATCTCTCAGGAATACTACAGGTATGCTGTTTGGGGGACTGGATTAAATGAATTCCCTTCTAATTTTTGTTTGATTATGATTTTTAATTAGGTTGGGTCATGACAAAATTGGCTCAGAAAAATGTCAGTTGGGTTGGGCTAGCTAAATAGTTTTGTTGACTCAAATCAACTCTACTATTTTTCTAATTTAAAAATCTCTAATGATTCAGGCCAAAAATTTTAGGGAGTATTATTAGCTTTTTAAAATGAGTTGTAAACACAGATGTCAGTTTGAAAAAGATGGATTCTAGTAACTTTAAAATATTGTGGAATTGCAGTGTGCAGCTTGTATTGTAGAGCTATTACTGCTTTGGCAAAACTAGGATCTAAGACCCATGTGTTAAAGTCAGATAAACGATTTGCATCCAAGTTTTTAAATAAGCAATGATTTTTCAGAGGTGGTATTTCATATTAGTTTACTATTGTATTGTGCTGTAAGGATACCATTGCCTCTTCCCTACCTGCTAGATCAACTGTATAAACTCATTAGATCCAGATAGCTAGCTATCTTAAGGACATGCTTCACAGGCTCAGATGTTGTCTGAGGTCTGCAGAGCCCCACAGAAGGAAGACAAGGCAGTCTAGATACTGATTGTAGAAGTTGACATCTGTCCTTTCCCCCAATTTGTCTTTTCTGGTATTCAGACCAGCAGGCTAACTGCTCTGGAGACAATGTAGCAGGGAACACAGTAAAAAATTTAAGAAATCATAGTTGGAGCTTGTGACATACTGTAGTTCTGTGATGGCAAATAATTTGTCAAAACTTTATTTTTCCTTTCTATTGTTCGTCAGGCCGCCCACAGTGCCAGACCCTCTGTGTGTGATGGTCTCTGATGTCCTCAGTGGGGTACAGAGGTCTCACTGAGACTGCAGTGTTTTCCATCTCACAATATTGCTGTGTTATCGCTTCATATCTCAGTTACTGTTGTCTTCCATTTAATCTTTTAGGTTCACCTCTACAATGTCAGTTTATTGCTAGTCTAGCTGCAGGTGGTGTTTACATGTTCTGTAGGCTAAAAAGCTGCCAGGAGCGAAATAACCACTTTCTTCCTATTGTTATCTGACAATCTATCTTCCTTTATCAGTAGATAATAAGTTTCTGTCAAGATGAGACACTAATCCCATAACAGTAATTTGAGTCAATCATCCAATTTTGTGTACCAGGATTTTCGCATCAAAGCCAGTTAATTCGTCAAGTTATAAACCATTGAAAATATGAACAGGGCGGGGAATACCCCGGGGTGTGTGGGAGAGTAGAAGTTTGGAAAGTACTGAAAGGTGACAAGTAGATAAATGTGAAATGAACACTTCCATGTCCTTATTTGGTGATACCAGTTGTGTAAAAGGGAACATGGTCAGCGCTTCCAGGCCAGAGTATGCTAAAGAATGTGTGCAGCCTGGGATAATCTTTGAATACAACCACAATGAATGGTAATCAACCTCATAAGAGTGCTAGAAAATGGGCTGCTCTCATTTTTCTTTCTGTCCAGAGAGCTATTGTAAAATTAAGGAGAAATCTGTTATGAGATTTGACAGGCATTTCAGTGAAGACACCAACTTTGATGGGTCCAGGTTTCCAAGGGTGGAACACTGGAAGACATGAGGGTTTTTTTTTCCAAGGACGAGGAGAATCACAGTCACATGTGTGCATATATGTTCCAGGTAAAAACTGAAAATATGAAACCATAAAAATTGGGCATTTGAGTTTGTTACAATATGCCTGTTTTTCAGTTGTCTTCATGAGCCTATATCATGCCAGCAGTGTTAAGTAAAGTGGTAGTTTTCAGTAAGTACCTCTCTGGGAATTTTTTGTCTGTGGAGGCTCCAGCAGTTCTAGAGTTAATATTTTCTCTTTAGTCAAAGCTTCTACTCCTTGGGGGCTAGTACTGTATACCATCATCATGTAGTTCCTTTTCCAGTTAGGAATATGCCTCAGCATTTTTTTTTCAGTGTAGGCCGATGCTTGGCTTAAGCAGTAAGAGAGGTTTTAAGAGTTAAAATTCACATTTGTAATGCTCTATTATATACCAAATTCTTTTGAGCTCTACCAAAAATCACAGCAGACTTCATACAACTTAGTTGCAACTATCACCGAGGTATAAGTGCTACTGTTTTGAGAACTATTGCATTTGTAGTTGGCTTGTTCAGAATAGTTTTAACTGCTATGGAATAATGTTCAGATTACTGATACTGAAAAGCAATATAAATCCTGTAAAGTTTCTAGGATATTTTTGTTGTGCTTTTTTTGTAATTGGAGATTAGAATTTAAAAATATACAGGCTTGAACATGTGAATAAACTGAGATGGCACAGAGGAAATTGTTAGGTTTAGAAGTCATGGGAACTTTCTCAGTTCTGTTGTAAGACTTCTATAATTTTGTAAGACTTCTGTAATTTTAGTATGATTTATACTAAAATAGATTGAAGATTTTTAATTGGTACATCATGAAAGATGGTAACTGATAGGCAGAGTTGTGTTTTATGCTTCCCCCCATCCTGAAGGTGTGTAATGGGCATATGTGGGGCAGATATTCCTAAATTGCTATTACTCCATTAAAAATGTCCTCATCTGTCTTCAGGGCATTGATTTTAATACAAGAAATTGAGTATTGCTTGCTAAGTCATCTTTCAACAAATTGTATACTAACGTTCATGCTAGTAATATGAGAGTATTAAGTTCAGTGGCATAATTGAAAAGCAAAAAAACCTTTGCCTTCTGTGAGAGGTGTCTCGGATACCTACCATTTTTTAAACAGGCACTCTTTGATAGAAAGATCATTTTTGTCACAAGTAATGCCACTGCTGTACTACCCTGGCACAGTGCTGCTCACAACTGTGTTCTAGAGGCCTGTTACCAGTGTGTGTTTATCAGAGCAGATACAGTAGGTCATGTCAAAATTTCACTTAGCCCAGTGCCCTGTCTCTGACAGTAGCCAATAGTCGATGTCTACCAAAGAGGCTAGAATGGAGCAAATATATAGGGTGGTCTATCTCTGGAAGTGTATCTCAGCTTCAAACAGTTTTGGCTGAGAAGAAACTGAGTTTACATAATACAGTAATTATGATGTGAAGTTGTCCTGTATGTTGTTGGACCCAGCATGCAATGGGGGGCGGGGTGGGTAAAACAATGGTTCTCCCTGCCCTCTCCCCCTGGGAGGTCTAGAGTAGTCAAAAATACAATATTGTATTTCTGTATCAAATGTCCTTTTCATGTCAGAGATACAATAGTGAGATAATCTTTTTGTTTTATTGCGTATCTGTCCACCTTTCTATTATGTATAAGAATATGTACATTTCTTTTGTAGCCACGTCATGAATACTTTAATGTCCCAGTGTACTAAATGGCTTCATTCATCATGCATGCAGAATTTCAGAGGAGATAGACCTGTGACTTACTCATGGCAGAACATTACCATCAGCTTGGTGAATCCAGTCATCTTGAATCTAATAGAATACCACAACCATTCTCTGCTGTTGTACTTTCCTCTTCCCCCTCTGTTTTACAGTGTTGTCGCTTCACATGTCTCATTTCAACAAAACTTGTGCTTGTTGGCATATGGTTTAACTTTTTTATTGTGTGTAAGCTTGAAGTCTTATGCTTAAAAGTTCTGTAGAATTTTCTGAGCTAAACATCTATATACTGCAACACCTATACTGTAACATTACTTGACCTGTGTTTATCTTCCAAATAAGTTGTGGTGGTATTTAAACATACACTTAAAACCTGTAGATGAAGTTAGTATTTACAGAGAAACTAGTGAAGGAGTAGTAGTATGTGAAATGTGTATATACACACAAGTGTTAAATGATGTTACACACAATTCTGTACAGACCTTGCATCTTAATTAAAGATGCACATACCAGTATCCTTTTCTGAGACTGGCACAATAATGTGACTTACCTGATAAAGAGGAGGAAGGCAGAATTGATTAGGGCAAAGAGAATGACTTATGTAAATCTGAAGTTAGAGCACTTGTATTTAAATGTTCAAAACACTCTTGTGAGTAGTTGAACAATTGCTGCTACTGAAGGAGAGAACAAGTTCATTGTTTTACAAATGGTTAGGGTTGGAAAGAGGGTTTTTTAAAGTCTATTAACAGCATACTTGAAATACTTCTCCTTGAACTGGCATTTCCAGTGTTAAGTGCAGACTACATTGTATACCAGAGAACTGCCACGAGGATGAATATGATAAGTACCTTTCAATTAAAAAGAGTGGGCAGAGTGAGAGGCCATGTATTGCATCCTCTGTTTGCCTAGTAGAAGAGAATACTTTGTAACCTAAAACCAATGCTCTTTTTGAAAATTGTTTAAATGTAATTAGCAAGGAGGTGGTTACTGAGCTTAACCACAAACAGCTAGTTCCACGTATTATATGTGGTAATGCACTACCTTTCAAATGTTAAACTGACCTAAAAATGGGAGATTTGGGGGATTAGACAAAAGATTTTGATTGGACTTGCAGCATTCTGAAATCTTAGAAAACAAGATCATAGGAGTGGTTTTCCATTTCCAAGTTTGCCTTTTTTCTGTAAGACATTAACAATGTGTTTGAATGTCTGGTTAACACTGCTTTAGCCTGCATTATTTCATGCCTGTTGGCTTAAAATGCTGTGCATTGAGCTGTAATGAGATGCTGTTTTTCTTGTTATCTGTATACAGCTGCTTGCTTCTAAATTACTAGGTAATAAATTAGCTTACCTGGCATGTTTGAAATAAAGTATTGCATGCACTTTTGTCTCATGTGAATGACTTTTTTTCCTCATCTGTGTTCTGATATATTTCAAATTTGCATTGTTTGCCTTGGGTGATTCTGAGCTGCAGGTAGTGTATAATACTGCAGAATGTTTTCCATAACAATCGGATAAAATGTTTGACACTTGCTAAAACAAATAATGTGAACAAAACATAATATAATTCATTCTATTTGTTTCTTAAAAGTCATAATTGATGAAATTATTCCTCTAGCAAAACACATGAGCCTTTAGGTGTTCCTTTTGAGGTTATATTGTTGATGTGCACACAAGAAGGCATGTCTGCCTCAAGGTTACTGCTGTAGTATTAAAAAATTAAAGTCTTACTGAGTTTTACTGGTAAGGTATCTGAGGACAAGTAGCCAATATCCTTGAAATGCATTGCTTTAAATTCATTATTAGCCAATGACCTTGATTTACTTCCAGAATTTTAATCTTTATTTAAGTATATGCCTGTTGAAAATTACCTACAACTTTGAAGTGGCAGTGGAGACAATACTGAACTGCTCTAAGGATAGTAGCAGCAGTGCGCTGTATTTCTTCATAGCTATTGAGTAACTTTTTTTTCAGGTAATTTAGTAAATAACCTGTTTCACCACTGAGTAACTGTAAGTGTCCGCTGCTGTCTAATCAATTTAAAACAGTGAAAAGTAGTTTTATTGCAAATATTTTCAAGACCCTGAAATGCTTGAGAAGTTATGTTGTGTTAGAATACTCTGTTTGAGTTCTCTTGCTATAGTTAAGAATGTAGGATTTTTTTTGAGTAAAATGCTTTAAGTTTGTGGGTAGGGGAGACACATGTCCTCTAAAATGAATGCAACGAAGTAATCTGGGAATATAATACGACAGGCTGTATTAAAAATGCTACATAGCCTTTTCTTCAATCAGTGTCTCCTTCTGGGGGGATTTGTGTTAAAATACAGATGTAAATCTTTAATCCTGCCATCCTGTCTGGCTTTATCAAGGTCACTGCAGTTCTAAGAATATTTAAATATTGTATCAGTGAGAAAAAAACCCACTATATCTTTAGTACACCAAGTATCTTGTTTCTAGTTTTAACTTGCCCTTTTCTTACCATCTCGAAGTGCTCAGAGGGGGTCTGTTGCAAGCACTGACTGACTTTTGAATGAAGTTGCCTTTAAAATACCATAGCTTGTTCCTTCAATACTAAATCACCTTATACATGAACTGAATGAGGATTATAAACTTGATCATTTTGTGCTACATAGTCAAGGCTGATAGACACAACGTTCTGGTGTTATTTGCAAGATTTAAGGTGCTTAATTTTGTATTTTACTGACAATTTTTTTATAAATATTTAGAAAGCAGTTGAAAAATAATTTGTTTGCTGCCTTAACTATTATCTGCCTTTTTTTCTGCTTCATGCTGTGTCTTGTTTTAGGATGCTAAAGTAAGTTTACTCATACTCTGGATGCTAAAACTGTTTATGTTTCCATAAGGATGCAGTATCCCTTTTAATTTACTATGATATTGTTAATAATTATGGAAAAGGACAGCCTAATGTTTCTAATTAAATTACTGTTTCTTTTCAGATGCTATAGGAATAATGAATACAGAACTGATGATAACCCTTTGGAATTTTGTATTAAATAACTTGCTCTGAATCTAAACAAAGCCTTTTAAGATTAGAATTAACCTAAAACTTGATGCCTGGTGTGGAATAATTCAATTCCAATCCTGGCAATTCCTCCACTTCTGTAGGGGTCAGTTTATTAAGACCAGGTATACCAAAGGTGCCTTGACCTGCTTTTATGAACTAAGCATGGGACCGGTGTAAAAAATCTAGACTCTTTATAAAAGAGCTTAAGGGATACTGTATCTTAGTTGCATCAGTCATTTCAGTCATCCATTTATTCATTCTTCCCTAACAGATTTTTGAGACCCATGAAACAATTCACCACAAAAATCACTGACTCCATTGCAAGATGCTTCCCCCTCCCTCCCCAATTCATCTCTCTGTTACTGGGTTGTGATTTTGTTCCCTGCTGGTACATCTGAATTGCTTTATTTTTATTATGCTTAAGGGCAATAAAATCTACCAGCTATTCCTGTGAACCATGACAATCTAATTAAGAGCTCTTTGAAAAGTGCAGCTAATACCATGTTTGCAAACTGCAGTACTTTTATATTTTCATGTCTCTCAGCTTTTCTTTTTTAATTAAGCATCTTTCATACTAACTCCTGTATGGTGCTGTTCAATAGAAGCACGGGGTCCATTTACCACTGTCTCAAATTTTCCCTCCATAGGAAGCAGAGACCCCACGTAGTGTACTTGAAGAAATTGGATTGACATAAACCTTCACTTCAGCTGATGACATCTCAGTGTTTCATACTGTAAATGTTCACTGCCTTCATTGTAATGTTTAGCTAATGGTGTAAGATGCTGTTTGTCAGTATTACTGTTTTGCTAAGCTGCTTCATTCAGGCCTACAAGAAAAACACTCCTTTGAAAAGGGAACAAGAAACTAAAGTCCAAAAATCATAAATGAAAAGGAATTAGATTTAACTTGACTCAGTGTCTCCCTTCACTGTGTTTATAGGAAAATTGCATTTGACTTCAATAAGTACTGTTTTTTATAAGCAAACTTGACTTCAGGAAATAAATGCATCATTATGACGTAGCATATCTAAATGAAAAGAAACTACATGGACAACTCCAAATATGAAATGTTATGGTGTAGAAATTGTGTTTATGCAACCAAAGACTTTTGTTCATCTACGTTTCAGTCACCACTTGTGATAATTCTGCTTATTTCAGTTGATGCATAAAGATTGGAAATACCTGTTTACTACTGAATTTGTCATTATACCAAAGAATCCTGTTAGGATCTGCATATCAAACTGGTAAAAACTGTTCAGGTGATACCGCTTGTTGCAAGAAAACTGCAGGCTGATCAACTCACTGAAATGAAGGTGTATTTAAGTTCTAGCTACCTTGAGCAAAACTCTGCAAGTTACTGTACTTAAAAGGGAATGCATGTAGTAAAAAAAAAAAAAAAATAAATCATCCAAATAAGGAAACCATTTTTAGATCTGATATTAGCTTGCTCTGAACATAAACCCAAGAAAGGAAATAGGCATTCTGACTGTATAGAGAGGTGCATAATGAAAATTGGATACTTTTGAAGATGGGAAAGAAGGAGCTTTACAAAAGGGACTTTTTATTATTTTCTTTCAAACTTGACAAATTAATTTGTATTTATTGGTGTTTTATAGTTATGCTTTAACAGGTGTAGAGTAGGTACCTTTAAAAAAAAAAAAGGCCACAGTAAGTGTCAATGTCATTTTAACTGCCTATGTCAACCTTTAATGTGTGACACATCCCTTATGAAACTCCTGCGTGATGTACAGTTGAACCAACTGATTTGCAGTGAGAGCTTTTAAATATTAGATTTGTATAGTAGATTCACTGCAAATCATGTAAAGTGATACCAAGTAATATTTTGACACTTCTAGCAGACTTTCAGTAATTATAAACTAAACCTGTTTCACTTGAGGAAACTAGATTCATGTATGCTTTTGAGGTTTGGGGAGGTAGTGCCACACTTGGGAGTAGCCAAGGTCTGCTGTGTGTCTGCCGGGTCCCTGAGCAGGTGGGGCTGTTCCCCTCTCCTCCCTCCCAGTAACTTCAGGCTAGGAGTTGATGTTTTGGCTTGTTCACTTGAGTAAGTAGTGCCACGTTTTCACAAAAGTTAGCTTTGGCATGGTTGCTGGAAGCAGTCACACGCTGCTAGCGTAAGCACTTATGCAGCCATCTGGAGAGCTAGGCTGTGGGCTTGATGTGATCCAGGTTAAATTTAACCCACCAGGAAAGGCTCAGCGTTGCCACTTGCAGGTCCCCTGATCCAGACCCCGGTATAAATGCGTGTGGCAGCAGAAGGGCCAGCCGGGGCAGGGGTGGGCCCGCATGCTTCTGTGGCAGCACCAGGGTGGAGCCTGTGAACTCACAGTGTTAGAATTTGTCTACTTACGCCCTTTCTGGGATTTAAACATACCGGATTACTAGAGACCGTTTTTAGCCTAGGGCATGCAAAAGCAGTGGTGCGCATTTCCCCAGTGCACAACGTGCAGGGATAGATGATGTTAAAGTGGTAGCAGAATGACCCAGTGTGTGAGATTGAACTGGTAAAATTACCTTAATTTAAGTCAAACCCGGAGCAATTTTCTATGTATTAGACATGTTTTTAAAGTTTACACTGTCACTTGTATGTGCTTGGCTGGATTAAGCTTTGTTGTGATTGTGACAAATAAACTGTTTGACCTCTGTCTGTCACATTGGTTTAGTTGTAATAAATGTCCATTTTTACACCATTGCTTTGTGTTTATATGTAATTAGTTCTGGTTTTTGCACAGGAAAGAAGAGGCTACTCAGTGCTAGCTTAAAAAAAAGGGAAATTTTATTACAGTGCTTAAGCTGTTCTTGAGCACTTTATTAAAAAACGTGAGTATACTGTGTCCAAGATCAGTTATTTACATCCATTTAAATTGTACAGAAAGCAATAAATTAGCAAGTTTTTGGAAGGCTTACCACATTAAACATGAAATTTATTAAAGTGGATGTTAAACTGATGCGGTAGTGCCACTTCATTTGAAAATTAAAACAAACCACATGTTGATCGAGAGAGGGTTCTGGATAATACAAACTCAATATTCAGTTCCTTGAATGCAATTATGAGCAAGTCAATGCAACGTTCACAATCCTCATCTCAACCAAAAATTTCTCAGATTAATCTGTTCTTCAGCTTTCTAAAAGAACTGAACTGGTTGATGTTATCAGCAAAAGCACAGGAAGACTTACCATCTTAGGGCATTTCTTCATCTATCATGAAATAAAATTTTGTTTCTTGAATTTCCTGTCTTACGGGGAAGGGGTGGGGGGGAGGAGCTAAAGAATCAGTAAGAATTTCTGGATTGCTTAGGCAAGTGATTGTTGGCTTGAGTGTCGTCACTTCATTGCTGAATCTTAGTCTTGAACTGGAAGAGGCCTTCCTAAACATCTGCTGTTCCTTTTGCATTAATGCCATGATGATGGTCATTGCCCTGTGGCTGCCTGTGTTAAGTTACCATGTTGTGCCATGGGTTACACTTGTACAGCTTGCTTTGTAATCAGTCTCATAGTCCACTGAAGTGTAACTTGTCTATGTTATCTCTTTCTTTTTTAATCATAGATAGATACTGAATTCAGCTGATACATCAGCACTGAATAGAAGGGTGTGTGGAAGAATAGGGGTTTATTTTAATTACAACGAACTTACACTGAAAGCAAAATCAGCTGCACTCTTTAGATGATGTAAGAAAGTAAATTAAGCTTTTAAGTTATTAACTAGCATAGACTTTCATGTTTTGTAAGAAGTGCTGATCCAGGACAGGAAGCAATAGCATCTTTAAGCAGGCTCTTGCATTTCTTTTGAAAAAATATTATTTAGCACACAGGAATGTCACTGTAAACTTCAGGGCAATTTCTGATACACTGAATGTGTTAATGCAAAACTGAATCTGAGAAAGACATGCTATCATCAAAGGACATAAAGCTGGGAAGCTACTTGGGCTGCATTGCAGACCATCTGCCCTGTAGGCAAGGGACGGGCCAGAGAGGAAAGGCCTTTTCACGTGCGCTTGTTCCCCCTCGGTGACAAAGGAGGGCCTTGCATTCAGCGCGTGGACGCGCGCTACGCCTTCTCACCACCCCATGATGGTGGTTCGCTACTCCGCACAGGCAGAAAGGGCGAGCGCATGGAAGCAGCCGCCAGCCAGAACTGGAGGGCACGCTGCTGCCGGGGGGCAAGCCCGCTTCCCAGCTGCCTAAGCGCTGCCAGGCGGTAATACTTGCTGCTGGTGCTTCCCACCACACTGCCATGACTCCCCTTCTGCCGCTGGAAAAAAGCGACCTTACTGCCCAGCTCGGCTGTGTTCCTGCTCCCCACCCTGACTGCGAAAGGAGCTGTCTGGCAGGCCCTGCAGGAGGGGCCCCGCTGCTGCCCTAACCAACTTCTTGCAGCAGTGTGTGAACGCCTGCTTTCATAAGCACTCTGAAGCACCTCAGTGATCTTGCAGAATTCACTGTTGCAAAAAAGAATTTTGAAAGCCACTGCCTTTAAGCAGTCATTAAAAACAAAACAAAACTTGGCTGATATTAATTCACTTTATAAGGTCCTTTTCTGTGGAATACGCAGAATAACACGCAGCGAGAACAAGCTATTCCTTGCAAATTTAAATCCTTTCTGTGTTCTGGGGCTTCTCCCCTTTGGAAAAAAAAGAATTAAGCTTAACGTTTAAGAAATTCTAGTCTCTTTGTCTCTTCAGAATAAATAGCTCACTCAGCTAATAAGGAAACACAAAACCATGCATATAACACTACTTAAGATTATGAAGTAGGGAAACAATACTGAAATACATGAACTCTGAAGTCAGAAAACTGGTTGAATTCCAGGTTTCATGCTAACAAATGCAAACTAAATGTCAGATCTACAGCACTCCATTTCTGTGTAATAAACAGACTGCATGTGAAAGTGAATGATAGTTACAGCTACCAGTCCTACACTGCACAGATACAGCCAGTAAGGTTGGGTCCAGACCTCAAGAAAGCAAGCTGAAGCTTCAGCCATTATAGTAGCAGAAATAAAGTATATTTAAATTTTTACATGCATCTCTGCGCAAATCTTTTTTTTCTTAATTATAAGAACTTTTTTTTAAAAAAATACAGCAGCTCAGCTTCCCAGATCCCATTACAAAATTGTGGGGACAAGGAGCCCAATTACCTGTGGAATTCTCACGTGGGTCTTAGTTGGCACTTGGTTTCTAATCCTACAGAGGCCTACTTTGCTTATTTCACCCGGCTGGTCGCAGGTTCCCACCACCCCTTCCACCACTTCGTTTGCGCTCAGTACCTGATTTCGCTCAGATAACGCTCAGCGATAGCCTGCTGCACGGCACAGGGTGTACAACGTACTACAGATGGCGTAAGTCAACTCTTCCACCCCAGAGCCTTAACCAGCAGGCTAGCCAGCCAGCACGAGTTGTGGGACGCATGGCAGCACCAGTGGAAGGAAGATGTCATGGGCCTGCTGGTAGCACGTCTCAGCAAGTAGGAAATGCCAGTTCAGTTCTCCTCCAGGGAACTGAACCAGAGTTTGCCACATTCTGCACAAGTGACCCAACTAGACAAGTGAGCATCTATGAAAAAATAGAAACCTAGGGGAAAATCTGTCTGGAAGGTCTAGTCAGAAAAAGATACATTATGAGAAACCGGTGGTCACAAATTTCTCAAATAGAATTTAAAACTTAGTGCTGTCTACTCTTGGAAATACGCTTTTCAAACAAAGTTATTACTTCAAAAGTTATGCTATTAAATTACAATCCTATATCTGTTAATAACTAAAACATTTAATGAAATTAACTAAGCTACAATTCTGCCTACAGTTATGACAATATATAGTGAAAGTCGGGTTTGAACTGAACATCAATATATAGCACTTTTGTTGTATTACTCCATATTGGACAACAGTTACACATGAAAGAAGGAAAATGTATAATCAGCATGCTAGGTGCAGTATGCATTTAGAAAAGCAAAAATATATATATTATATCCAGAAGCAATGTTCACCCACTCTTAACTATCTTGGGGAAAAAACATTCTTGCTGTGAGGAATGCTATCGTAAAGTTCGGATATCCAGATTTTCTACAGGACTTTATGTTGTATTGTTGGAGTCATAATGGATATTTATTTGGGAGCACTTCATGTCTACTTTAGGCTTCTAACTTAGGTGGTCTGAACTGTACTCTGAAGGCAGGAGCCCAAGTTCTTTGGAGAGGCTAAAGAGAGGGAGGTATCTCTGCAGACCGTTCAGGGCACCTGCACCTTCAGTGCCACAAACCGCTCTCTCCAAGCGTCTCAGGACACCTAGGTGCCTCAGTGAAATAACTGAAGTTAAGCAGCATGAGGTACAGTCCATCTAACAGCACAAACTTGCATTTAAAAGTGAATAAATATTGGTAAGGATTTATCTAATTGCAGGTACTTTGCTAATACAGCTATCATTTCAAAAAGGTTTTGTGCTGATAACTTCATTTTTATGTACCGTACTCTCCACCTTGACCGTAGGGAAGCTAGGCAGTAGGGTGCCTTAAACTGTTTGTAAAATAAGCCTAAAAAGGCTTTAAGTCAAGTCCCCCTCTCCAAAAAAAACTAAAGTATTTTTTCAGGTATAAAACCTTCAGTTTCTTTAGCCACTCTGCAACCATCTTGAGCCTTCACAACTACATACATGCACCTTCAGTTACCAGCTGTACACTTTTCTACCACTCCACCACAGGTTAGGCAGGTTGTTTCCAACTACTCATGGTACGCAACCAAGAGGTATGCAAAGTATTTTCTGTCCTCACTCGAGGATTACAAGTGCATGGTCCCCGCTCTTACTTGAGGATTAAGGTACTGAATAAATTGATTGTTTTTCTGTGTACTTCCTAGTTAGCTTTAGTCTACTGGAATCCCTACAGGCAATTAGCTCAGCAGCTTAGGGGAGAGAGAAAAATCCAACACTTATGACCACAAAGCTCCTACTGGGCAAGTATTGTACAATCAAACAGTGATGTCTTTTAGATCCCTTTTCTCCAACTCATAACATGATTATATTTACTTTGTCTAGAAAGAGATTTCCCATAAACAGACGGAAAATATAAATGGCAGTCTTCTACACAGACTTCAATTTGCAGTATGCTGTGGTGTGAATTTACAGCACACTGGCTGTTCTGTACTAACTCCTTACAGGGACAGTAAACACTTAACACACACGTAACACAGAAATAAGCATATACCAAATAAGCTTTACTTCTCTTTCTATTTGTACTCAGTATGCATCCAGATGTTGCAGCAGTTCAGAGGGACAGAGTAGCTAGAGTACTTGACATTCACACCTTATATAGGACTTAAACTTTTAATTTTCTGAAGCTTAGCACACAATAAACTAGGTTCCTTTATTAGGAAGAAACATTTTAATGTGCAAGAACACTTTATTTGAGTTTCAAATATATCTGGTGCCCTATTGGAAAGATTTCTTTGTCAGCTCTATGTTTGATCAACTAGCAACTTCTAAAAGTAATTCTCACTTTGTTTTGGGAGTTTCACTATTTTTTCCTCTGCTGCTCGATCTCTTTTTACCCCTGCTCCTGGATCGAGAGGAACTCCGACTTCTGCTCCTACTGCGTGTTCGACTATGACTTCTGCTGCGACTGCGGCCTCTCCTCTTTCTCCCCCTGCTGCGAGACCTCCTCCTTTCTCGACTTCTTGACCTGCCAGACCGGCGCCTTCTCTTGTTTTTGCGGCGATTCTTTTTTCTCTCAGACTCTCCATTTCTCCGGTAAGAATGATCTGGGCTTGGGCTGCCTCTCCTCCTTGACCGGCTGTAATAGTCATCACGATGGCTCGTTCTGTTTCTCCTTTCAGAGTTTTTAGACAACTGATTAGTCCGTTCAGGAGAAATACGTATGTCTCTATTGGCCTCCCAAAACTCATTGTTTGGATTTTTGAATACATGAAGAAAGTTGCAGTGTTTCCCTCTTGGACACTTCTGCCTTTCAAATAAGCCTGCAACAGATTAGGGTTTGCTTTTTTATGAACCAGACCTATTAAATCTCTTTCTTCATTATTTTCCTACTGGAAAGAAACTTACTAAACTGAATTTTGCTTCTTCAAACAGAAAAACATGCATCTGACCACCTATCAATTTAATTCCCGCAACATTATTTTTCAATATGTACTTTTCTTGGAATTAACTTTAACAGCTATGAAGGTTTTAGCTTAAAACAATTTTCATAAATAATGTTACTACCTTAATCTAAGAATGTAAATATAGATAAGTCAAATGTGATAGTTACTGCTAAGAACTGTTGATGGTTCAGAAACTGCTGTTGCTTTTTAAAGAGATAAATTACTACTTCCTGTAGTTCCACCTTAAGATTATTATTTCCAAAGCTAGGATCCAAACTTTCTTTTCCAGTCCAAGGCAAATCCACTAGAACGATTCAGACACTTACGTGACATGGTGTGAATATTCCTTTTCTTTCCTAGATCTACACAAGCAAGTTAGCATATTTGTCTTCCAAACAGAAATGAACTGCAACATTAGGCAGATCTGAAAGCCACAGGCTAATTCCCTCTTTTTCACTTCCATAAGTACTCTTTCAATAAAACACATTCTCTTTTCCAAGTGTTTATGTGACTCACCACATATAGCAGTTTTCCACCTTGTCACAGGACAAAATTCACAATGAAGCTGTCGGCCTGCATACCATCGTCCACTGAATAGCGCAAGAGCTGCCTGACAGTCCTTCTCCCTTTAAAAAGTAAAAATCACACATAGCATTATCATCATACAATCATTTAAGATGTTACTTACCAATTTTAGGCTCCCATTACAGTATGAGAATTAATCACTTGGATTATACAAACAGTGTTCACCGTTCTAAAACTTAGTAAGATTGTGAGTACTTACGACTGATACTGGACATACACATTTCCTCGCAGGTGAGGCTCATAGTTGCAACTGACCTAAGGGGATGGAAACATTAAGTTAGTGCAATGGAAGGTTTATGCTATACAGCAGCTCACGCATGTTGAGATGGCAGCCATTCCGATTTATGACAGCTCATCAATAGGAACTTACACGTGATTTTCTTCTGAACACTTAGTTTTAGCCAAATAAAAGGTTTTGAAGAAAAAAAAAAAAAAAGGAAAAAAAGTGCCCTTCTGGCTTATGTTTGACTGTTTCCAGCATTATGCTTTGATTAAAACTGGGATCTCTGCTTCACTTAGTCCACAAGACAGCTTGTACTCAATTGTCTCGCACTTGTCTGGGCCAACCCTACTGTGCAACAGCCAAATCCTGCTCTGAAAACAATTAGTAGTATCCTCATGTGGAAATGTGGGATTCATTATCGTAAGAGAATCTTCAGAGCAATTTTGCTTCACAGCATCCCTGTGAGATGAGTTAGAAAAGCTGAAGTCACTCGCTTTCACTGTACAGTTACGACACACCTTTTTTTCATAATAATTTAGCAAAGTATATCTAAAGCTGTCAAAAATACACAATTTAACTTCCAAAAGCTTGTTGCTAGTTACAAAGAATTCTGAAACAGGCAGGCCCAAGCAGGCTAGAACCCAGTTCTCCAGGGCAGAACTGTGAGCCCAGTCTCTTTTGCCCCCAGGCCTCTTCTGATATCCGCACCAAAGGAGGCAAGTGGCTCTTTTCATCGCTGAACCCTGACTGGCCCTCAGAGAGTACCTCTCTGTGCACTGGGTTAGGCAGGGGCTTCAGACACAACAACAAGCAGTTGTATAATTAAATATTACAGAATAAGCAGTCAAACTATTTGAGATAAACAACATCAACACAAGAACAAGCAAGAATGATTTTGCCACGGACACTTTTGGGTGGGAAAAGAAGTGTGTTTTGTAAGGATCTGCCAGATTCTGGAGTAGCTTCCCAGAAAGAAGAATAAAACCTTGGGCTACATTGGAACAGGAAGTCAGCTGGAAGAGGGGGTGTGTATAATCTGATTCTAAATGGTAGCAGAGACTCAACTAAATCACAGCTAAGATCCTTGCAGCCAACACGTAATTTCTAAGCATCTCTAATATAATGAAAATGCCCAGGAGAATCATATTACAGTTGCACAATTACTTCAGAAGCTAAGAAATGCCACACTAAAAGCTCTTACCCCATTATTAGTCGTAGGGACCCAAGTGTGTGCAACTTAGCACAGCTGCATATAACAACGATGATACGAAGTCGAGGATGAGTTTGATGGTATGACAGCACTTCAACCCACACTCCACTGGGAATCTACATCCCGCCTTCTAGGATGGAGCACGGCTTGCTAATATCCCATGAGTCAAAATACGGAGGGGATAGCCCTCCAAACAAGTGAAGGTTTCTTACCTATAAAGCTCATTAGACAACTATTGAAAATTCACTTTTTCTACTTTCCTCTTGCTTGAAATGCTAATACAATCTCAGTTCTGAGGCAGCTGTCCGTAGATGGAAACAAAAGGAGAAAATGCACCGCGTGCCTCCTGGTGACTGCAGAAAAGCAGGAATGGCAAGCAGAAAGGGATGCTGCAGTAGGTTCTGCTACAAGGAGATTTAACCATCTATGCTGCATATTTTGGGGCAACATGGGACTGTTAACACACATCATTCATCTCCGAGGTCTTCATTTACAGGTCCCTCTTTTTCCCCCCCCGATAAGAAATCATAAATGGGAAGAATTCAGGAAAGAACACTGAGCAAACCAATGCAGAAACTAAGGGTGGATGGCAAATCTCAACACCATTTACGTAACTTACCTTTTTATAATTCCTCCTACTGAAATATCTACTACCTTTTCAGTTCAGTGTCATTTGATTTTATTTTATCCAACCAGTCCTAAAATGAGATTGTTTGGGTGTATACTCCAAATACATTTTATACTCCCACTATTTCATTCCTTAGGCCCAAATACAATAGCCCAGATACATTTGTACTGTCTAACAGTCTTAGTGGACCCTCTGGGGCTTCTCACGGGCTAAGTAAAGAAAGGACTGTGAGGTAAGTGGACTGTTGAGCAGTATGAATAACTTGCAACATAAAAGCACAAGCTTTTATAACACTTCAGGGGCACTGGAGAGAAGATTCACCCAGAGTAAGACAATGCTCTGTAACAGCAGTGACAGGTTTACAGGTGACATGAGAGATACATAGTTTGCTGTAAGGACACTCTATAGTTCTCTAATGTACGTGGGATTTAGCTAGGGCATGCTGGACAGAATTCCTGTTAAGGCTACTAAAACACAACTAATGTGGTATATGTTACGTATTTAAAAAGCATATTTAACAAGCGTAACAAACGTATTTAACACTCAGATGCATACCTTGAATTGAACAACCTTCCCCACATTCTGAAACTCAGGGAGCACGTCCTCATAGAACTCCAGGAACTGCTGGTAGGTCTCCTCATCACTGTACTCAAGACTCGCATCTGTGTCATAGTCATCTCTCCGGCACTGCTCCATGCCAAAAGTAATGAACATCCCTCGGACGAGTAGTGTCTTACTAGATGTTGGATAGTTATGCTTGCGAGAACACCTGGACATTTGTAGTGAAGAAAGAAAAGTGACAACATCAGCACTTTCAGCAGAAGATGCACTTGTTGAAACTTCAAACGCTTGCCATTTTGAGTAACAGCTATTACAAAAGAAAAATCCGTTAGAGGAAGATCAACATATTTAAACAAATCTTTTGGAAGTGAGTTTGCGTATAATCTTAATGCTTTCTGCCATGCATAAATACATTCTTGCTGAAGAAAAGCACGTCTGCAAAAGCTATAGATACCAGTAACACAACAAGAGCTAAAGTAATTTCTTTTAGGCTACTAGGGTTAAATGTGTTCTCCATTTCTGAAGGGCTTTACAGAAAGACTACTGACAATCTTTTAAGACATTTTAAAGCAAGTCCCTGCTCTTCTTTTTGCAAACTGAACAACTTTTACTGAAGTTGTTCTCATCATATGGGGGAGCAGGGAGGGAGGGAAGGCACATTTAGACCTGAAGCTGGATGAGTATGAGATGGATATTTTTCCACTTTTAAAAAGATGCTTCTTATAAGTAAGTCTTATCTTAATCTGCAACTTCTCGGCAGCCATAAAGTATTAGATCTCCCTCACCGTCTATCATATTCAGGCTGCCTCCCTCACATGCTGAAATACAGTTCTTCCCCACAAACCTTTAGGTTCAGTAAGAACACAGATGTTAGCCTCCATGTTTATTTCACGGTGCTTTATGATCTCCGTTTCAAACACTTCCCCGAGCAACTGGGTCATGCACTCTCCAACACATTTCTCCTTTTTATGACATGATCAGAAAAATAGTCAGACTAGTATACTCTCTTTATCTAGCACTGGCAAAGCACAGACAAATTGGAGGGAGGTCAGGTCTCAAAATAGGCAATTACAACCGAGACTTCAGATAGGAAGTTTCTTTCTGCATCCAGTCAGTCAGAAATTGACTCTCACTTTCTGGTTGGCACCTTAGACTTCAAAAAACAAACAACAAAAAACAAAACTCCAAAACTAAAACTGGAGACAATTAATTTGATTTTTTTTTTTTTTTTTACATTTTAGAAGCAGCTTCATTTCACTGTTCTATTTGAATGATAGAACTCAAAATATTATACCCAACCATTATTGTCTGTATACAAAATGATTATAGCACATGACAGAACAAAAGGAACCCCAAGGAAAATGAATGACCCAAAACTCAGTATTACTACAAAATATTAGGGTTTGAATTACTGGGCAAGTTAATAACGGTGAACTCAGCCAGTTTTAGCTTCTTCAAGACATAGTGAGCTTTGACAAGATTCAACAATTACTTTACTGATAACATTGGCTCTCGATTTTTCACCATCATGGTCCATTTCAGCTTCCAACCCATTCTTCCAGTCCTCATCCTAGCTGTACCTCAGTCCTTCAACTTATGGTCAACACCAGAGGTTAAAATGACCAGAATGTGAAGGAAGCAGGTATGTGAGGAGGAGGAAGGAAGACGAAGGAGAGGTAGCCGAGATCAACAACTACAGGTGAGAGTAGGGCAGAATATGATATTTCTCAGTATTTATCTACCAAGCCCATTCATAGTTCAAAGCAAAACTGATTTTTATCCAATCCATAATTAATCCAAGGAGGTAACCTCCATTAAATACCACTGAAACAAAAATACTGCAAAGATTACAAAGAAATCAGCATTTGAAAAGCAAAAATGCTGCCTGCAGTGAAATAGCTGCCCAAAGTTTTATTTAGGAATTCAACACATATTTCAGAACAGAAAAAAGATGAGGACTTGAAGCTTCCACAGGGTTGAATTATCATATAATTATCCACAATATACATCACACTAAAACAAATTACTTCTAGGATAAAGAAAACTACAATAGATGGACCACATATGGTTCAGTTATACAAGTTAGTGAAATAGCCTTACTAGTTTATGCTGAAGATTCATGTAATAAGTATCAGAGTCTTTCCCTGCTAAGCTATTTTTCCTCCTTAACACACACAAAAATTCAGGGATTATCTAGCCAGATATTGCATTTGGGTAATCATCTTTAATAGTCACCAATGAACATGTACTCCATGAACCCATTTATACTTTATGCTTCCTCTATGTCCTCTGGCAACAAGTTTCGCCATTTGTTTCATATGAGAAAGTACTTTTTTTTTTTTTTTTAAAGCTGGTAAACACTCAGGGACACCTAATTAAACTATTTCATAACAAAAGCAAATAATCCTTCCCATCCTGCTCAGGAGTTCAACGTTCATCTGCCACAGCCCTCTTCCATCATCTCTTTCAAAGCAGAGTCTGGACTAGTTAGCCACTCCTCCTAGAGAAGCTGTTCTCTGATCATCTTGTTATCCTTCTCTCTTCTTGCCTTTTACTATACTCTCTTTCTGAGATAGGGAACACACCCATAACAGTATAAAAAAAAAAATCAAGAATGAATGTATCATGCATTTAAACAGTATAAAACAGGAGAATTCTGGAAGCTACACAGCAGCTTTCTCAACTGTGCAGATGTACCTTAACTTGCTTTAGTCCATTTGAGATTTTATTTTATTTTTTTAAAGATGCAGCATATGCAAATTAGACAAGATAAAAGATATCATCTGACATATCAGGCCTGTACTAATAGCAGAAATCAAATATATTCTGTCTGACTGTATCTGTGCATCTTTCAGAGCTAAAGAAAAGTCAGTTTCACCGATGTAACCAGAATGCACCATCAATAATATGCCGTAACAATAAATAGTTTAATTCCAGCCAGGCAACGCTTTTGCTCTCAGTCACAGAACAGAATCACAGAATCATTTAGGTTTGAAAAGACCTTTAAGATCATCAAGTCCAACCGTAAACCTAACAGCGCCAAGTCCACCGCTAAACCAAGTCCCTAAGCACCACATCTACACATCTTTTAAGTACCTCCAGGGATGCTGACTCAACCACTTCCCTGGGCAGCCTGTTCCAGTGCTGGACAACCCTTTCAGTGAAGAAATTTTTCCTAATATCCAACCTAAACCTCTCCTGATGCAACTTGAGGCTGTTTCCTCTTGTCCTATGGCTTGTTACTTGGGAGAAGAAACCGACACCCACCTTGCTATACAGCCTCGTTTCAGGTAGTTGTAGAGAGCAATAAGGTCTCCCCTCAGCCTCCTTTTCTCCAGGCTAAACAACCTCAGTTCCCTCAGCTGCTCCTCAGAAGACTTGCTCTCCAGACCCTTCACCAGCTTCGTTGCCCTTCTCTGGACACGCTCCAGCACCTCCATGTCTCTCTTGTAGTGAGGGGCCCAAAACTGAACACAGCATTCGAGGTGCAGCCTCACCAGTGCCCAGTACAGGGGCACGATCACTTCCCTAGTCCTGCTGGCCACACTATTTCTGATACAAGCCAGGATGCTGTTGGCCTTCTTGGCCACCTGGGCACACTGCCAGCTCATATTCAGGTGGCTGTCAACCAACACCCCCAGGTCCTTTTCTGCTGGGCAGCTTTCCAGCCACTCTTCCCCAAGCCTGTAGCGTTGCATGGGGCTGCTGTGACCCAAGTGCAGGACCCGGCACTTGGCCTTGTTGAACCTCATACAATTGGCCTCGGCCCATCGATCCAGCCTGTCCAGGTCCCTCTGTAGAGCCTTCCTACCCTCAAGCAGATCAACACTCCTGCCCAACTTGGTGTCTTCTGCAAACTTCCTCAGGGTGCACTTGATCCCCTCATCCAGATCATTAATAAAGATATTAAACAGAACTGGCCCCAGTACTGAGCCCTGGGGAACACCACTTGCGACCGGCTGCCAGCTGGATTTAACTCCATTCACCACCACTCTTTGGATCCAGCCAGTTTTTTTACCCAGCAAAGCGTATGCCCATCCAAGCCATGAGCAGCCAGTTTCTCCAGGAGAATGCTGTGGGAAACAGTGTCAAAGGCTTTACTGAAGCCTTGGTAGATGACATCCACAGCCTTTCCCATATCCACTAAGTGGGTCAGCTTGTCACAGAAGGAGATCAGGTTGGTTAAGCAGGACCTGCCTTTCATAAACCCATGCTGACTGGGCCTGATCACCTGCTTGTCCTGTATGTGCCATGTGATGGCACTCATGATGATCTGCTCCATAACCTTCCCTGTCACAGAAGTCAGGCTGACAGGCCTGTAGTTCCCTGGATCCTCCTTCCGGCCCTTCTTGTAGATGGGCGTCACATTTGCTAACTTCCAGTCGACTGGGACCTCCCCGGTTAGCCAGGACTGCTGGCTAACAATGTCTAGTTCCATCATGAATAACAGAACCACATCCAAATACATGAAAGTACTTTATATAGCAATTTTTCTTCAGTTTGTGGATGACCTCATGAAGTTGCTTCCCTTTCATCTCTCCAAAACACTTCTATGCTGGTAAATATTCAATTGATTACCTGTCTCCAAATCGGCAGGAACCTGTTTTAATATAAAATGGGCAATTTGCTCTATCCTTCTCTGTTCCTATATTCTCTGGGGGCTCTGGGTTATGCCAGGTCACACCATTCTCCAGCTGTGGAAAAACATCAAAATACACAGAAGTTAGAAAAGAATAAAGAGATGTAATGTAAAACTACCAGTGATATCCACATGCAATTATGAACACTGTGCTACTACAAGACAAGCTGAAACTATTTTAAGCATTGTTTTATAAAGCTGCCCAGTGCCTTAGGTCTCTGGTGATGGAAACTTCTTTTCTTGATAATTGTTCAGTTTTAAGAACAAGTCTATATTCATAATTTTTTTTGTTGTTGTTAAAAAGAAGTCACCAAACTGGATGTTTTCTTTTGCTAAAGGAAAAGCTTCTTAAGATTTTATAACCAAAAGAGTTGCAATAGTATTTGTTCCTGAAACAATGATTTCATTTGTCATCTACGAGAATTACAAATATTGGCACAGATTCTTTCCATTCAGGTAAGCCCATTACCTACTTCACTCCAGGACCCACTGAGCAGCACTTTATACACCTGGCAGATAGAAAGCTAGGACTATTTACTTATTTGCCTTTGCAACAGCTCAAAGCTCAGTAAGGTTATCGCTATTACTTTTTATGCAGCTAGAAAAGGCTAAAATAAAAGTAACCTGCCAAAGGCCAGAAATTAAAAAAAATTAAATTCATAGTTAGCACTGGAATTAAAAGCCTCCATACTGCTCATCTCAGGCCATTAAGGTTTCTGTAACTGAAAATGGAATTATCAAGTTGCAAGCGTTGATCGACTACAAACAAAACACACATTTTAAAAAGGGAATTTTTATTTTGTTAGCCAAAAGATCCGTGAAGCTGACTAGCCTAAGTTCTCATTTTAAATCAACTGAGAACTGTTTCTTCACAAGCAGTATTTGACCCTGTTACTAGTTCTGTTCTTGACTCTCAGCCATAATTTTCTTGCAACAAAACAGCACTGTCACTTCAACAGTGTCAACAGTAAGTAACTGAACCCTGAACTGATACTATAATCAAGTCTCTAATACACCACATTTCTGCCTATTCCCTTGCAAAACCGGCTGCATTTTGAGCTTGAGCTCTGGGAAGGTAATAGTTCAGAGCATTTTTCTACTCATATTATGAAATAAAGGAGTTAAGAGTCCCTACCTAAAAAACTGTTTAAACATAATTTGGAACTGAATGCAACTCCAGTGTAGCTATGGCAATCAATATACAATGGGTTAATTAGGTTAAAACTTAATTTTCAGATTCATGCAGTGGTTTAAGCAGAGCAAGAATCTTCACAAGTTTAACCGTATGACAGGGATAAAAAGCCAAATTATTTTCCAAGGCAAAAGGAAAGGCTGAATTCATCCTCTCTAAGATTCAAATGAAGACTGCTGTTTTCTTTACTACACACTGCCAGCTTGAGATCCATGCTCTTCCAGGCACCAGAGCAGTCAGCCGCTTTCTCCCCCACCTTTTTTTTTTTTTTTCCTTAAGGATCTGTGCCCTCCTCTACTGCTAAACCCTTTTATTTAGAGCCTGCCATCTGCTTAAAAAAACAAGTTTGTCTTGCCACCCAGAAGGACTGACAGATTTATTTAGAACTCCAATTCACAAATAAACCATCATGCAGTGTTTTTTAACAGCACACGGCAGTATTTCCAGATTCATTTTGACTCAGATCTCCTGAACAGGAATAAGCATGCACAACTGCACTGCCACCAACCAGCCAGAAATATGCTTAATTATGTTCCACCCAGTAAATAGTTGTTTACAGCTCCTGCAAGCCACTACATATTAAATTTATTCAGGCCATTAGGTTCTTGAGAGCAGATGGACAACACGCTAGAAGGCAAACACCGGATGGCAATTAAATTACTTTTCAGTTCTTCTTCAAAACGCCTCTGAGCATACCTGGCTTTCAGCTTGATCCAGCATCCTCTGCACAGCTGCCTATAAATGGTGCAAACACAGGACTAGTGAAAACCCTGAGGACACGCAAAACATCTGGTTTCTTTAGTTAAGAACCTAATTTACAATACTCAATGATTATGCGTAATAAAGGTTTGATGGGGTTTGCTTTAAAAACTGAAGTTTTACTTTTGCTCTGTAGCAATTCATGTACTAGAAAGCCATTAAAGGATACATCAGATAAGACCCTCATGTAGATGATTTTCTAATCTAAATGCTAGACAACTTAAAAAGTTTCATTTTCTTCTTTTTTAAAACTATAATTGAACTACTGAATACTTAATTATATCTCCTGCTCTAGTACTCGGTCTGGTTACAGTTAAACTCATAATCATTTAGGGGCACTAAACTTTTTAACTTAGAACATTCTATGTAACACACAGAAAAACACATTGCTTAGTGAGCCTCTGTTAAAGCAAAACATATGATATTAAAGTTTCTTAACAGTTAGAAGTTCACTGTATCCAGCCTTCCAAATACAGAAAAACAATGAGGATATTCTGTCCCTTCCTTCTTCTAAGTGGGCTGAGCAAAACAATAAAGTCACTCTCCAAAACTGGCTGGAAATTAGTTCTAACAAATTATTCTAAGAAGTTCCAAGAAAAAAGACATTTAAACGTAACCAATACAAGAAAATATGCTAGCATTGTTCTAATTTGGAAGAAAATTAATTAAATTAAAAAAGAGGAAGAGCAAATAAAAAATAAAGAAGTGCAATCCAAGATGAGGACCCAGACAGCATCTGATACTAATGATCAAGTATGTCAGATATTATCCACCCTATTAAATAAATAAATAACCAAAACCAAAAAGCCACCAAACCAGAAAAATCTATTTTCTCATCTTAGGGAAGGAAAAAAAGTATGTTTTTTAATCAGTAAGTCAAATTCTGACTAAACTGCTGTTTCAAGAGACAGGCCAAATCAATTGAACAACGTTCTGCTGCTGAAATGGGTGGCTCCACTCCCAGCTGGGTACTCAGTTTCCCCCTGGGTGCCTGTCAATGCCCTCTATGAGCCAATTTAGCTCACTAAACCAGTAAAATAGTAACCCAGAAAAAAACACCACAAACAAACCAACAACCAACAAAAAAGAAAGCGGCTTTCACCTAGTTCAGGGAACCAAATTAGCCCACTGAGGGCTTGGACAAACTCAAACTCAAGGAGAGGGAAGGAACAAAATCCTGTTACCATGGTTCAACTCTCTTGGAACTATATCTCAACCTTAAATAAAGGACACGATCATCATTTTCTCTCCCTACTCTGCAAAGAGAGAAATGGACACTTAACACAGGAGGAAGTAAGACAGGAAATACAACAACTGCTGTTCTTCATTCCTCATGCAAGCATTGCTCAATCAGTGACACAACCAACTACTAAATGCAGGAGACAATACTGTTTGCTCCTGTCTCTTCTCCTGCTGTGGCTACAAGACACAGTAACAAGACACCTCCCAGTGAAACAACTGGAATCTTTTGCGATTGTGGAGAAACTAAAATGTCCGGATCCTAGAAAGCTGCAATCCCCCTTTACTGGCAATAGGCCAGGCCTCACGTTGGATTTCTGTACAGGACATCTTACATCCAGGTCATTCAACTTCTAAAACTTAAGAAGAATGTATCGTTAACATAAATGTTATCAATGACTAGTATCTTCAGTATCATTTTTTTCTCCACCCAAGGAGCTCTGAAAAAAAGATACGTCCTGTTGGATGAGTCATGTAAAGAAGAGCTGTAATGTATCTTTTGATTAAGAACTGTGTTAAGGAACAGCAGCAATGTAATTCCATATCCTTATTGGGCATTTTCTTCAACGCTGTGTTCAGCTGGGACATTAAGCAAGGATTATCTTTAATGTATGATGCAAAAAGTGCACATATCAGAACCTGCATTCACAGCATGCCTTTGTATTTAACTGATGTAAAAAATTACATGCTATGAACAACCAGATGCGCTAAAGCTAGTTATCCTTCTAGGTATATGGATTCACTAGATCCTCTTTAACAATAAATAATAGTTTCAGGAATTTAGACAGAATGGAGAGAAGAAGTAACTAACACATTTATATGTTTGCTGATTAGAATAAAATCCCTCTTCAACACGCATGAACTGTTGCATCTGATAATGTAAGAGGATATGTAACATGTTTATCCGCCCACTGCCAGGAATCACCTCTCTCTCTCTCTTCTCCTGTTGTTTCTGCTGTGCCACTTCTCTCTCTTTTCTTTGCTGCTCTTCCCATTCTTCTTTGATCTTCCTCTTTATGATAAAAAAATATTTTAAAAAATTATTTAAGGAAACAAATGCTTTATAATCAGTCAAATTCAAAACTATCATGTTGCATTACAACTCTGTCCTGGTTTCGGCTGGGATAGAGTTAATTTTCTTTCTAGTAGCCGGTATAGTGCTGTGCTTTGGATTTTAGTATAAGAATAATATTGATAACAGGCTGATGTTTTGGCTGTCGCTAAGCGGTGTTTACACTGGTCAAGGATTCTTTCCCCCTTCAGCTCCCCATGCTCTGCCAGGTGCCCAAGAAATGGGAGGGGGCACAGCCAGGATAGTTGATCCAAACTGACCAAAGGGCTATTCCATACCATATGATGTCATGCCCAGTATATAAACTGGGGGAAGTTGGCCAGGGGGTAGCGATCATTGCTCGGGGACTGGCCGGGTGTCGGTCGGCGGGTGGTGAGCGGTTGTAATTTTTTTTTATATATATTTTCTTTTTTTTTTCCCCTCCCTTGGGTTTTGTTTCTCTCTCTCTCTCATTGTTTTTTTTTTCCCCCTCTCATTATAATTCATTATTATTATTACTATTATTTTGTTCCAATTATTAAACTGTTATTATCTCAACCCACGAGTTTTCTTACTTTTGCTCTTTCGATTCTCTCCCCCATCCCATCGGGGGGGGAAGTGAGCGAGCGGCTGCGTGGTGCTTGGCTGCCAGCTGGGGCTAAACCACGACAAACTCCTTGACCATTAAGTTCTCATCCAGTCATAAGCAACTAAATCTCTTGACAAAAACCCTTTTAAAAAGTCTTTTTTGTTTTTTCAATTTTGCTCTTCTAGAATGAAGAAAGAAGAGCTTATGCTTTCAAACATACCAATGTCAAGGAAACTGGGTCCACTACAGAACAGTAAACACTATTACACTAAGTCTACCTTATTGCCAGACACAACTGTAACAATCAGTTTATACATCACCTCTTCTTCTTCTTGACGTTTTCTTGCAGCCTCTTCTTTTTCTTTCTTAAGCTTGAACTCTTCTTGGGCCTTTTCTTCTCTCAGCAACCACTGCTCATGTAGTTTTTGTCTACCAAGGAAACCAGATACCACTTAGACAAAATCTAATGACTACCCACAACTGATGCAATTGTCATGCATACAATCCAAATTTATTAGTTCAGCAATAACTACAGCTTATCTAATCTTTAAAAGACAAAATTCCACAGGAATCATTCAGGCTTTAGAAAAAAACTGTGTGGCCTGAAATATACAAAAAGGATTCCATTTTACAGAATATATTGAAACTTTCCAAAGTATCAAAATGGAATTGACTACAAACATATCTACTGCATATATGCCATTTTTTTGATTTTTCACCTTTCTGCCTCAAGTTTTTTTTCTTCTTCTTCTTCTTCCTCCTCTTCTTCCAGTTCTTCCTCTTCCTCCTCAGAGACCGATTCATCTTTTTCTGTAGCTTCTGAGAAAAAACACAAAACAATGCTTCTAAATAACTGGATGTTATAGTCAGCAAAGATACACAAAATTATATCCTTTTAAAAAACCAAAAAGATAAAAAAAAAATCACTACTAGTTCCACTGACAATAGAAACACTTCAGTTACCTGAGTCTCTTAGTTTGGCAAGAGCCTGCCGCTTTTTTTTTCGCTTTTCTTTCTTCAGAATAGCTCTGTATTTTTGATGGCTGAAGATGAGAGAATATTATTTACATCAAAACACCCAAACAAAATATTTTTACTGTCATACATGCACTCAATTTACATCAGCAGTACAAAACCTCGCCAACTGCAAAATTAACAGCTATTCATATGAAACAGTAACTCTACAGGGACATCTGACACGACAATGAAATCTGCAGCTATGCTGTTAGAGCTGCATGTGGACAGCAGCAACGATCACATATGGACACAGCGCAGAGGGTCTCATCCTTCTTCAACTCTGCAGTACTTGATGTTACCACCAACTCCATGAAATCTCCCTTAGCTCCTGAAACTTGGTCACTAGATAAGATTAGGGAGAAAAATTTGGGGATCTCTTACCCTGTAATTTTGGCACACCTTTCAGCACATTCTAGGCTTCCTCTCTTTTACACGGTATGAAATTTTAAGTCCCTTCCCTCCTCCCTTGATATTCTCTACAGGCAGCAGTCTTAATGTATAGATAACAAAAGCACACTTAATAGCCACCACAGATAATGCTCAGGTCTACCCTTCTGCTGCTGAAGCTTGGCCACTCATCCTTGCTTGTCTGACAGCTCTGCAAGGCTGCCCACAAACAGCACCATGTTTTCATTATGGTTAAAAACCCTCTTAAGTATCTGAAAGCCTTTTTGTATCAACCCCTTTTCTGTCATTTTTCATTCTAGCTCTTTTTTCTAGCCAGTTGGTAATGGAAAAACAGGGGGGGAGGGATGATCTTCAACTCTTGTTATTCTGCCATACCAAATATTGATGGATGGTCAAAATCTTCCCATTTTGCAGTATGTAACTTTAAAAGATTCCATAGGTATAACTCGGACAGCCAAAACCTCACCCGCCTCTCTAACCCTTCCCTTCAGGGTTACTCACAACCTCACCATCTGCACACCTGCATGTGCCTTCGATAACATCGTGGTGGTTATCCTGGCAGCAGAGTGCCTGCCCTCAAAGACCAATACCTGACTGCAAGCTCTGCCCACATCTGAGCCTTCTACCTTTGATCAAGCAAGCCTAGCGACTCCTCCTGTAAAGTCACCTGCCTGAAAGGAATCTCATCCGCTCAGCAGGTGCCTAGAGCTGACAAGCAAGGATACCTCCTTCCCAGTTCCCAGGCTTTCTTAGGTGCTCTTGAAGCCCAAGGAAGAAAGAGAGCAACTCTCCTCACTCCCGGGCCACAGCAGCAGATGAGGAGATAGGCAAACAGCTGAAGCGTACAGAGCAGCAGCGTCCCAGCCGCTTCAGGGCTGGGGCTCGCCTCTCCCTCCAGCCACACGGCACTGGCGAGCAAGGCCACTCCAGCAAGCGGGGAGTGTAGGTGTTTGCAAAGACCTGGAGGCCGGGACCGCGGGTCCCATCATCTGCGGAGGGGACCGGCCGGGGCTCAGCCCAGGCACGCACATGCCGGCTGCCTCCCCGCGCCGCGGCCTCACGCCGCCCCACGGCCGCCGCCGCCGCTTCCCCCGGGCGTGGGGAGTTCACCCCCGCCGCGCCAGCAGCGCGAGTAGGCGGGCCGCAGCGGAGGCCCAGCGGCGGCCGCCCGAGCGCGCTCGGCCGGGGCGCAGCAGCGCCGGCTCCCCCCGCGGCCGGGCCGGGCCGGGCCGGGCCGGGCCGGGCCGGGCCAGGCCGGGCAGGAGCCCCGGCAGCGCCAAGCGCCCCGCGCCGCTGCGCCCCCCCTACCCCCCGCGGCCCCGCCCGCTTCCGGCCCCGCCCCCCGGGCGCCCCCCGCGGCCCCGCTCGCCGCCCCCCAGTGCCAGGCCGCGCTCCCAGCCCCTGCCCCCACGGGCGCCGGTTACCCCCCCGCCCCCGCGCGCGGCGGCGGCGGCCAGTCGGCCATGGCCGCTGCCGCACGTCGCTGCGCCACTCCCAGGCCCGGCCGCGAGGCGGCCTCAGCTTCGGCCGCCGCGCGGCCGGGCGGCCTCGGCCGGGGCTGGGCCGTGACCCTCCTCGGGGACCCCCGGGCCCTTCCCCTTCCCCCTGGAGGCGGCGGGGAGGCCCGGCACCGGCCTCGGCCTCGACCTCACCTCAACTTCCCCAGAGGGGACTCGGGCAGCAACATGGGCGCCGCCATCTTGCGTTACCAAGGGGATGTCACGTGACCCCACGGCGGAAGGGCGCAAAATCCCTTCCGGCAGCCGAGCGGGGAGCGGCGGCGGCGGCGGGTGGCGGTGCGAGGGAGCGCGCGTGCGCACACGCACGCGCAGTGGGCGGCCGTTGGGGCGCTGGTCTCTCGAGCCGCTTGGGGGAGGACGGCTGAGGCCGAGGCCCGGCCTCGGCTCCCGGAGACGGGGAGTGGTGCGGGAGGGGGTGGGCAGCGCAGTGACCGGAATGGGACGGCTACGGAGCTGGGTCGTTGGTCGGGGCGGGCAGCGGCGCCTGCCCTCTCTAGGCAGCCTCGTCACTGAGGAGGGTGTCGGGAAGCACAGGGGCCGGCGGCTGGGGGTTGTGGTTTTCCAGCCATTCTTCAGCCGGTTGTAGTAACCATCTGAAGCTACAGCTCTAACTGGCTGGGTGGTGAATGCGGGGGAAAAGAAAACCAACTTTGGGTGATTACACAGAACCGACTAGTGCAGCTGCTTTCAACATGCTTGTACGCTGTTAGAGCTACCTTTGCAAAATCCAGAAAAGCAGACCAGAGCAATTCATATGTTAAAAGCTGAGGTGGAGTTTGTGTTACTCCTCCTGTCAAAGACATTTAGGATTCAGTGAATGCACTGAAAAGTGGCACTTCAAATTTCAATTTACTAAACTCTCTTTAAGAAAGACCAGAAAAGAGTCAGTCTATTGAACCTTTCATGGCGATAGCTATAATTTTCCCAGCCCTTTTGAGTAAAGCAGTGCATGTGGTGCGCAGCATCACAGCTAGCCTGGGGTTCTTCTGCACGCTGCAGTGTCTGTGCTATGTGGATGCTCCCCAGCTGTAGTAACTAGCTGCTGGCAGCTTGTGCTCTGTAAGTTGCGTCGGTTACTTTGTGAAATACGTGTGGAAACGTGAGGTGTGCTATGCCTGCTACGAGGCGAGTTTCTAGCGTGTCTCTCAGCTGCTGTGAGCACAGGTGATGGATGGCTGCCCGGGCCTACAGCCTCTTTACAGCTGAGGGAAGTCCCAGCTCCAGTGTAGCAGGGGTACACCAGACAGGTATATTGGTGAATTAAACTGACACTGCTGATATATTATCATCATCATCATCTCTGAGGCATACTACCTGTCTTGATTATAAACCTATTTCCTGGCAGGAAATGAGTTACAATGCACAGACCGTCATGGATATGATGGGTCGAAATATGCAAGTTGTCAGTAACCAGTTCCTCAGTGGCATGTGTTATAGATTGCAGCCTTCAGAGGCAGTGAATTTGTAGGTTTTATTTGGGCATGTTTTGCATAGCCATTAATAATGTACATTGTTGATTAAGATCTAAATTATTGTCATAAACCACAATGTAGGAGCTTACTTCATATATCCTAGAGGTAGTATATTGTATAAATAGTCTGAGCTGCTGGCAGTGAAGCATACCAGAGCAGGCTTTGTCAAAATCAGAGTAATTGACTGTGCTGTTCATTAACAGCATAATGAGTAGCCTCTTATTTATTCTGAAGCTCAGTGACGTTATTCAAAGCAAGCACGTGACTGCTATAGTCAGCAGTTACGTTTGCTATTTGACCAATGAATATTCAGACCATGACCCTTCTGCTGTTATTTAACCGTGTTTCAGATTCTAGATTGTCTTTTAAAATGAAGGGGTTGACATCACTATTACTGTTTGCTTGTGCAGAACATACATGTAAAATAACACATAATTTGCTGCTTCTTAGATGCTGAAGATGGCAGCATTGTGCATTTTACACCTGATGAACCATTGACACCCATGAAAGTTTTGAAAAAACACAACCAAATGTGTTTCATAAATCTTATTTAATTAAGGAATTACAACTATAACTTTTCATCCTCCTTTTAACAGAGTAAGTGCCGTAACAACAGCCTTCATTTAAACTACTTGTAAGTCAAAATTGAGAAATTCAACAATTTCTTTCATTGGGATGCTACATTTCATTATGGCATTTTCCCAGTATACTTGGGTAAAGAACCGTCTTAAGCTTATATATTTGAGTAGTGAAAAGGAGGATCTCTTTATAAGAAAACACAAAACAGATGAGCTATTACAGATACTCATCATGATTCTGGAAAAAGCTACCGTGCCTCTTTGAAACAGGAATACAATAACTGCGTTTTCCTCCATTTTGTTCATTCCCATTAATTTATACACGTAACAGCAGCTCGATACTCAACTACAGGTGCAGAATTCCATACAATTTAATTGGTGCAGTGTCAGAAAGAAACAAATATGGCATTCCACGCAAGAGGCAAGGGCCATTCACATCTTCAGAGTAACGTAGCATTCTGGTCAGTAGTTGTTAGCCCTTACGCTGAGGGCTAACACT
Organism: Mycteria americana; assembly: GCF_035582795.1. NCBI lineage: Eukaryota > Metazoa > Chordata > Aves > Ciconiiformes > Ciconiidae > Mycteria > Mycteria americana. Next base: position 137,781,676 of record NC_134365.1, read on the forward strand.
GTACAGACCACAGGCCTTTTCAAGCATAGTTTTGTGGAAACCTTCAAGTTTGTGGAACTCACTCTTCCATGTTTCCTACAGAAAAATACACCTGCACAGTATAGTACTATGTGAACCCCATCATGCAAAGGTTGATACCAGGTGCACTGATTATGCTTCACAGAATAGCACAGAACAGAGAAACTTTTCTCATCCAACTTGCAGTTACATACCATATTCCATTATACATCTCTGCATGTTTTGTAAGGTCTATCCACAGAACTATGCATGTGCAGTAGACCAGCTCTGAGCAAGAGTACAGGTACTCCATTTAGCACACATTTGCACTTCGTTTCCATGTGGTTCTTATGGTTTCCGTTCCTCTCCTATTTCCTACCAGTGTGGACCGACATAAGCAGATAAGAAGGGTTCACTCTCTTTGTTGTATGCCCAAGCCCCGTGGGGAAAAAAGAAAGATACGTTTTAGAGGCATACAGATTATTTAACAGTTGTCCTCATCATAATTTTTGCCATATGCTCCAGTAGAAGAGCAGTGCATTTCCTTATGGAATCGTTCAGCTTTTATTTTCCTGGCTGAAGAAAATGGACGTAGGAGAATGCGTGGGAAATGTCAGTAAATCAGTAGCGTGGATTTGGTTGACTCAGCACACGTCGATTAGGAGACATTCAGGAAGTGTGGGTTTGGTATGGGAAGTGGTCAGTTTTAATTGATGCTTCAGGGCTCTAGATTGTACTATAAAGTTAATAATGAAGTGGCGGCAGCAGCAGCATCCCTCAACATCCCCTCTAAGCTGGAAGTTTCTGTTTGTTCATCCCCAGTGCCAGCCCCGTTGTGGGCAGTCCTCGGTGCTTTCCACTGCAAAGTGCGCGGTTCAAGGCAATATACGTGAACTCTAGAGAGTGCATCCTTCCCCCACCTATTGCCTAATGGCTACGCTACTGTCTCAAGGGGTAAACAATTTCTCACATACTGCCCACTTCTGTGAGCACTGATAAAAACTCCATTACCACGTAAGTCACTTTTGCATTATTACAGTGATGACAGTGGTGGCGGTCCTCATCCAACACCCCGTTCCCCCAAAAGTTACTGGAAAAAATCCCATTTAATGAGACTTAGGCTGGACATGTATCAGCCAGCCTGGTCTATTCGATGATGCTGACATCACTTAGATCCTAATCTCACTGACTTCTGAAGTCTGCAAAAGACGTGCAGCATTTGTTGTTGCCATTGCACCCAGGGAACTGCAAAGCACTGTGTACAATTAGATCTGCAGTTCTCCAGGTACATTTCCATGAGTGACTAATGCTGACAGCACATTGAATCCTTCCTCATAAGAGTTGAACACAACTATTTAAGACTAAAGATTAACTTCCTTGGAGTTTAAAACTGTTAATTTGTCAAATTTGAAAACTGAGGTTAAGTTTGGCCATAGCTGTTAATTAACTTATATGATAGCTATCAATATTTTACTTTCCTGGGATTTTCCATTTCAAAGACATTGAAAGAAGCAGAAAAGTACACTGCTAATCACATTGAGAAGATGGAAGGGTTTTGTTTGTTTTACCAAGTCATATGCCTTCTTGAAATTTCAGTCCTCTCTTGATTTGTTTGGAAGTCCAAATTATGGTATATTGTTAAGTATATAGATACAGATAATAGATGAACTTCTGGAGGTCACAAGCACTGAAAAAAATTACAGAGGTACTGTTATTTTCAACCAGGCAGGCAAATTCATGTACTACAAGAAGAGAAATAGTTCTTTGCACTAGTTCAATAATATTTCTAGGATGCAGATCATGTATGAGATTCTGCATGGCTATGACCTGTAGCTCAACAGTAGTTAGGAAAAACAAAGTTACTATAAAAGAGGAATTATTTAAAAATCTAATACCTCACAAAGTACTGCATTAAAAACATACCTTGCATATATGCATGTAGATTGTTATTTGTTCAAGCAAACTGATGCCTGACTGATTAATCAGTGACAAACAAATGCAGACGTGCTTAAACAGTGCTACATAACTCGCCAAAATGGGAGAAAAGAGGCTGGGCAGAAAGTTATCCATGCATGTAGATTTATTACAGAGATACAAAGTGTCAAAATGTCTGTCTTTTTAGATTATGCTGATATACTCCATTTGTAACCTGAAAAGTTACAGTGCTTTTTAAGACAGTATTTAAAAATGTCATTGATTTGAAGAAAAGTTAGCTTTCTACTAACACCTGGTCTAGGCTTGCTTGTCCACCTGGCTTGTTTAAAAAACATGCTGGCTTTGGAAAAAGATTTATAGATGTGCAGCAATCGGTTGATTATGTGCAGTGCTCTGTGCACGTACAACCGGACAAGCGCATGGGCAGTCAGGTGGAGGCATTTGGCATGCATCCAAGTTGCTGTGCACATATACATCAACTGCACGATGCTCTCCCTGTGAGCTCTGAGCTGGGGTGTTTATCACACTGCTTCTTCTCCTGGCCTCTTCCCCTCTCCGCTGGAAAAAATCATTTGTCTTGCTTGCTTGCCAGCAAGACAAATTGGGGAAAATCAGCCATCCTGGTTGGAAGTCAGCAGCCCTGATCAGGGAATCCAGTCATGTCCTCTTGAGGTTGTTCCTGCTGGGCGTCGTGTGCCTTCAACGTACTTTGACACTGGCTCCATGTGATTCTGAGGGAAAGAACTGATTTACAGTGGTTTACAGCAGGGAGGAGTGGTGATGCCGCGTATCGACGCTCAGTTCCATTTGCCTTCTGGCAGCAGGGAAACAACGCTTGGCTTTTCCGCTCTGTTCCTGTGTTCTCCAGTATTTTCCCCAAAAGTACAACAAAGTTCAAATGCTCGTTATTGAAGCAATGAACATGGATTTAGCATGAAACTGATAACATTCACGTTCTTTTAAGATTTTTTTAAATTACAATTTTTACAGAAAACTGATAGTCTTTCATATATCTGTACATATTTTAGTGCTCTCCTTTTGATGTGTGTACATAAAGCATGTTAATTTAAGCTGTCATTAGAAATGAATACATCACTTTTTTGTTTTCATAGGCATAGATTGAATGTCTAAGCAGATAATGTATCCAATAGTTTTGTACTCAGAGCTGGTTGCCTAGCAAGAGTAAACAGATGCCCAGGAATCACCTGGATTTAATGACTTTTAAAGATAGGATATCAAGTCCTTTGACAGTGGCTTCTAAAAATAAGATTAAATTAGTGGAACAGTAAGTTCTCCGTTACCTGAAAGTCCAAGTATTCTTACATAGTAAATACTGGTTATTGTTTTCCATAAATTCAGTCCCACAGTTAAGTAAAATTTTCTCACTTCACAATCATTCTTGTGAAGGTCTTTGCGTTTGCAGTCTCAAGACACACTTCTCAGTGCTAAAGGACCAACTGAAAGTAATTTTGAAGCGATCTTCAATTTAGGAACTAACCATTAATCAGAGTGGCTACAGGGGGAGTACAGCAGCAGAGTGGAATAAAATAATCCTGTCTTGCTGCCCAGATTGCAAAGACTGTTCAAGTACTTGCAATACATTTCAGTTTCTGAATTATTTCTCCTCTGCGTTTATTTCTTTGTCTTGGTAAACATTTGACTAATAGTGTAGAGTGCATCATTAAAATATTAACATACATGTGTGCGTGTATGTATACACAGTGTGTCGTGTCTACAAAACAAAGAGTATGTCCTTATTCAACATGCTTCCTATGAAGTCTTTTTCTTGCACCTCTTCTTACTCCAGTTGCTACCGTAACAATCCTCCAACAGCAAGAAAGTAGTTCTCCACCTTTATAACTGTTCTTTTTGTGCAAAGCAATGCCTCAGATGTGGGGGTTTTGTGTGGAACAAGGTGTTTACTCTGCCGGGCTCAGGCAAGCTCCTGAGCCAGGATGTGGGAGCGGGACTGGGGTGGGGATGGAGGGGACACGCACTGGGACCACCAGGTTGGCCCTTCAAAAGTGCTGCGAGTTCGAAGGCAAATGAGGGGCAAATCCAGAGCCCAGGTTTGTGGGTCCGGGGCTTCTGCGTTCGCCACGCATTTCTTTTGGAGGGATGAAAAGGGTGCCCAGTCTTCCTTTATCCTCAAGGGCCCTCTGTGGGGCCAGCCAGTTTCCCAAGGAAGCTGGGTGGCAGCTTCCTTTGGGATCTGGTGGCAGCCGAGCTTCAAATTCACCTGCTGTGGGTAACAGCACGGCATCCTGCCACCGCAGTCGCTGGCTGCTCTGGTGTGATGTCCCTCAGACATCTTGTGTGCCTGTCTGACATTGCATCTTGGGGGGGGAAAAAGGTTGGCCTGGAGCACTGTGTGAAGTTTTGTATTATTCTAAAAAGGAAGAAGGAAAATTAAAAACTTGTTACAGCCTTTTTTTTACTACAGAGAAAGGTAGTAGATAACTAACAGAAGACAGTTATTTCTAGTGCCTGTTTTAGCTAAAATAACGGGGGTTAATTATTAAACCTTTTACTTGGTTGCTCACTTGTGCTGCTGATGCTTTAATCCTGGGTCACAGAAAGTTTAAGAGTGCTTTACAGGGGAGACTCACTTCTTTTTGCCTCGACCTTTCCACGCTGACGGGATGTTACGGGTTTTGCTGCTTACTCTCTCTGTAGTTGCCATTGCTTATGCTGAGCTCTGCAAGCCAGGTAGGTTTTGGAGCTGATTCCCATCCGTCCCCAGGTAGATGTAGCTATGAGTTTATGCCTGCAAAGCTGTCAGCTTCTCAGGTTTTTATTTTAACTGGTTGTCTCCAGTTTGAAGATTGAAACGCTGAGCATTCACTTCTTTTATGAGTTTGCAAATTAAGTGCGGAAGTTGATCTCACTTATTTTAAAGAGGTCATGGTAAACCTCACTGAGACTCTAGGGCTGCGGCATTTTTCATGCTAGTAACTTCTGTTCTTCTAACCACGTGATCTGTTCAGACACATTTAGAAGTTGTGAATGGTGAAATAATTAGAGAAGTAACTGATTTAAAATCCTATTTTGGCTGACTATGAATATATGTTTGCTTTTTTCTCTTTTGTGTCAGATGCACAGAATGCTTTCAAAGTACGGCTTAGTATCAAAACAGCTTTGGGAGATAATGCAGTAAGTAAAGTATCTTCACATATTCTTCCTAACTGAGTATCTGCCAAAACAGAAGTAATATATACTGTAAAATTTCTGAAGGCAGCACAAGCAATTTGTTCTGAAGTGTTAATTGTAATAGCTTGCTCAAGTCATGATCCAGGCATCCATTTCTTGACATTTGACTAGCCCACTCCTTGAAATGGCATCCTTTAAGAGAAGTATAAAGCTTGCCTTTTCATAAAGATAATTTTCCATCAAAGATTTTTTTTTTCCCCCTGGAAAAACAGTAGAGATGTTACACTTTATGCATGAGAGGTGCTGCATAAATCTAAGTCTGTATTTTGGGAAAAGCACTTCAGCTTGAGAGTGCTAATTGTAAAGTCAAGGATGTCTAGGAGAGAAGCAGGGAAAGATTGTTAGGTCTTTATGAAATTGACTTTATGTCAGGCTCTCAGACAAGCATGATCTGTAGAGATCATTCAAGCATATCTCATCAATTCCCTACTAATGTAGGGCTTCGGATCGTGGCCTTTCTTCTCTGCCTGTGGTGCACAGGCTAGTCTCATGAGGACTGAAATGCTTTGGCTTAATTCAAGTCCTCGGGCTTAATGTAGAAGTACTGGTGTGAGCAATAAGGGTCTGTGATACATAAGAGATGGTGACATTATATGACCGAATGGTCCTTCCTGATCTAAAGTGCTATGAAATATGGCAGAGCCCAGTACTTCGTTTGCAGTTTTGAATGCTTAGAGCAAATCTGCAGCGTGTTACAGGGCTCAGCATAAAATTAGATATGAAATGTCTTGGACAGTCATCTCCACTGGAAGTCTGGTGTCTGATTATGTTAGGAACCCTGGGAAAGAAAAAGCAGTAGGTTACATGTTATAAGAGACTGGACATATGAGAATCTCCTATGACCGTAGAAGCTGTTCTAAAATTACCCTGAAATATCAGGTAATTTAAACTAACATTAGCAGGGACCTAATTCCACTGGTAGCTTCATAAACCAGACAAATTGGGAAGAAATATTCAAGATACATGCTAAAGTATTTGTCTATGGAAATTCATATTGAAGTCAATTCTCTTGGGTGAGAGACTTTAATTAAACAGTAGTGCGAGCCTGGTTTGTTTAAAAATTTATTAAAAATAGTGTAATCCTATGGCTGAAGATATGTCAAAGTCATTATTGAAGCTCCTCTTGATCATAACTGCTAATATTTTGATTTAATCTTGGTTCAAAATAGTAGCAAAGAATGAAAATTGCAGTTCCAAGTAATGCTCTTTCTTAGTGCTTTTTACTTTTCCAACTATAGTAAAATAAGGAGGTTTTGTCTGATCATTTGTGATTTTTTTATTTTTCATCCAAAAAGGGTATGATACAAATCATTAATCTTAAAGGCACTTTAAATTACAAGAAAAAAGTAATAACTGAGAAGTCTATTGGTTTTTGTAGATAGTAGTTTATTTCATATAACAAAGTGTGTGAAAGCCCTAAGAATGGGACAATCTAGAACAGCATTTTAGAACAACAACATGCTGAAAGTGGTATGGTGCCATACAATATTACCCACAAATATTGAACAATTTATTAAGTGCACAGGTAGTAGTTCCTTTTCACAGCCATTGCAATCTTTGCAAATGACTGAAATTGCAAAGTGAAACTACTATCAAACTGAAATTCATTTTGGTTGAAGAATTTGGGACACTTTTTAATGTTATTTATTTATTTTAGCAAAGAAAAGTGTAATACTGTCATTGTATCACAGTAGGACACAGCCAGCTTAGAATATCGTGGTATGATGCTCTGCTACTGAATTCCGTTTCATTCATTTCCAAGTCATTTCAAGCTAGTTGATAACAGAAAACCCTGATACTGTGGGCATTTTGCTCTAGGACTGGCAGGATAACATTCAGGGGCACAGGAAATTGGTTAGTGTAGTTTTCCACATGGTTTAGTGCATGCCATCCACTTTGTGTGAGGCTGATAAAGACAGGACACCATTTTTTAATTTGTTCACAAGGTAGGCTGTACTTTGAGGCGGGGAGTGCCATTTAGTGTATTTATATAGTTCTTATCACAATGGAGCTGGAAAGAGCAGTTAAGATACAGTAAGTATTTAGCTGTTATCATTTTAATTGCAAATAATGGGTGTGCTTGACAGGGACATTGTTTGCTAACCGGTGGGAGGAAACATGGTGTCTGGAAGCCTAAATGGAAGGAAGGTGATTTATGAGTCTCTCTGAGGATGGTGTTCACTTTATGAGTGGCTTCTGGAATAGCTGCTAGTCACTAGTTTCTTCCTACTCATGGATTTAGCAGACTGATAGACAGTTAATTCAAAAGGGCCAAAGACAACTAGGGAGTGAGCAGAAGTGATGCGCACTGAGAAGTCTATGTAACGCTGTGTCACCACTCAGTTTAACCATAACAGTCAAAGAGCTGCCACCTCAGGGGCTGCGGCCAGGTGAAGTAGAAGGTGCACTTCCCTTCTGGCTCATGTATTCAGGCTGTTTCCAGGGTAGAGGGTGAAGGGGAGAAGGGCTGACGTGCACCTGGTGTCTTGCCACAAAATGGGACCCAGAAGTGTGTTTGTGTGTCTGTAGCCACACTGCAGTCTGAATGGTTGTCTAGTTAAAACACAGAACCATTCAGGAGGGAAGGGACCTTGGAAGGTCCCCAGTCGCCTGCTGCTCAAAAGCCAGGTCAACACTGAAATCAGATCAGGTTGCTTAGTGCAATCTTGTAATATTATAATCTCGTTCTACTAGCTTAAATTTTGTCTTCCTCAGAGCACAACTATAGCATTTCACCCCATCAAGGACCTACACTCATCATCTTTTACCCATTATCTCATCAACCTCCTCTTTCACTAACAGGCACTTAAGCCTGGCTTTCATAGTCAGCTGTGTCTAAGTCTGCTCCTCCTTAACATACAAAGGATAGCAAGTGCAACTGAGCCAAGGTTTTGTGTTTGTTCCTTTGTAGAGCAAAGAGGATGGTAAACATTAATAATTCTGATACCATCATGTAAGGTTTCATTGGTAACAGTTATCTTATGTTTATAGTGTGTGCTTGCAAGTGGTATTTAATATATTCCCTCTGTAGCAGCACAAAACGTGCATCAATAGCTGCACTTCATAGGAACATAAGAACAGAAGCAACATCCTCAGTCATCAGCTGCAGTCCAGGCCTTTGCAACTGGGGGATAAAGATGAAACCGATAAAGCCCCATAGTAGAATGATTCAGGTTTCTTTGCACCTATCCCTCAGACTGGAGAAAGCTGATGATTAGAAATTGGCTTCTGGCAATTCGTGCCCATTTGTCCCGAGTTCATACAGTTTGTTAGCTTAAAGGTATTCTTGCCATACTTTTCCTCCTCGTTATGTTGCCTTCCCTCTGCGTATTCCTGCATGCAGTCATGTATGGAGGTTCTTGTTCATATGGAGCCCACAGCCATCTCCATCTCCTCTACCTCCCACCTGATCACTGTTTTCTTGGGGCTTCTTGCTCGTCTGCCCAGAACGTTGTCTGCAGCATCTTCTCCTCACTCAAGCAGACCCCTGATTTCTGCTGAGCTTTCTCTGCTGGTCTCCTCCGTCACTTCTTGAAGCTTTCTGTTTATTCTATCTTTTTTAAAGTGCTTACTCTTTCAGCTGGGGCTGGAGCTCCTCACTACAAATTATTTTCCCTGTTTTGAGATATCCTTTTTGTCACTCTGACTTAAAGAAGCTCTAGGCTACTGCATTATTTATAAAAACTGAACACTCGATAGTGACAAATTGTGCATATATACATGTACTGCACTAAACATAAACATATCGAGTACATATACTTGGTAGTGCTGCATTGCATTTGTGTCCATGTAAGCATGAAACGGAGTTTGCTTCATCGTTATCCATTTTCAGGACAACTGATTAAATTATCTCTACAGCTGGTTTAATCCACTGGATAACAAATGATTTTTTTCTGTCCTTTTGGACCTGTTCTCAAAGACTGCAGATGGCATGTAGGGATTCAGTCAATAGTACTACACACAGAAAAAGGAAGATCTTCCCTTTTAGTGCTGCAAATTGTGCTCTGTGGTTTAAATACAGATGTCTTTAAAATGACAATAAATAGTTTTATGTCTCTCATCTATATTAATTCCTCTACTACATTATCTCTTTTTCTTTTAGTACTAGTTGCTGTCATTATTGTCACATTTTCATCAGTGCAGTGGGATCAAAATACAGGCTTTTATTATTGCTTTTCAAAGACTGTCTTTTTTTTTTTTTAGTTTAAGTTCCCAGACTGGCACGCATTATCACAGTATGCTTACACCTCCCTTCATTCACAAGGCAAGAGTGGTGAGTCAGAACCCAGATTCTCAGCACTGCATCTGGATTTTAATGCTACTCAAGTTGTCTGTTGCTCAGCTTTGTTGTCCCTGTCCTACCACATCTCAGAGAGCCCATTTCACAACTCATCGTTTGTCTAGGGATGATAAATATGATCAGTATGACTTTCTGCTCTTTAAATGACTGCCTCCTTCCCCGTTTAGGTTCCCAGTCCACAGGATGTCAGCGCAAAATGAGGGCTGATGCCTGGAAGTTGGATTCCTTCTTTCTGCAGAGAGGTTGCAGCTCCATGCATCCAAAATCAGGATTTAAAAACCAGAATTAAGATTTGGCATTTTCAGTGCTGTTTACTCTACTGCTTTTTGATGTACATTGCTGGTTTTTGAATGTGTTATAAAGGCCCATGAAAAAGTATGTCCAAGTTGTCAACAGGGTTAAGTATCCACACCATTGGGTTTCTGGTTTGGATGATTACAGGGCAGATTTTTTTAACGCTGAAAGTTAAAGATTAGATTTGTGTTCTGATTGACTGAAGAAAGCTGCCTCTAACCTCCATTAATATCATTCCAAGAAACTATTAATCTTTGTAATCTGCTGAAAGGGGAAGTTCAATCAGTATGCCTCAGTCATGGCTCTTGTTATAAAAATGTAATAGGTGCAGTTCTTATAGGTCATTAGAATTGCATATGTGAATGAAAGCCCAGGGGAACCTAGTGAAGATACCTCAGAAAACTGAAATTATGGAAGCATGATTTTTCATCAAGATAACAGAGAACAGTTTTTGGAGCCTGTATTTTACTTCTTATTGAAGTAGTAAGGGTGCTAGTTTCTTTCTTTAGTCTCACGTGCGATGTAGTAATTTGTACTACAGTTGAGTCTATCTTCTTGTTGCAAGGATGGCGTGCAGCAATAAGGCCATAATCTCATTTTATTTCCTGGTGTCCTGATGTCCAACTCCCAGAGACTACCTTCAACATTAGCTTTTTTTTATTTTTGGGAGAGCCAAATGGACTTTGAGAGTGGATTTAAACCTTCTACTTTAACAGGGTTTATCCAGCAAAAGAGGCAAGGCCATGGGTGCAGCCGTGTGGGGAGAATTCTAGTAATATGCCTAGTCTTTGGTACAAGAAACTTTACATCTCCAGTTTGGTCAGCTTTCCGAAACATTCAATTCATTCAGGTTTTGGAAACATTCTTTCCACTGTATATTGCATTTTATAACAGCCGTTAGAAAAAGTCCTCTGTGCACACTAAATAACAGGCAGGAATTTATTTTTGTGGCAGAGAATTTATTAATTTTCATGATCAATATAGCATTTCAAGTTCAGTGCCTTTTTCCCCCTCTCTGTACTGCCAGCACTGGTGCTGAAACTGACTGTTTTCCATCTTCCTTTACAGTATGCCTGGGATGCTAATGAAGAGTACCTCTTCAAAGCAATGGTGGCTTTTGCAATGAGAAGATATTCTGGCAAGAGCACAACTCAGTAAGCATCTAGTCTGATTTGCCTTATACATATTAACAATGCTGCACGTAGCGGCCCATTTTCTGCTGTACTGAACTGTAGAAATCATTACATACAGCTTCTAAAAACAGACTGATCCAGTATATTTCTTTGACACCCAGTTGTATGTTAAACATCACGGTCTCTCTGTCTTAAGCAATGTTCAATCTTTGGACCAGTATCCCTGTTGATGTGTTCTGGTTTCAGCTGGGATAGAGTTAATTTTCTTCCTAGTAGCTGGTATAGTGCTGTATTTTGGATTTAGGATGAGAATAATGTTGATAGCATGCTCATGTTTTAGTTGTTGCTGAGCAGGGCTTACACAGAGTTGAGGACTTTTCAGCTTCTCATACTGTCCTGCCAGCGAGGAGGCTGGAGGTGCACAAGGAGCTGGGAGGGGACACAGCCAGGACACCTGACCCAAACTGGCCAAAGGGCTATTCCATACCATATGACATCATGCTGAACAAAAAAACCTGGGGGGAGTTGGCTGGAGGGGCGCAGCCGCTGCTCGGGAACTGGCTGGGCATGGGTCATTGGGTGATGAGCAATTGCATTGTGCATCACTTGTTTTGTGTATTCTTTTATCATTATTATTATTTTCCCTCCCTTTTCTGTCCTATTAAATTGTCTTTATCTCAACCCACGAGTTTTACCTTTTTTCTGATTCGCTCCCCCATCCCACTGCGGGGGAGTGAGCGAGCGGCTGTGTGGTGTTTAGCTGCCTGCGGGGTTAAACCACAACATGATGTGAAGTGACACAGCTGTGGATCTCAGTGGGGTTGTGCCAATTCACTGTAGCAGAATCTGGCAGTAAGACATGATACCTTCTGGAGACTACAGTGAGAGGAGGCGAAGGGACACATTGGCAAGGTCAAGAAATGCAGTACAGATCCTTGAATAAGCAGCTTTGGTGCACGTTTTCTTAAGAGCACAGCTTCAGCAGTATGCTAAAGATGAGCTGACTCGGAGAACTGGAAGGTGGATTGCTATCGTAGTGCTGTGTTCTGCTGGGGGCATCTATCCCTAATATTGCAGCAGTTGAGTTACCTAGCATCAAGAAGTTTCAGATGTTGCAGTTCAGACATAAATCAGCCTTTAATTGGTTTTGGGATTAAATCTACCCTGAGGTATTGAATATTCTTCTCAGGCTTCTGATCCTTGCTACTTATGAAATTAGATACCAGACTAGACAGACCATTTAGCAAGCTGTATTTTCAGTATGTTCTTATCTTTCTTAAATGAGAAACCTTGTAAGTGTATTTCTATAGGCCTATTATTTTTTCATTGTTTTTCAGTCTTAAAGGAAAGATTTATGGTTCCGGTAGGCTAATGAGGATCAGGTTCTCAATTTACTTTAAAAAAAACCTGCTTCAGGCTGTCATTGCATCAGATGAAGCATATTCCACATTTGCAAAGATATTAGTTAACTTTAGTCACATGATGATTATTGTGGCTGCTACGCTTTCTCTTAAATAGAAGGTGATTTACCCCTCCATGTAACAGGAGTGTTTGGTTCCTTGCCGTTTCATTTTTATTCCTCAGAAGTTGTCTCCTTTGAGCAAGAGAGCCATTACACCAAGTTTAACAAAAACAGCCAACTATGCTACTGCACCCAATTAAAATGACACTTAAAAAATGAGTTCAAGATACAAGCTAATTAAAGGTGATTATGCAGGGCTTTTTCTCAGGTTTTCAAATTAGCAGACTTTTCATCCAGTATCTGATCCATAAAGATTTGCTTTTGTATACTTAGTTTAGTCCTAGGTCCTTTTTAAAAATTATTCTCTTCCTTCAAAGTCACGGTGCTTTCACACAGCAAAAAACCTGTGTCAGAAGCCAGTGATCTTTTTCCTCTTCAAGCACCATGGCTCTCTGCAGACTCAACTAATATTAGAAAGCTTGGTGCAGGAATGGGAAAAAATCAAGCCAGTATGCAAGGAGTTAAAGTTTTAATTGAAGTTATCTCTATCCACTCTGGGAAATCACAGAATTTATGCTCATTTATTTCAGTTTCCTACCAAGACAATTTTTCATATGGACAAATACAATAATGTCAGTGTTACTCCAGTTTGGAGGTGGGGTTGCACACATCAATAATTTCCTGCTACTGTGTTTGTCGGAGGAAAAGTCAGTACAATATTTGGAAGCAGCTAGGTGTGGGCATCTTTACCTTTTTTTAAGATGGTATAGGACTTCCTCATGGGGTGTAACTTGTTGGGGTGTACCTTGGAGGTATAACTGATAACTCTTCTAAGGACTTCTAGGTACCTTTGGGGACATGTGTAGCCAGCATGTCAACCGAAGAACAGCTGTGCAGCTCTGAGATCTAGTACAACTTACTAGGCAACAGGCTGAGGAGTTTCCTATCCATAGATCTCTCCCAAATCCCAAGGGACCTCTGAATCCCCGTTCAGTGATGGAGAGCTAGACGAACCTCCCAATACACCCCAAATAACCTGCCTGTTACATGGGAGCAGGAAAGCTATGAAAGCCTCCATTCTGTTAGAAGTCCGGGAAATAATGCACTCCTTTCTCCACCCTTGTGGATGGCAGCTGGAAGGAACTGGGCATAGAGGAAGAAGTGCAGTTCATCTCGATCCCCTCCGCAGTGGGTATGGAGGTGTGGGAGCACTCAGCATTCCAGAGGGTACAGCAGCATGCTGTGCACACAGGAACGGCACTCTCGCATAGCTGGTAAGGATAGTGGCAGGGTCTTGCAGTGTGTTGAAGAGGGAGGCAGAAGCAGGAACTTGTGGCAAAGAAATCACATTACACTACAAGAGCTTTTACAGATAAATGCCAACAGATTTTCTTCAGGAGATGTAAAAGATCAATGATCAATTATTCTGTCATAAAGGAACAAATTGCTTGTGACTGCATTCTGGTAGCATCTAAATCTACCCAAATTTTGCATCTGGCTAATTAAAGATTTTTCTCAAAATAAAGACTTACGAAAAATTCACCAGTATTTTACATAACCAAATACTTGTTCTGCCAGGGTATAAATTTTGCGCAGGGCCGTAACCAGGATGTGACAAACCTCCCCTTTAACATCCCATTAAATTCTAACACACCCACAGCCCTGCAGTAACTCACAGCCACAACTAACTCCCACATGAGACCAAATGCCATTAACTTCAGCAAGGTGGATCAGGCCCCAAATAATTTGTCTGGTGGGTCAGCATAACCATTGTTGCAGTCTGTCCCATCATTTTTGAGATTCAAAGTCACCTTTTGTTAGGCTTCTGAAGCTGGATAACAGCCAGATTGTAATGACAAGCATTTGAATGTGCTGCTGGAAACAGCAGTTGATGCTGTTGTTGCCCTTGTGTAACCACTGAGTGACCGAACGCAGAATGGACAGGATTGCACATTACATCTCGAGTTCTCTAAAGTTAATTTCTAAACTAAAATTTAATAAATCATGGAGCTGTGTTTAATGTTTGAAAGGCCTGTCAAATTTTCAAGTTTGTGTGAAACAGAAGAAAGACACAATCCATCAAATTACTCAGTAATTATTAATACAGATAAAATAAATACTTCTTTTTCAGTGGAGAAATAAACCCCCTTTATTTCCTGCTCTATATACAGCCTTTCAATTCATTCTCAATACATACATTCATGAACTACGTAAGCCAACCTTTGATCTCTCAGTGTTAAAAAATGATTGTCTGTAGTCTGTGTTAGTAACCCTGGTTTCTCTAATCTGTGACTCATTTGAAATAATATACATCTCTTTTGGGCCTGAGACTAGTTAATCTTTAGAGCAGAAAGAATGTTATCACATTTACTTTTATTCAAGTAACAGAATCTATTTTTGGTACATCTTCTCCCCATTTGTAGATAAAAAAGCTGCAGTTTTCCTCATGAAGTGACCAAAAAAAATTCATCAACATTATCCATCTTCCTAAGACAGGCTATATCGATACTAAAAATCTTGTGACCATTTAGAACAACCAAATAAGCTTCTAGAGTTAAAGCTGTTACATCAAGGTGATCCCATGGCTGCTGTTCACAAAAAGGAAGAAAATAACATTCCTTTGCAGGAGCAGCTGCACAGCACTGGGTTGGAAGAGGCCTGATGCTTTCAGGAGAGCCGGAGATAGGCGCTTGGGACTTGGGGACTGTATTTCTCCCACAAGCTAATGGCCACTGTAGGCACCCAGCTCCCTTTGAGTCTCTGGCAGGTCTTTCTTACCCTTAAACAATCCTTTACATCTCCATAGGGAACAATGATGGTGTTTCAGGCCAAGGAATCATCAGGGTTTCCTGCACTCTACTCACTGGTGCTCACTTGTGTATATTAAAGGAAATTCAATTTTGGACTTTTGCCGTTGTGCCATAAGGCAGAACCAGGATCTTGTCATTTTGGTGATGACAGTCTCCTATAATTCCCATGGCAAAAGTCTGTCACCTGCTAAGGAAATAAAAAGATGTCCACATATATGTTTACAAATACACTTAATTAGTGTAGTGCATGAAGTCAGTTTTCTCAAGTCTAAACAGTGCAAGGCATAGTTTTCTAGTTTTCTAGTGCATGCTGTGAATCAAACCTGCATGCACATAGCACAGGGGAAAAAAAAGGGGCATACCTGCTGCAAAGAAATTGCCACATTGGTGCTGGCTGAACCAGTCTGTTTTGGTGTTTACTCAATCCCCTTTGAACTTCTCATGAGCAGTATTATTATCTTTGGAGCCTGGAAGGATTTACAGCATTCAGATTCTGCTGATGAAGAAGTGGCGGCAGTGAAGCCAGGTTTTGGATGCTTATAATCGAGCAAGGATTTTAGACACAACAGGGAGCAGAAAGGAGGCAAAATTTACGTATCCTAGTGTAAACCTTGCTGCCCGATTGATTCAGTGTTGTTTGTTCGAGAGAGAGAGAGAGAGAGAGAGAGAGAGAGATGCTGCCCCTAATGATGACTGACTGCCCTGCCTCATGCTGAAAGCCTTGGCACTGTAGGGAAGACCCCAGGTTGAAGAGTCTCTTTGAGTCTCTGAATGAGAATGAGAAAGTCAGGGTGTTCTGCCAGTCTTTACCAAATTTATCTTTCTCTTTGGGGATCAGACTTTCCTCACTCATCCCATTTCAAGAACATCTGTAGGGTAACACCAACCCAGATATTCTACCTGGACCAGTTTTTGATTGTGCCACAGAAATTCCAGCTTTAAGATCTGCAATAACATGAAGCTTTAGGTCCTACTGTTATAAATTCTTCTGACGGAAAACTTCCTCTGCAGATACAATTTTAGATATTCTGTGAAGTCAGCAAGAGTTTGTCAGCCACCAGCCAAAAGTAGACTCTTCCCCCCCCGCCCTGTAAATTTTGTGCTTTGCTTTTGTTTTGGGAAGAATAAATCTGCTTTCATCTTCTGGCTGTTGCCAGCAAACCGATGTGAACATCTTTTCAAATTCCAGAGGATGGCTTTCCTCTTTTATCCGTAACAATTCTCTGTATTTGCAAAATTGACATTCTTCCAGAGAGGTAAAAGTGGCCATTTCAGCTCTGCGAAATCACTTCTTTCCATTTTATTTATATCTCTATGGAATATATACCTTCTCTGTAAAACAAAAGGTTGCGCTACCCAAGGCACCCAAACCACCACCCAAAAAAGCTTTCAGCAGTAAGTAAAATATCTCCGGCAAATACCCATCATCAGCTACTGTGGTCGAGCCGATTGCCTGCCCTGCCTCAGAAGCCACCTCGTTCTTTGCTGGATGGCGGGTCCGCCTTGATGGCCAATTTCGGCTGCCTTCTATTCCTCCCCACCTCAGGCTTCCCGCTCCTCAGGCCCCTGCAGCCGTCATGTGATGGCGTCTGTGAGTAGCCAGCAGATGGCGCTGCCGAACAGGGCGCTGGGCGGGGGCGATGGCCGGCGGGCGGGGGCTCCTCAGGCGGAGGCAGAGGAGCAAGCGTTAGGGCTGGCGCTTTGATGATGGACAGGGCAAACCTTAAGATCGATTATAGTAGCTAGTCATGGGCATTACAAACATCACTGCAGTTAATTAAAAGAGGGGCTGCATGCTTCTTTGCTGGCTCACCGCAGGGTTTCCTTCTCGGGAACAGCAGGTAGTACCTGAAGGCCGAGCGGCCCAAGCGGGGTCTGTGAGGACAGGGCGGCGGTGCTGTGCTTGTGGACAGGTAGACCTTGTGCAAAGGTGAACCGAGTCCAGGCTGCTCCCTGGAACTAAAAATGATCCTAACTCTTGGTTCTGGACTTTCAGAATATCTGCTTCCTGCTTGGGCGTGGCCAGTAACTCTGAATCCTGAGCCAAATCCTTTGGGTTATCTATTAATGATACAGAACTAAATAATTTTTTCATTTGTATCTCTCTAGCTATCTGTCAATGAATTTATAAAGGCTTTGGCTGTCCTTTTATGATACATGCTATGTTCCTTGCCATGCTGTAATAAAAGCCACCTTATACAATTCCTGCATATTACACAAGTTTGGCTGGTTTGTTTCTCAGTTGTGTGGATAAAATAGGAACAGATAGAAGAACATAGGGGCACCATCTATCCTCAGTCACTGTTATGATACTAATGTATTAGCCTTCACTTCTTTAGTTTAAATACTCATGATGATGTCATTCCATGAGGTTTTTCTAATGATAGTTCCACCATTTACTAGTATTAGTGGTAGGAAAAAAATTTGTAACAATCTGAAGAAAGGCATTTAAAAGACATTTCACACACTTTTTACATAGTATGCCGTGCGAAGCTGCGTGCCTGTACCCTTCCACTATTAATTTCACATAAAGCTGAGCAATCTCCTATTAAAACAGATAAGAGAAGTATTTGTCATAGCATAAGATAAAGGGCATAGGCAAGTGCCAGTATAATGTTGAAATTCAGCCTGTTGCCACCACTCTGTGCCTGACTCTCTGCAGAAAGATGTCAAAAAGAACAACATTGATTTCATTACTCTTCCTTCCAACAAATGTATTATGTAGAAAGACTGCACTCACTTGAAAATCCTGTGGGGAATCCCCCATGCCTGGCTCCTGTGGTATTAACTGTCAAACCCTAAATTTTTAGTTCTTCAAGGCATTTGCTCCATTATATGGTCTTTGTCATAGTCCTGACGATTAAGATGCAAATATGTATTTTTCCATTTGATTACGCTAAATTTTTGTCCAAGACCAGGCAAGTTTGTAATAGATTCAGAAATTTGTTTGAAGACTCAAGTTTGGTCTCAATAAGCTTAAATTTTTAAAAGTCATACTGGGAAATGGGAAATGCTGAGTGATTTTTCTTCCGTGGGCATTAACTGTTACCTTTTTGAAATGTAAGAATTCCCTCCCCCCCAGTTGAAAGCAGTATTTTTAAGAAAATCTGAAATATTTCAATAATTCCTTTCATGCTTCTTTAATGATGATTTTTGTTTTAACCATCCACAGAATTTCTAATGTGCTGCTCTGCAATGTGACCGATCGGGTGTCATTTTGGTTTGTGGTCACAGATTCTTCCAAAAACGTGACAACTGTTCCTGGAAGTGACGTAGAGGCAGCCATCAGGTACAATTACTGCTTCTGCAGCCTTTTCTTCCTTGCTGATTGGGGAAGGTATGAATGAACACTCTGCCTCTTTAAGGATAAACTAATCCAAGTAGTTAAACCAACAAGGGGTCAATACTCTTTCATGCATATGAGATGAGAAGGATTTTTAACAGTCCCACAGAATGCAAAGCATATGAGCTTTGGGATTATAACTTCGGGAGGAGTCTCTCTTAATGCTGGAGCCTCAGATGAAATCTAGTCCCTTTCCAGAGCCCTACCTGTAATTTGCTGTCCAGCGCATGGCACATACACTGCTCTCATCCTGCTGCTACATTTTCCAGCAAGACAGCCTTCTTCCTCAGATTATGGAATTGCACACCTGCTGGGTGGGATTTATATCATTTAACTTTCATTGCATGCCACATGCACATCTACACCTGTACTAATGACCACAGGCTCCTTTTCAGTGCTTCTCAAGTACAGTTCATCTGACTTACTTTAAAAGTCAGCTTTCACATGAGAAGAGCTTGTGTGAACTCTTCATGAGCAGAGCTGGCTGTGTCCCAGCTTGGCTTAACCAATTTTATGCTCACATTTCTTTCATACCAGCTCCTTATAGAATGCGAGTCACTATCGTAGCTGAGCATTGCTTTTACAAAGTACCATGCGGTACAAATCAGTTTGCTCTCTACTAAATATTGCATTCTGTAGCCAATAAAAGCAAGAGTGTGGAGCTGAAGAGTGAAAAAGAAAAAAATAGGTAATCTGACTTCAGTGGTCCACCAAATGTACATAAGGGGTTTATAGGGATGACTCCCACATGCAGCATAACTCACGTACATTTCTCAAGCACAGAGTGGAAAACAGACCTCTTTGTTTTCAGACATTCTGTACTTTGTCTTGAAAATTCACGTTATCTCTACGGAGGTGTAATGCCTAATTCCTGATGAATGAGTATGCGTTCTTTTGGAAAGATTAACTTTTAAGCTTATGAGCAGATTAAACTATTTCCTACACAGACACCAAACAATAGCTTCATAGCATTAGTGGAGGAAGCAGATTATTTATTCACTGAAGCTCTCTGTAAGAGTGCTGGAATGCAGGGTTTTTGCATTTCTGTTATTCTTTGATACGTTCAGTAGCATAAGCTGATTTATTTAAGTCTTTCATGTGCCCTGTTTGCCACAGAAATTGGATGCTATTATAGTATGTTTGTTTTTTAACTGTTATCTGTCACCCAATAAAGAAGAATATGCTATTTATGAAAAGTTTTAATTCCTACCTAACTTAGAAACAAGAAATAAAATGGTCTATAAAACTACAGTTCTTTTTATTCAATTGCTTCTGATTGCAGGCTTCCATACTAAATCATTATTCTAATTCTTCATACTACAGTAGCACATAAGAATGCTACCCATGGACCAGGATTTTATTGTATGAGGTTCTCTACAAACTAAGAATAAAGAGGAAGGCAAACCTTCTCAGAGCTCTGTATGAGTCCCAAGATCTTGCATGAATATACACAGGATATATTAATGCATATACAAATACAAAATGTACCTGTAGTTACCTGCATGTGTTTCAGCACATAATTCTTTAACTCCAGCCGTTAGATGAGGGTGAACAATGCTTATTTCAGCTATTCACAATGATCCTTTTGTATCAATAAGGATGAAAATATTTTCTAAATCAAAGACGGCTTACCGTATTATGAGTCTTATAATATGCCATGGCTTTCAGTCCTCTCCAGGAATGCTAGCTTTCCATTAAGGCTAAGAACTTCCTGTTTAAGGGACAGTCAAACATTATACTTTCCAAGAAAAGAAATTTGCAAAATCTTACCTGTATTTCCCATCTATCTGTTCTTAGGAAATACTTGCTTTATGGTAAATTGAATTGTATACAAGAAAAAACTGCTGTAAATCATACAACTGCAATCAAAAAGAATCTCTCAAGACCAATATATGTAATACATTTTCTCAAAAATTTCTCACATTTTGAAAAA
Source organism: Mycteria americana (assembly GCF_035582795.1). Taxonomy (NCBI): domain Eukaryota; kingdom Metazoa; phylum Chordata; class Aves; order Ciconiiformes; family Ciconiidae; genus Mycteria; species Mycteria americana. The sequence goes on from NC_134365.1 coordinate 137,802,093, forward strand.
GCTAATGAAAGATACTGCTAAAGCCTTTTAAGGCTGCTTAGATTCAGATCCAGAAATACCTGCAAATGCTTAGAAGTAATGATTGTGGGTGAAGATATCCATTAAAGGGTAGCAGTTGTGCTACTCATATGAAAAAGTGTATTTCTCAGACTTAGTTTCTCATAATGGAAAAAATGTGCAAAGTACACAAATGCCTTTAGCTGCAGTGTGCAGGGAAGAAGGGCATGTTGGCAATAGGGATTATTCTGGACCAAATCATATCCTGTGCCTAAGAAAATCTGCAACAACAAGAGCAGATGTACTTGCCCATAACACGCAGGATGGTTCAGTTTGAGGAACCAAGGGGCACTCAGAAGTAAATCCTCTGAGTGTTGCAGGGTACATCTGCCACTCCCACACTAATCTTGAATGCTGCATGAGCAAGACAACAGAGCCACCCTTACAGATTACAGCCTGCTATGTCTTCAGCACATGGTCCAAAACAGAAACAAGTAATAATACTGTACTTCAGGTCTCATCTGTATTTCCCAATTTTTCAGATAAATACATACGAAAGTCTGGTGTTCAAAATGGATTACTGACAGGGTCTATGTTAAAGTGAAGGTCTGTGTAATCCTACCAACATGATGCTGGATCAAATTCAGCCCTGCCAGACTTGCAGCACATACAGGAGAATTCCTTTTTTCCTTCTATCCTTTTAACTTACAAAATACCTTTATAAAGTGTTGTGGTGTTCTTTGTGTTTTTATGAAGGATGAACCGGAACAGAATCAACAGCGCCTTCCTACTGAGTGACAAAACACTGCAGTTCCTGAAGATAACCTCAACCTTATCACCTCCTGTTGAACCCTCCACCCCTGTCTGGCTTATCGTATTTGGTGTTGTTCTTTGTCTCATTGTGGCTGGAATTGTTTTCCTCGTTGTTGCAGGGATTCAGCAACACAAGAAGTAAGCTTACCTTTTCTTCTGTTTTAACGGAATCCTGGCAAGTTAAGTCAGCTGGGCTGGTTTTGCTTTTCAGATCAGCCTCAGGGAAATTATAGCTGTGCCTTGCCTCCCTCCATAGGTAAAGATAACCCATGTGTCCTTTTCCGAGGAAAGGGGTCAACATTTTTAACTGTGAAATATAGATGCCTTAGTAATGCTGGGGTGTAATGAGGAAATAGGGAGTGTAAGAATATGATCCTGGAGACCACCTAACTAGAGATGATAGCTTTACAAAGACATTTACTGTCATTATTGTCAAGGTTTAGTGTTCCATAGGTGAGCCTCCTCTCACAGACTACCCAAATAGCTACCAAGAGGGAGGAGGCTGGCAGTGACTGTGCCCCTTCCAGGGCAGTAGTGTCAAAAGCTGGCAGGGCTGAAAAATAATTTGCTGCTGCGGTTTGAGAAGCCTCAGTAGAGGACACAATAATGATTAATGTATAGCTGAAGAGAGCCTGCTCAATGGAACAGTGCATGGTCTCACCTACCATTCATGACCTGATGAGTCCAAACTACCCAGTCCTTCACAGGTTCATGACCAGATCTCCCCATGACCCTAGGTGTTTGCTGTTTGGCAGTAGGGTAGGAGAGAGATACTCTCCTTTCCTCTCAGTTTCTGCCCTGTGGTGGCACTGGTGAAAAAGAGAAGGCTATTCATGCTTCCCTAGTGTGAGCATGCCGGAGCAGGCCAGAGAGTAGGTCCTGCCATCGCTGTTGGCTCAGAGTTGGGCATAAGGAATAGAAATTTCTCAGCTGAGCTAAGATTCTGCCATAGAAGTTCAGCTTCTGCCACGATTCAGGCTGCCATGGACATTAGGTTAACACAAAATTATGTCTTCAGCAACAGAGTCATACAGGAGCAGCAGAAAAACTGAAAAAAGGTAAATTTCTGCTGACAACTAGGTGAAGTTAAAATTATTAAATGTATGGTGGACCGCATCCCCAAATATATCAGAACAAGGGATTCTTATATGAAAACTGGTGTGTTGCAGAGACTTTTCCTTTCTGGCTCCTTGTCACCTTGAAGAACAATATTAAAAGACCTCAGAAAAACAAGACTTATTGCGAAGGATAAATGGTTCTCAGAGAGAACCTTTAGTAGTGTAGTCAGAATCCCTTCAGTTATATTGTGCATTCAGAAGAGTTGCATGAATTTGTGAAACCCCTTTCTGTTTTCAAAAAACAAAATTCAACAAACAATAGATGAGAAATGCTGTTGGGGAAAGACTCTGGGCAGGTACTGGAGGTCTGTGAATAGTTTAAGCCCTGTCACAACCTTCCATGTGGTATGGGCTGAGTTATTTTATCCCCTGAACCTAGGCAACCTCTTTGGTAAAACTGGAGAATAAAGTTGCTACCTAAAGCCCATACGTGCCCTCTGTGTAGTATCATGGCTCTGTATGTCTGTATAGCGCCTAACTCAAAGGGAGTCTTTGAACATTTCAAATAAGTGTAATATAAATAAATTATCCTAAATAGCTGTGATTTTTCTAGCTAAAATACTCATTTGTGCTTTATATCAGGCTGAAAGACAGTATTTCCCCCCCTCTGTTTTCAAAATAACTGAGCTTGAGCAATTCCCCTCAATATGGTGTAAACTACACGCTCTTATCATCATACCACCAGTGATATGGCTCGTTGCTGCCTGCCTATGGTCACTTGGCATCCTTTCTGTCTCATGCTCTTGTTGTCCTTTTAGTTGTTATGCTCCTTTTCACTTCTCTCCGTTTCCCTACTCTGCCTTTACATAGAGCTTTTCCTCAGAGCAGATTCATCTGTCATTGAACTCTAACCCTCCTTTCACATCAATGACATCTGTAGGCAGGGGCAGGGGAGTGAGAGAGAGGGTAACCAAGTATATATTTCTTCCATCTACTGTTGCAAAGACTGGAGAGGTAAAAGGGATGGTCTGGGCTATTTGGCTTCTCAAAAGAAGAGACAGACATCAGAGAAGAGAATTTCGAAAGTACTCATCTCTTTTTTAGGCACCAAAGTATCTAACCAGGTTGTCTAAGACTTCAGCATGTCCAGTAATGAGTTTTCTTGGAAACCTGGACAGAGCTGACGTAATGGCAGCTCTGTTGCCTAGTAAGCTGTGTTGGAAATCTGGCCCCAAGGACGGTGTTGACTTCTCATAAATCTGGCATTTTGTCTTTATTGGCCTTTAAAGTACTAGTTAAATACCTTGGTTCAGTTAAGCCCAAAAGCACGTGCTTCAGGCTGTTCATGCTCAGGGTGGCAGGGAAGCTCATGATTGGCCTATAATGGAGTTTCAGTAATGAGTTAGACTCATGCGTCATTTCTTGAACTGGAAGATTTTCTTAATTAGGTCTTCACTGACTCTATGGTGAGCTGGATCAGACACACTGTCTCCCAGTCTTATGTTTGTTCTCCTGTCATCACAGCAATAGGACACCTCCATCTCTGATAATAGATTTGGCACATACCCAGGGCAGGACCATCCTCTGCTGTCTATGCTGGGCTTCACTGAAGTCCACCCCTACCCCCAAAATCCCATCTGCAACAGAGGCCATAAACATTTGCCTTGAGAAGAGTGAGAACAGAGTAACGGCACACAATGCTTCCCTCTATCACTCTCCCAGCATCTAATTTGCAGCTGGGGGAGTGCAAATTAGAGCCCTTCATGAGCTGGATTTGGTCTTCATGTATTGGGTAACCCACAATGTTTTCTCTTCCCTTAACTTGTTGAATCTCCCCTTGGACTTATAGAAATTTTTAGGTTCTCTGAATTCCTATGGCAACGAGTTCCACACATCTCCTACTCCTCTCGTTTCTTTTAAATCTGCTCCTTAGTATCTTCTTTTATGTTCTGCCCCCACAGTTTTTGTATTAAAGAACACTCCTTTTATCACAGTAAGAGCAGATACAGCAGCCAGAGGTCAGAGTTTTCCATGACTCCCCCCCACATTTATTTTTAGCAAGTCTGTAATGCCAAGAATCTCCCAAAGGCCAATAAAATTTTATTATTGTTAATATTGCTGTTATTAGCAGTTACACCAAGGCAGGTTGTTATGATTGTCCTGAGTCAGATTGTTACAGTACATGTTGTGGGATAGGAAGAAGCAGTGGAGCTGACCTTTGAGTTTCTTATCCTCTGAAACCGCTGATGCTGCAGGCTGTAAAGTACAGCAGGTTTTTCAACTATGAACTAGTAGATCTCAAGGTCAGAATAAATCTGGAATTAAAGGAACATTGTGACATATTTCTGTATTACATCTTCTTGTGGTTGTATTTTTAGATAATTTTATTCAGCAACTGTTTTAATATGCTTTTGGTGAGAACTGGAGCCCAGAAAAGTGAAAGCCATGCAATTGTTTGATCTAGAAAACAAAAGTATAAAATACTGGGTAGGAAGGTGGCTGTTAATGGAGTTTGAGCTAAAAATGCAGATTTGCAGCATTAAAAGTACCTAACTTCTGGAGAAGATCATCAAGGAGTGTGAGGGCACTCAAGTCTCCGTCATTGGAGGCTGTAGTCTAAAGCTGATCTGTTTCTAAAAAGTATGTTTTAATTTGTCCACATCATGGGGTGAAATCTATGACATACATAACAGGGTCAGACTAGATGCTTAGGTCAGTCCTTCCTGACATAAAGCAAAAACAGATTTAGAGATTTTTTTCCATTTTTGTTTTGCACCAACTTTTCCTTCTGCACCCTCCAGTCATTTTACAGAACAAGGAGCTGAAGAAATATTTATAACATATTTACAACATGTTTACTCTAGGTTTTCTGATTCCCAATCCTAACCTCAAACCACTAAACCAGGGCTTCCAATCTGTGGGCCTCCCACCTTCCATGACATATTTGCAACAGCAAAGAGGTGCACCAGATTATGCCTTTCAGACATAACCTATGATAAACTGACTAAATGTGCTGTTTTCTGTGTGTGGAATTGTGGTGGAGTGCTGCAGGTCAACAGAATAAGATTATTTTCTCTTCCTTGTTTTTAGAAAGAATAAAGAGTCAACAGAGAGAGAAAATTTAGAAGAGAAAGGTGAAGTGACAGCAACAGTAGAAAATGGGATTCCTTGCGAAACGCTGGATTTAAAAGCAGGCCACATTAATGGAGTCTTTGCAGCAGATGATGAACGGTTCACGTCCTTATGAAATGCTGCCATTGCTATCTGGCAGTTTTTTGAAAGACTCCTATGCCTACCTTATCTCGTCACTACTCCTGAATGTCAAACGTGAAGACAAGAAAAATGTCCTTTCACTTAATTTCCCTTGAGACAACCTTTTGCTGATAACACATACACTCGAACCTCCATTACAAAGCTTTTGTTCATGAGCAAAGCAAATGAGAAGACCTCAAATGACATCCATTAAAGATTTCCAGAAGATGTGTGGCAAAACAGGGTTGAAACCTGCCTTGTGTCAGGCGTTTAATTTTGAATGATTATTTAAATATGTCTATTGCTTGTTTTTCCCTGATGTAAGTGTGAAACTGCATTATTCCTGTATGTCACTGGGGAGATAATCTATCATTGTCAATTCTTGCTGGGCTTTCTTTCAAGCCATATGCAAAAGTTTCTCTGTAAAATGACTTCCGTTTGCTGATGTGCAGTATGCCTTTGGATGGAATAGCGATCAGTGCATGAAAGTTTTAATTTACCGAGGAAAAAAAGGCAAGCTTTTACAGCCTCCGTAAGAGCAGGTTAAAAGCCGCTGGGTCATCTGTAGCTTTAGGACTACCAGGGATCTGGTACTAAAAATGTTTTTCACTTAACAGTCAAAGTCACAGATTACATGACCTGGAAATTAAAAGTTGCAAAAGTTTGAAATTTGTTGAAATTACAAGTTGCAACAAAGGGCAGATTTTCCAAAGGTACAGTCTGTGGTTAGTGGCCCAGCTCTCATTAAATCTATGAGGGCATTTCACAGCTCTTTGAAAAAATCTTCCTTACATTTCTTAACAATAAAACTGGAGCAGATTTCCAAGACAGCAAACCCAGGGTCAGCTTGTGACACCTTCATGTGACACCTTCAAGTCTTCATGTGACACCTGGATAGCTTTTGAAAAGATTCAGTGCTTGAAACACCAGCTGCTGGGCTTGATGCACCCAACCTGAATGAGAGCGCGTAGGTGCTGGTAAGTTGGCAGAGACCGTTCAGACCTGTGTTTCCTATTTGTGTGGCTGGGAGTTGAGAGCATCAAATGGTGCCAGACCCTGAACTGCATTGTTGGATTACTTTGAAGTCAGCCGTACATACAGACTGTGCTATCTGTGCCCTAAACCCGTTCCCACTTAAATCAGTGATAAAAGTCGTACTGATTTCAGAAGAACTGGGCCCCGGTAAAGGGGAGTTGTATGTGTGATTAACTGCACATAGAGAATGGAATTGTGTTGAAGCAGTATATGGTATCAGCAGTCACCAAACAGCTGCCCGCATCAGTGGAGGCAGGATTTGACGATTAGCCATACTGTTTTCAGTGTCATGTTTGGAGGCAGTATTAGAAAACCCATTTACTTATTAGGGTTACTCCATCTGACTCCTCACCAACAGGAATAGGGTAAACCAGGGTAAAAGCTGCTTGTAAAGGACCCTGAAGTGTCCTGAACGGTACAAAGGTTTCTTGTCTCCCAGGGTACAAATCCTTCAGGATTTCGGCTGTATCAAGCACCTTTGGCTTTCCATTTGTCTCAATGCTGGCTCTTGAGTATGGGGTGAGCAGGAGGGGAGGAACGGGGAGGGGAAGGGGAAGCAGCAGGGCAAAGGGAGGAAGCTGAGTGGGGAAAGCCCGAGGCTAGGGGAGGTGGGGAGAGGAGGGCTAAATGCAAAATAAAACTATGGAACCCACTGATCATTTGCCTCACATGGTCTCGTCTGTCACAGTTGTCTTTGATGTCCTGCTGGTGGGTCCCTCTGGACAAGGACTGCATCTTCTCTGTGTCCCCGAGGGTGTGCTGCTCCATTCTGGAAAAGGATTAATGAAGTCATTTATTAGTGATAATATCTCAGTGCTTCAAAATTACCATCCACAACATGGAGATGTATTTCTCACAGGGATGTCAAAGATTAAGCTTACCACTGTTTAAGATCATTTGGAGGGAAGATATAGAGTACAGTGCTATTATTGCTTCTTCAGTCATTGCTCCAAGGTCTTTCACTCAGGCAGAGTTTTATTGCGGTAATTCAGATCCCATCATTTCTAAACCTTCACACTTTTCACATTCTTTGTATGACAGCTACACTGCAGTATGACCATAATGGATTGCTGTAACTGCAGCACCTCTGCAAGAACCCATGAAAGATTTCGGTGAGAATAGCTTGGCGGTGCAAGAGCAACCTCGAGCTACCGATTAAGAATTACTGTTATCCTGTATCGTACTATATGATACTGAAATAAAATTCACTTGATATGAAAAAGGGCCAAGCATATCTGAGCTTACTTCTCAAGGCCTGAGTGAAGGTTCAATTCAGCCCATGGCACTGGCCAGCAATTTGAAAATAGATTGAAAGCCTCTGAACAAAACATTATGTGATGTGGGCTGGCTCTGGTGGTAAGTATTTAATCACTGACTTCCTCCCAGCTCACCTTTTAGCTGCGTAATTACTTTACAGCAGTTTGGTGTAATTTTCTGCTAATAATGATATGGGAGCATACATCTTGCTTGCCTCTCTGCTGACAGAAAATGGCTTGAGAGAAGCAACTGATACATGAACGGGCAGATATCACACTTAGCAATGCTTTGGAGTAAGTGTTGGTATTAGCTCTTTCACTGAAATAGGTACCACAAACCCGGTTAATCAAGGGCACAGTGCTAGAGAAGAAATAAATCTCTTTTCTAGTCTCTTTGTGCAGCAGGATCGTATTAAAAAACAAAGAGCACTTTGATTTGGTAAAGCCTGTCCTCCAGAGCCCACAAATGGTACAACGGCAATTTATATCTCTTGAGGATCTGGCCCAGATGTTTTATGTAACTTCGTAATTTTTGCTTTTTTTCTCTAAACCACCTGCCATTGAACGACCTGATAATAAACAGGAAAGTGAGTAACAAGCAATATAAACTATACAGTAAACTACTTCCTAAAAACAATGAGTTGGTTCTGCTTTCAGTTACGTTTGTGCTGTGCCAATGAATTTCAACAAAGGAACATGGTGTGCCTGAGACTGAACTGTTTCATTTTCAAGAGCTGCATTTGAGAAAAGAGAGGAGAAAAGAAAATTCAATTAAGTGAAGCAATAAAGCCAGAGAAGTTCTGTTTGAAGAAAATCTGCAATGTTTATCACTAGCTCCACATCCCCAGCGAGTCGACATTTCAGGAAGGACGCTGCAGTTCTGTTCATCTTACTTGAGAGAGAGTATTGATGTCTAGGCTAGAATGAGCACAAATCATGCATGAGTAAGTTGTTTACACTGTCAGTCATTAGCTACACATTTGGAGTGCTGGAGAACGTCAGGAACGCTGCAGTGCCCTCCTTAAATTAGGGACCGAGTCGGTTGTGACACAACCATTTGCTGTGTGCAACCTTCAGGATTGTATCGACCACAGGCTGGTTTTGTAAATGAGATTAGTAATCCTTGTTTATCAATATTTATTTAGGGAAGATTGCAAACAAAAAAGGGCAGATGCTGAAGTCCTTACTCGAGCCATTCTGCCACTTGCTTTAAGGAAAGCTAACCACTCTGTCCTGCAAGCTGATGCTTACTCTGTGTTGGAGAAAACTAGATGGAAGTTTGTTCTGTCACATCAGCATTTGCCTCTTCTCTTCCAGGACAGCGTACAAAGTCTCGAGAGAGTCTGTCTGTGGTACTCTCCTCCAAACATCTCCCTGTTAGCCCACCTTGAAGTCTGGTACTCACAATTGGACCCAGTGTTCCCTTAGGGCTCCGCCGGTGCTGAAGAGCCTGGTGGGATGACCTCATGGGCCTCTTGCAGATTATATGCTCCTATTTGTTTGTCTAGGTATGACATTTGCTTCTGTCGCGCTGACCTTCATGGAGAACACTTTCCTGGCTATGCCTTCGTAAAGGGACATCTTTGTTCTGCATTTTGAGGTGTGCTGGTTTTGTCTGGGATAGAGTTAATTTTCTTCACAGTAGCTAGTATGGGGCTATGTTTTGGGTTTGTGCTGAAAACAGAGTTGATAATACAGAGATGTTTTAGCTATTGCTGAGCAGTGCTGACACAGAGCCAAGGCCTTTTCTGCTCCTCACCCCACCCCACCAGCGAGCAGGCTGGGGGGGCACAAGGAGTTGGGAGGGGACACAGCTGGGACAGCTGACCCCAACTGACCAAAGGGATATCCCATACCATATGGCATCATGCTCAGCACATACAGCTGGGGGAAGAAGAAGGAAGGGGGGGACGTTTGGGGTGATGGCGTTTGTCTTCCCACGTAACCATTACGCGTGACGGAGCCCTGCTTTCCTGGAGATGGCTGAACACCTGCCTGCCCATGGGAAGGAGTGAATGAATTCCTTGCTTTGCTTTGCTTGTACGCACGGCTTTTGCTTTCCCTATTAAACCGTCTTCATCTCAACCCATGAGTTTTCTCACTTTTACCCTTCCGATTCTCTCCCCCATCCTATTGTGGAGGGAGTGAGCCAGCGGCTGTGTGGGGCTTAGCTGCCTGCCAGGTTAAATCGCGACATGAGGGAAGACATAGCTGAAGCCAGTTCACTGTTTCTGCCGTTGTTCGCAAAAGAGAACGGTGAAGTGGGCGCAAGGAGCCTCAGGGCAGGATTCAAGTCTTGTTCCTTCATCACTGTGAGAATGAAATAATTCCAAAATTAATACAAATCATGGCATTAGCACAGGATCTTCTAGTCTGCTAATTTGGTTCCAAGAACTGGGCATCAATTTTGACCAAGCAAGGAGCGTTATCACTTGACAGAAAGAGTTTTTCATGGGTAACCTCCCACATGTGGGAAAACAAAAGAAATTACTTTAAAGCTTAGGGCAGAAGTGCAACAAAGACTTAAAATAACTCCCAGTGAAAAGTGGGAGTTTTTAGATGTGTTTCTAGATACTCTTAAAAACAGGGCTCAGATGCCCTCAGAAATTTGGTCAGTTCAACAGTGCAGTAACCTGTGACTCATGAAATGAGCTGTTTTAAATGCGCCAAGTTTTTACAGAAAATGCATTGACCAACTGTCCACAATCCATTAGCAATGAGCAATCTGTGCTTGGTTTTCTATGAGCAGTTCCTTTTGGCCTCTCGTGGTTTTTGTTTCCTTTTAATGTGGCGTGCAAGAAGGGATGTGTGCAACGGAGTGACACCGCAGCTTCCTACGCTACCGGACAATTGCTAATGAAAAATTTGCACTGTTAGATATGCCTAATTTGACGGACTGAACTTGCTAGTTTTCAAATCACATAAAGCTAAAGTGCGTTGACAGTGATGAGTGATACACACTTGCCAGCACAAATGTGTCAGTATATTCAGTTTTGTGAATACATGTGGATGCACTTAGCATAATGCATTTGTATTTCAGCTGGATATTCTGTGGCTGGATTGATGTTTGCATTTCTGCCCAAGGTAAAACGGTGCAGAGGAATTCCAGCTATATAGCATGGGTTCACCTTTGTTCTCAGTAAAGTCGGCAGCTTCAATGGGAAATGAATTTGACTTAAGATCAACAAGAAAAGTTTGATTTTGCTAGTCTGTCCTTTTCCTTTCTACTGTGTTTCCCTTTCCCTTAGAGGTGGCAATCTGAAGCTGTCAAAGCATCTTATTAGCTACAGCAATGGCTAAATAGAAAACATTTAATTTTGGAGAAATCGTGAGAGTGTTCTGGCATTATCTCTCTATCAGCTTCTGCCGCTCTCCTATCATTTAGATTCTAATTGCTACAGATTACAGTGTTTAGCTTTTATCAGTTGTAGACCAACAGGAATTTTAGACTTTGGACTAATGTTCTCTATGATATTATATCTAAATGACACTGTAGATGCTGATGTGTAGACACATGGTCACTGTAAAATGAACTGGGACCACTCACTCCTGCCTCAGTAAAACTGAAATGAGAAGCACGGGTTGCCTAGATGAAAAGCTGTGTTTCACAGGACCAATACCCTTCCCTTCACTGGTGAGGGGAGGTGACTTTTTGTAATGGACAAGGTGTAAGGAATACAGAATATTGTGCCCCTGAATGGTTCCCTCTCCTCTGTCTCCTTAACATATGTTCTTGATTTTGACTGTGGCCTTCAGTAATGCAAACTGTGATACTTTACGATATCCTAATTTAACCTGCCGATTTGTACACTCATCTGCCTTCCTGAAAATCATTCAGCTTCAATGCTTTCTCCTAAACCTTGCAAAACCACTTTGTTTTCCTGATGCTTCGGGCAACTGACAGCATTTTTACACAGCTCCTGATGTTGTCCTCGGATCTGGGACTTGCCCCTGCCCATGGGGCACTTGCCTCCTTGGCGATCCTGAGCACGCTTTGACCTGGGGAACAGCCACCAGCCTGCGCCTCCCTTGGAGTGCGAAGGAGGGGGCAGAGGTGACAGCTTCTCTTTAGGTCTGAAACACAGGGAACGAAGCAGGAGGTTACGGAGGGATACGGAGTAGTTGTCCACGGCACTGGACATTTCTGCAGAGGAAGAGCCAGCTAAGCCCAAACTGCTGATGCTCGAGCCGAGGCTGGCTGCTGGTATGTGCCTTTTGCACTGGATCTGGTCCCGGGTGGCTCAGAGGTTGGACAGGATGGGCTGTGCCTACTTGCAGAGGAGCAGAGATGTCTGTCCTCCTTGCTACCACGCGGCTCTGCTCCCCACTTAGAGAGCAGAAACGAGGATCTCACGAAAGCCCCTTCTCGTAGGAGGGCTCCCAGCATGGGGAAAGCCCCCGTTGCATGGGCTGAGGGCAGCTGGTGAGCCAGGGAGGGCTGTCATCCGAGAGAAGGCGGATGTCACGCATGCAGAAGAGTTAGTCATGTGGGAAAAAGGCAGCTCGGGGGATTAAAAGGACTATTTGCCCAGCCCCCAGTTTGAAGCACGAGAAAGAGGGAGAGGATCTGGGGTTGCCCCCCGGCGATGCCCAGGTGCAGCTGCGGCAGCGCAGCCCATCTCCAAGCGCGTCTGCTGTATCAGGGCGATGTGCGGAGGGGCTGAAGCCACGCCTGGGGCGTCCGCTGCCTCCACAAAGCCACTTTGCGGGGAGTCCTCAGAGCAAGGATTTGCCAGGTATTTAACCGATGTGAGCAGCTCTTTGGCAAACGGCAGAGGAGTGGCAGAGAGTGGGGCAGCCGCAGCCCTGCGCAGGCAGTGGGGTGGCTGTCCTGTGGCAGCTTGTCCTCCCTGGCGATGCTCCAGGCCAGGCAGCCCCGGTGCCGTGCAGCCACAGCCCTTCAGAGCCCCTCTCTGCAAATCGATCACTGAGTAATGCTTATGTCTGTCTTTTATGCACTAGGCAGAATGACGAAGTACAGCAGAGAGCTTAAGCAGTGCTCCTGCCTGGAAAAATGGCCTGATAATGGTATTTTAAGCAATTTTAAGGGTGTGTGATGCCCAATATGCAACACAGTGGTTTCTTATTGAGGCATGCCCTAAATGCAATTCTCTGTTATTGCAATCCTAGTTTCATAGCGCAGCTCAGCCAACAACATGAGTGATGAGGCAGAAAACTGCTCTAACGGAGCCAGGGTACAGATGAACATTGGTGGGCAGCTATTTAAGCAGATGTCAGACAACTGGGACCCTGGGACTACCGAACTGGGAGTATCAGGTAGGAGCTGGAGCCACAGCTCACGCTGCAGACCCAAGGGGTGGGGGGGAGGACTGGCACACTGGAGGAGGACGAGCCTGTGTTATCATGTCAGGTTACCCACAGCCTTTGTACTGTAACGGTGGCAAACTGACATAGTCGTCTTTGCTCCGAGCCAGGCAGGCTGGCCACCATCGCATACAACAGCGTATTTGATTGAGACCGGATTTTAACTCCCAGTTGCTCTTCTCCTATCACTCAAACCCATCGGGTGCTGCCTTGCAGCCCTTGCTGGAGGTTTGGATTTCCTGAAAAGGCTCGAGGTACTTCCCTTTCTTAGGTGTTTGCTGTTTCCTTTTTGCTGTGGCACAAACTGTCTCCATGCTCTCGCCAGCTATCTAGACCAGCCTGAAGGTCCACCCCAAGAAATGCTCCCAGCTCATCTGAGAATGGATGGCATCCTCTCCCCACAGACCTACCGTCACCATCTCAGGCTACACAAATCATTCCCAGCTTGGAGCCCGGCCATCCTGTAGAAAGCCTGCCATGGTAGTAAGGCTGACACAAACAAGTCTGTATCCAGTAGTCTCCCATGTGTCTGCTCAATGAGAGCAAATCCATCCATGAAAGCATGATGTGCGTGGAGCCCAGTGGCTTCCCACTGTTGTAACACTGTTTTTCAAAACATAAGTTTGTGCTAATTCATCTCACAGCTTAAAGTCTTTTCTCTTGTGTTAAGTCAATGGCAAGAAAGATGCAATGTATTTCTTGTATCATTCCTCACATATGATGTCAAGTATTGCATTTAGGTATGCAATAGAAAAGAACCTAGAAATATGCTGAAAATTTGCAGCATAATTCAGTGTGACTCTCCTTGCTACATTTTCAGCTCACCACAATGCATACACCCACACTTCAATGCAGGTGCAGATGCACTCCCTCTAGGAAATGAGGTGAGACCCTTCTCTCCCCTCCAGGTATCCGCCGAGTATCCCACTGCTCGGGGGCCCCTGGGCCATGCAGGCACCCCTCGGGGTGTCAGGGCTGAGCAGGGGCAGGTGGCAGCTGCGGGCTGGAGCCAGGAGCACGGGTGACTCCTGCGCCACGGCAGGGAGATGACAGCTATCAGGGCTGCCCCCGAGGAAGGCACCAGAGCACTGGAAAGGGGGAAAAATAACACCTGCATGTAAAAAGGGAATTTTGGATCAGCCAGCCCTGTTTTAGTACCCTAAAAAGTACTGGGTCCAGCGATTGTGCAGTTAACTTACCAGCATAGAAGAGGAAATAAAAGAGTTAAGGCGAATAGTCAACATAGTCCCTGTTCTCTACTGGAGGAGAAGAAATCGTATCAAAGTAATAATAGACATAATTCTCTGCTCTGACAGACAACAGATGAAACAACAACACAAAAACCTTTCCACATTTCACCACGTGACAGTCTCACTGGCAAGTTAAGGAACGATGAGCTAGACAAGAATCACAAAAGGCACATAATTACTTAAAAAACAGGCTCCATGGTTCTCAGTCAAGAAGAGGGGCCATTTTAAGTGATAGGTCTCCTGGGCCTTGCTGTATCCCATATGATCTGGATGTGGGAAGAGAAAACCTATCTATTAACAAGTTTGCGGGCATTGCCAACCTGGGAGTCCTTTGAAGGATCACAATTCCAAATGGTCGTATAAGATTGTTAAAATGGTCTGAAATCAGTGCAATGGACTTCAGCCCAGACAAATTCAAAATGCACTAATTAGTGCCTCCCTAGAACCAGATGTACAGAGACAAAAAAGGGAACGGCTGAGCCGGTAGCAGTGCTACCAGAAATATCACAACGGGAATATCAGTCAATGTTGGCTAATGTCGCCAGAAAGAAGGTGTGTATCACCAAGGTACAGCGTGTAAGATGCAGATGGTGATTGCAGTGATTGCGGTCATTGATAAGGTTTCAGTTATGATCAGATGTGGACGCCATCGCTGAGGAACCACAAAAATGTGGTGAGTCTGGATGGCACCAAGAAGAGTAACATGCCATTTAGGCAATGTGTCCTCTGGGGAAGGGTTGAGTGAACGTTGTTGGCTTTCCCTTGAAAAAAAAGATTGTTAGAGGATTGCACATGGATGACAGAGATCACGTGTCCCTGGTCCACAGGACATGGGTATCAGAAGATATTGAAGCAAGGTGCTTCCTCAAAGTCCCTGGTTTCTGGCTCTGCTTGCTGGGGATGCCTGTTGCTGGTGGCCCTGCTGAGGCCGTGTTCAGCCCGTCACAGATGGGAGGGCTGGAGCTCCTTTCTTGGGGTTTGGCAATGAAGGGGCTGATTGCTGCTGCTGCCGTGTAGACAGATTTACAGTGATTTTGGAGAAGCTCTGCCAGGAACTGGAAACCAGACCCATGGATGTGGCTTCAGAGTTGTGTCTCAAAAAGCACCTCCCCCCCAAGAAACAAACAAACAAACCCCAAACAAAACCAGCCAAGTGATCCTGAGCAGAAATAGGCTAATTTAAAAAGTACTATGGTATTGTCTGATGGATAACACTCAACCCAAGCTGCATTTCCAGAACTAATTCATGCATTGATTTTCCCATTGATTTGCAGTAAGTGCTAGGTTCCTAGCTAGATTAGCAAAGGTATTTAGATATTAAACTGGAGTCATCTTAGTAGTCTTAGTCACTTTAGTACTTAAGTCCAGTTGATTTATAGTTCAGATTAGGTCTCTGCGCAAGATGACGTGATACCACGAAGTCTCTTACTACTTTTTGATAGTTCAGTGAACACGTTTAAAAATCTGGTTTTATATGTCCCAGTTGCTTTGAAAATGAGGTATATTCTCCAAATCACTCGGGCTTTGCAAAGCCTTTTAAAACATGGGCCTAAACACCCAACCAGGTACCCTGTGTCAGGCTGACTGGGGTTTCTTCCTGCCTGGGAGTTAAGGTTCATGGCTTGGTGTTTCAGTGAAGTTTCTAAATATTTTTACAGCTTATCACCAACCTGTTAAAGGATTCACAGATTCTGAGCTACCAAAGACACGGGCAGGCTATAGATAAAGTGACCAGCTGTATCATTGACAGCACATTTGGGAAACATTAACCAAAAGTAAAAGCCTTTTATAAGAAGGCCATAAAATGGCAGGAGGAATTATGTTTTTCCAAAGTTAATAATTGACTTTTGTTTATTCGGCTTTTTATAAAAAACTTTTTCCTTTCTCCCCTACAATGGATAAAACCTATAAAAGGCCCAGCAAATTGGATTCAGCCTTTTTTCTTCACACTAGCCATGCTTGAAGGCTGATGAGACAGAGCCCGACAGAGAAGCTTACCTGAGGAAACCTACTTCTTTGGGAGGTTCTCAGCCCGGACATGAATATGTTGGTCCACCTCTGGCTTCTCTGTGGTCTGAGCACTGTCGTGACCCCTCAGGATGTCACACAACAAGCCCAAATGTTTCTAGAAGAGTTTAACAGGAGGGCAGAAGATATCAGCTATGAGAGCTCCCTTGCCTCATGGAACTACAACACCAACATCACCGAGGAGACTGCCAGGAAAATGGTAAGTGCTCTGTCCTGTGGGTTTTACTGGTGTTTTGGGAATCTGACAGCTACTTCCTAGTTTATTTTGTTTCACCGAGCTTGGCTGAAGTTGGAGTGCTGCTTCTTTGGTAGCTGTGGTTTAGTTTCAGGAGGGTAGAGGGGCTTGCTTTAACATAGCAATGCCTCACTGGAGGTGCCGGGGCCGCTACCAGCCTCTACAGCCTAGGGTTGGTGCCTGGGCTGCCCTTGCACTGCACGGGGATGGCCGGAGGCTGGACTTGTCCCTAGCCATCACCCCCAGTCACCCCGGTGAGTGGAGGGAAAAGGCGAGGGAGCGCTGCATGTTTGGTCCCAAAATCTGAGCTGGATGGAGAGAGACGCCGCCTTCTGCTCGGGGTCCACCACCACCAGTGCCTCCCGGCACGGTGTTTCTATGCAGGGCCCCTTTCCTCTTGGAGAGGGCACAGCCCGGAGGGGATGGTCTTCTCCCAGGGCCTGGGCTAGGTGCTGCCCTGCGGCACGAGGGAACGGGGTTCAAATCTTGCACCCATGTGAGCTCAGTTCTTCCACTTTTCGTGAGACTGAACTAATACTTGGCTTTTTACTGACACGGACAACGCTCTCTCTTCTCTGTTGCTGAAATTTTTTTACTTCTCACTGAATATGCCAACATTTTCTGAATGTAGGCATTCTATTAAATGTTTGCTTTGGTCCACACCCTTTACCCAGTGGGACCTTCCCCCCCACCCCCCATCACTCTTCTCACAGTCAGGGCTGTTGGTAGACTGCCTGGAGGTATTAAACTGGGAAAAATGAAGTGAGATCATGGATTTCCAAATGCCAGCAGTGGAGTTTGTAGTACAGTGGTCTAGTACGTTGGTTTGAAAGTCAATTTCTATCTGCAGGAAGGAACCACAGCATTTGTACTTATGCTATCTTGCACCACAGTTCTCCCTGCTTCTCAACACCAACCTCTAGCTGTCCCAGCCAAGGGGGTCTCTAGGCAAGTACCGTGTTTATCAAGAGCAGTCAGCCATGATCTGGCTGGTTAGCTGGTTACCGATACTGCCATGCCTCAGGCTAGCATCTTGTAACCTTGGAGCCTTTCAAAATGAACAAAAACACCTTGAATTTTGTAGCTGTGTGTATTTTAAAGTTAACTCAAGCTTTAGAGAAAAACAATTCAAAGCATAAAAATGAAGCTGAATATCCTACATCTGCTTTTGCGTAATGGTTTAAGTCGTCCACTTTGTGGTCTTATAGCTTAATTAAAACATGGTTTAATTATCGTATTTCTTAATTAAAGCAAGGAGACTGGTTGCTGGAAGAAATCCTAATGACTAATCATTGTCAATCTGGAATGTTTTCCGAGGCACCAGGTACTTAAACTGTAACGTTTCCAAACACGTAAAATGAAAGCCTCATCTAGTACTTTCAGCATTAATGAGGTGATAATAAAATACATGAGGAGATACCAGCAATAAGAACCAATTAGTCCAGTGGTCAGAGAGAACGTTTTCTCTCACTTGATCTCTTCAGTAGCGCTGGTAACAAACCCACTGCTTCCCCTCCTTCCTTTCTGCTGGAGGAGCAGAGTTAATGAATACTGTCCCTTCTGGCTCCTTCCCATCCGTTTCCTTGTAAACTGGGCCACAAACCCCGTAACTGTTCTTCTGACTTATCAACCAGTTCCTCTAACTGGGGAAAAATCAGACAGCAAGCTAACTTCTTTCCCCCGGCTTTTGTAGCCAAAGAGCCCCCTCTCCTGCCCCGCCGTTCCTAAGGCACCTCTCCGTCCCTCCTCAGGACAAGGAGTTCAGAAACAGATTTACACAGTGATGCTCTTCCTCTGGGTGCTTATCAAGCTCTTGCCCGCTGAGCTTTGCAAGCTGCTGAGCAGCAGCCGGGCTGTTTGCTCTGCTCCCGTGAAGGGGAGAGTTTGGAAAGCCTCCCCGTGATGGCTGCCCTCCCGCAGAGGGGCTGCATGGGCAGGGGGGGACGTGGGGATGGGACTGCCAAGGGCTTACGTCTGCCACCGCCTCTCTCCACCAGAGCCTAAAGCAGGTACGGTGGGTCCGTCACGCACGGGGCTGGACTACCGGGGCACAGCCCTGGCGAAAGCGTTGGCCTCGCCATGTGTTTGCACAGGGGTGAAGTGTGCCTGAAAGAGCTCTTCAGGCACAAAATGACATTCGTGTTCCCTGATGCCTCAGCAGGGAGGGACGGGCATTTCAGGTGCCCTCTCCACAACCCGGGAAGCTCCGGCATGAGCACAATTAATTAAACTCTCCCAAGGACCCAGGTTAATTCGTACTGTTCTTGTTGCCATTTGGGATGGGTGCTGACATGCTGAACTATGTACAAACACATTTTAAAAAGGTGAATAAGAACAAGACAGTCCCAAATCCAAATAATGCTCTTATGGAGCTACTTTGTGCACTGAAATTTGGGATTTTCACGTGTCATGGTATGTAATTGCAGCAGTGGTAAAAGCAATCTCATGCAAAACATTGAGGTTTTGCATGCCCAATTTAGGCACCTGTTTAGAGCCTCCTATGCCCAAGTGTAATCTGTTATTTACCAAAGCTTCAGGAGAAAGTGGTATTTGCATAATGAAAAGACTCAGTACCAATATCCTGGCTGCTGTCTGTCACTGCTACTGAAGCAGAAATGGGGAGTGACATCTGGGTCACAGAACTGTTGTGCCCTGGCTTGCATCTGGTTTCTGTTAAGCACGTGTGGGTGAAGAAAAGCACTAAGGGAAGAATACGTGGTGATTTAGAGTAGCGAGGAACACAGCTAGGTGATGCTGGATCAATTACAACAAGCACGGTGTGAGGAGGCAGTCCTGCTTTTTGCTGTTTCCGAAGAAAAATAGTTATCTGGATGTGTGAATAAAACAAAGCCAAAAAGTTCTCCAGCCATTTCACTGCACAGTGCAAGCGCTCAAGCCGCAATCCACAGCTGGTCTCCACAAATGAAGCTCTCCCCAGAAGCATTATTTTTGCCCACTGGGTACATCAGGCTGCTGCACTCTTTTGGTGGAGTAATTCAGGGTTTGTGTGAACCCCTTTCAGAACGAGGCGGATGCCAAGTGGTCCGCGTTTTACAGCGAGGCCTCCAGGAACGCCAGCAGCTTCCCGTTAGCCAGCATCCAGGATGCTCTCACCAGGCTCCAGATCCAGGCTCTCCAGGACAGAGGATCATCTGTGCTGTCACCGGAAAAATATAGCAGAGTAAGTTGATGAATGTAGCTCATTTTTGTTGGGTGAGTTGAGCTGCCTCCCACAACACCCACGAGCGAGGGCACGGTGCTGTCACCACCCTGCTTGTCTCCCAGCATCGATATGGGGAGTGTGCCTGTACGAGGTGCTCATGGCAGCATGTGGAGTGGAGGGGAGGTCTGGCTTAGGAAGCTGGTCCCCACTCAAGTCAGCAGTTTTGCCATGTAATCCATGCAGTGAATTTGAAACAGACACACGCCTCAGAGTTGTCCTTGCACAAAGGGCCGGATTAGTCATAAGAGGAAAAGAGGACCTGCGGTAAGTGCTTGGCTAAGTCCAGACCTAGGGCAATGAGCAGAAAGAGATGGGTGAAAGGACATTCAATGAGTCAAAAAGGTGGAGGTCGAGGAAGTCTTTCCTTCTCTGCACATGTTGCGTTATCAAACTGTGAAAAAGAGGGGATGTTTCTATGCGGCGGGCACCCTGGGATGCCTGAAACTGGGGAGGGTTGGTGACCTCCTTCCACAGAAAACTGCTGAAGGCCAGCAAGATTTAAAGATTTAGCAAGATTCGTAATGAGATTTGACATTTCCACTGAGAAGTTCATGTAAAAGGCGTGTATATGGATAATGACTATATGTGGAATTGGAGTGAGCAGCTATGCAGACTCAAAAGGGATTTATAACCAAACACTTGAGGGTTAAATTAGTTTCCTTTTGCTGGAGATCAGCTTGAAACATAGCAATGAGTTAGGGGGTCCTGCAGTCCTGATTATAGAAGGATCCTGAGATTTTTCTGCTAAGGTCAGCAGTGTTAACCACTGTGCAAGAAAAGCAGCGGACTGGCTGGATCTCCTGTCCGATCCAAATGAGATGTGTTTCTGGAAAGACAGATTACCTTGGTGGGAATGCTGACAGTTCATACAAACTTATATTTATTTTGGAGCACAGCAGTGCACTGATGGTAATGCTGTCTCTGTTGAGGAGGTATTTTCTTCAGTATCCTCCCTGTTTAGACACTTGCAGTTTCCTAGATAAATGGCCTTTGGGGCTGAAATTGTTGATTCTTGCTTGAAAAGTGACTTTTTGTACAGTGTGATTCGATTCCATAGGAATATTTAAATATTCTTCACTGATACAAAAATTTCCCTGGGCACCCACTTATTTTAATGCTGACAGAGATAAAGTTAGAGCTAGTCGTTAACTACCCCTCCCACTGACAGCTCTACATAGTTCTGATTTAAAGCTTTAAATGAGAAATAACATAGTCCTAAAGGAAAAGCTAAAAGTGCATGTTTTTCTTGCGGTATGAAAACCTGAAAACAAAAAAAAAATAAAAACAGAGCTATGTAGCATAGCGTCTGAGATAGAGCTGAATGATTTCAGATGCATTTGGCCTTCAGCTGACCCAAGACATGAACCGTAAGTTCTCTGTAATGCAGTATAAGCAGATCTATGCAATCAGTGTGATGCGATGTTAAAAACCACAAGCAAGAGTCAGCCTGGCAGCATCTGCAGAAGGAGCCCTTTTTGCTGCCATTCAAAACCATGACCTACCTGGAAAGTTTAGGCGGGTCCACGCTTATGGAAGCACATTGCTAAACTTTATTGTTTTATTGCTGCTGTATATTGATAGCTCTCTCGTGACAGTCTGTGCTCATTAAATCCAGAGCTCTGTCTGACTGGATATTAAGGACCTGTAGATTACATCATGTATTTGGGAGATTATCTGTCTTTTCCAGCTAGGTCCTGGTTCAGTAATGCATTTAGGCAAATTCTTTCATTAATCTCTACTGAGCTTAAACATATGCTTAAATGTTAAGCTGGTGGGTGAAGTGCTGAATCGAGCTCTTAAGGAATTAGCATAATTGGCTGTTATTTTGCACAGAGTGGGTTTCTAATGGGCTATCTCGCATCTAACTTGCAGCTGAGCACTGTGCTAAATACAATGAGTACCATCTACAGCACCGGGACCGTCTGTAAAATCACCGAACCGTCTGAGTGTTTGGTGCTGGAGCCAGGTACAGTACTAACCATTGCCCCGGCTGTGTCCTTTACACTGAGGGTTCAAAAAGAAAAAGCCCAAGGGTGGCTCCTGACTGCAAGAGAACAGGCTGTAGTTTGAAATAGATACATCCTGCTATCTAAAGCTTAGTCATAATTTAATTGCACCTTGCAGTTCAGGGACCTCCAGCGGGCCTGCTGCCCGCGAGACATACTGTCTCCTACTTGTAGTAGACAAGTGTAGGAGAGGGCTGCTCAGCTTGCGTGGCAGCTTGCCTGTCACCTGGGGTTTGCCTACATCACAGAAAGTCTATGTTTTTCCCCTGTCATCAAAGTCTTGTTGGACTCAACATTGCGTTGAGGCCAGTCCCAAGAACGCTACCAACTTAAGGGAAGCTAATGCAGAGAGAGCATTTAAGGGACGCATGATCTGCTCCGTGTCTCTTAAAGAGAAGAAGGGGAAAACCTTAAATCAGAAAATGATGCAATAAAATAATGGGATATTTCAATATATCAAACACAAAGTGTTTTCTTCTTAGTTAATGAAATTTCTTTCGCTTTGGCTCATTTGCCTGCTGTGAAAGAAAAATAAAGAGATTCTGCTTTTCCAAGGCCTAGGACTTATTTTTTTGTTCTGACAGGTCTGGACACTATTATGGCTAATAGCACGGATTATCATGAGAGACTGTGGGCCTGGGAAGGTTGGAGAGCTGATGTTGGCAGGATGATGAGACCATTATACGAAGAGTATGTTGAACTTAAAAATGAGGTTGCAAAGCTTAATGGTAAGTCACAATTTTTTTTCTTTTTTCTGCCTTCCAGAAATTAACAAACATACCACAGTCTTGCACAATTTGCACAGGAATTCAAAAACCCATACTTTTTTACACATTGATGAGCAGTGCTTTGCCCATAATTTGCTCTTGGTGCGCACATTGTAAAGTGAGAGGCAACGTAGACAGGTGCCATCGACCAGATCAGAGGTCTGTCACCAGCCTGGACAAAAGGGGGATGTCTTTGTTGGCCCCTTTCCCAAATGCCATAATGTATCAGTGCCCTTCATTACATACTGCCTTACCCAGAACTACACTGCTTGTGACTTATGGGCAAGCACGCTCCATTTAAACAACTTCTGAGTGCTGCTGAGTCTTGGAGACATCTCCTCTTTTCTGTCGGCCTTGACCTTCTTGCAGCAGCCACAAGCAGTGATACATTTATAAGCTTTATGCCCTATCTGGAATGATCAGATTTGGTAGGCCTGGGCCAGCAGATGCAGCCAGGTGCTTAAAAAGGATTTTGCACTAAAGGAAATGTGCTTCCAGTCAGACATCTCCACACAAATCATAGGGAACTGTCTTTTCAAGGAACAATGGCAGGTGGCTGCTAATTTTCTTTGGGGGTCTTCTAAAATAGCTTCTGAAGTAGCTACATCATCTGTGTCTTGGCCAAGCTGCAGCTGTATCACCTACTTTCCTATACCCCTTGTTTTGTGAAAATTGTCAAGCTGGAGCTAAACACCAGCAATAAGAAATTATAGTCCAAATAGTTCGACAGGAAAAAAACAAACATTAAGAAATGGTCATTATGACCTTCTTCCATACCACTAAGGGCGAGACCTCAGTTATGAGCCATTTCTACTCCAGGCTTGATGGAGCTCAGTGGACTGGAAGACTTAGTGGAACTGGGAGCTGTGATTCAGTCCTGGTGTCTACAGTTGCCCTGGCGGTTTTGTTGCTGGAGGAGGGGGCCCATATTCAATGTCCACCAGCTTATACCTTCTGTAAGAACCCCTTAGTATCCAGCCTGAGCAGTGGCTGCCCTCCCTCATAGCCGCAGGAGCTCTAGTCAGGAGTGACGATTTCCTTTGACCTCCATCTCCAGCTGGAATGACCCTAATTAGCAGGTAACCATGACTGCAATTTCTGCATTTCTTGGAAATCTCCTGTACCTGCACGTTCATGGGATAGAGCCTTGGGGGAGCACTCTCCTCCCCGCTAGACCCAGAGCATCTCGTGCTTTGCAGCTTTGCTTTGGGAAAAGGCTGCAGGTCTGCATGGGATCAGCAGGGAGCTGCACTGCCTCTGCAGACCTGAGCAGTGCCATGTGTGGTGTCCTGATGTGATGCATCCGTGCTTTAAAGGTTATTCTGACTACGGAGATTACTGGAGAGCAAATTATGAAGCAGACTATCCAGAAGAATACAAATACAGCCGTGACCAGCTGATCGAAGATGTGGAGAAGACATTTGAGCAGGTAGAGGCAGGAAAAAGCTCTCACCTGGGCCACAGGGTTGTGTTTTATGATGGTGGGTTCACACGTCGATGTGAAAGAAGACGAGACCTGCTCTAAACTGGCTAATCTCTTTCTACATGGGGTTAACAGATGTTAGGAGACATACATGACATTTTTGCCTCTGCAGCCATTCTAGGACCAGCTTGGTCCCCTTGGGCTGCACTATGCCAAAGGCTGGGAAAGAGGGAGCTCTGCAGATCCATGTGTCTCCTCCAGGTAGGGCCCATGGGGGGAGGTATGTTTCCCATGGGGTAGATGGAATCCTTCATACTTCACATCTAAAGTTAGCAATGCTCCCTCCCTCGTACCTGAGCAGGACTTCTGGGGCTAGGATCTGGACTCAGTGCTTCAGCCCCGAGGCAGGGGGCAAAGCTCAGCTGCAGGTTTGGGGTGTACTTCCCTGCTGGGAGAATTTCATCAGAGACACCTTAGAGGCTCTCTGTTTAGGAGGGATAAGTGGTGTAGAGTAAAGAGAAAATAATTTGTTTCCTTTTCCTCCTCTGCCTCCAGATAAAACCTCTGTACCAGCAGCTGCATGCCTACGTGAGGCACCGGCTGGAGCAGGTCTATGGCCCCGAGCTCCTCAGCTCCACGGGATGCCTCCCTGCTCACTTGCTGGGTACGTCAACGCGGCCGTGTCGCGCAAGCCTGGCTTTGTACACGGGACAGTCACCTTCAAGGCACATGGGAACAGAGTAATCTGCCTGTTTAATCAGGATATTAACAAACAGGTTACAGATAAGAGAAGGGGAGAGGAGAAATGGAGAAGTCCCTGGCAGAGATGACACAGGTGCTTAGCAGCAGAGGCAGGTAGGGAAGGCAGGTGTCCTCATCCTCGCCGGAGCTGGCGGCACCCAGCTCAAAACTCCAGCACTGGGCTGGGACATTTCCCTCCCCTCTGCAGCACTTGTCTTCCTTAGAAATGAGAGTTTCAGAGAGACTTGTTTTTCCTTTTAAATCTTATCCTAAGCTCCCACGTTTCATGACTTTGCTTTCAAAGCATGCAACATCAAGCTGCCCTAAGTGTAACGTACATGAACACGGCAGCAGCAATCACATGGACTAACAACATGCATGTTCAGTTGTTAATAGACCTTTAGGAAGGTGATCAGTCCTGAAACTGTATTGTACGAGAATAGCTGATCTTCGGGAATAAAAGGATCTTTGATCTGAGTTTGACCTATGCATGACTTCCCGGAACTGCTCCCCTCCACATCTGGATCAGACCTGTTTAGATGTATAGGAGTCCCTATTTATGACACTGCACAATTTATAGAACTGTCTGGCACTTTTGAACAATACATAATCAATCATTTAAAGTATTTCTATGTTTCTCTCTTTTTTGAAGGTGATATGTGGGGTAGATTTTGGACAAATCTATATCCCTTGACTGTTCCCTATCCAGCCAAACCAAACATTGATGTAACTTCTGCAATGGTTCAAAAGGTAAGAAAGGCATGCCTTTATGCAATATACATTATGTAACAAATCCAGATGGTATAAAAATTATACACCACATGTCAGCTGCTCTCTAGAAAACCATAGCTGTCCTAAGGCAAACGCAGCACCAGCAAAGCATTGCTTTCTGCATCCTTTTTTGCTCTTCACCTTAATGCGTTCATGCATTTTCCACTGTACCTTTTCACTTTGCTGTTCTCCTCTCTTTCTTCTCCACCCTCTTTGACTGGCTTAATCTTGGCTCCAAGTCTATTTTCCTCAGAGACACCTATCCATTAAGAGATATATTTTGTACATATAAATTTTTCAGGAGTCATGGAGTTGGCTGGTATCAAATATGACCTTTGCCAGCCATTACCATAATCAAATAGTTTGTATATCGCAGGGGTTTTTTTTGCCAGTCTTGTTTATTTGGATACAGCTAGGAAACTGCAATGCTGCCTGTTATCTTTTGATAACTGCATAGCACCATAAGGTCTCTGTTTGAGATCTGTAGTGCTAACAGCCGTGACAGCACCTTTACCAGACTGGGAACATGGGTGAAGATAACTCTATGTAGTCTTGCCTAAGCTTCACTCCTTTTATAAAATAAAAGGTGATCAGTGGAATTTGCTTTCTGAAATACGATTATTCACCTGAAATCTACCCTTCTCTCATAGGGAGCACTCATGCAAATGTTATGCTGGCAAGAGCAGGAATAGCTAAATTTGATTCGTAAGCAGTTTGCACAAGTCTGCATTAATCTCACCTCTATTTTACAGTACTGACCCCCTTGTAGTCATAACTTTGTGTATACCAAAGTACCACCATGAGGAGGGAAGCATTACTGGCAGAGCCTCAGGGCAAAGGCTGGAGTCATCCTTGGTGGTGGATGCACCCAATTTAGGATTCTCATCCAGCTGAGCTGTCTGCCACCTAAATCTCTGCGAAAGCTCAGTCCAGTAAATGCAGAGCTCCTGCTATGTAGAATAATAAAATTGCTGAATGACAAAAGTATTCTGGACATTAACATGCAGTTACAATCTGATAAGCAACTCCTTTAGATACAAGTGCCAGGTTTTATGGTTCTGGCCGAGATCTCCTCTCATGCTCATCTGCTGGGAATGCAGTTCCATTCCCTCAAATGAGTTGTCCCCGACTGAAGTGGCTGAAGGGTCGGATCCCAGATCTGACATGCTACTGACAGGAATGCCTTTTTTATCTTTACTACCTTATCTTTTATTGAGGGCTTCTCTGGTCTGGGTCAGGTGCTATCTGCTGAACCTCTGAATGCAGAAATCTATTTATTTTGTTTGCGGAGAAAACACTTAATTTCAGTTCCCAGCAGAATTTACAGAAATGCCAAAGGCAGACACTACCGTCTTACTCTCAGTAAGTCAGGTGCTGATCTGAAGTTGCTGGGACATAAATATGAAGTCAGCTGCCCTGCATTATGCCAGCCGTCAGGAACAGGGTCCATGAAGAAGCAGTGGTTAATGGTGACGTTGTCTCTTTCAGAAATGGGATGCAATAAAAATATTCAAAGCTGCTGAGGCCTTCTTCACCTCTGTTGGCCTTTATCCAATGACTGAGGGCTTCTGGAATAACTCCATGCTCACAGAACCGACAGACAACAGGAAGGTTGTCTGCCATCCTACGGCATGGGATCTGGGGAAAAATGACTACAGGTACTGCAATTACTATGACCCTTTTTATCCCATCTCTGAGAACTTTCATATTTTCACTAAAGGTGCACCATGCTCGTTTAAGTTATAATTTTTCCTTATTTATTATTTTTTTCTTGCTGATAAGAGCGGAAAGGAAGACAAGAGAGCAGGGATCTTGTGGGACTGTAGACCTTTCTGTGTAATTTTTTCTGTGAAGACCTAAGGACTGCTTTCAAATTTAAGCAGAGAAGTGACTATTATTTATATGAATTAGAGAAACAAATACTATGTTCTAGGGCTTAAGGAATGAGCAGAAATGCAGGTGCTTGTGGATACCAGTGAGATTTGTGGACACCTGCACATTCTGCAGCAATAGCACAGGGTCCCTGGGTAGCAAGTGAAAACCTCCTGAGAACCCACCATCTATCTTTAGCAGATATATCTGCAGAAAATCCATCGATCTTCCATATTTGGGAAAGGAGAGGCACAGCAAGTTCCCACACAATGAAGTCTCCTGGGGCAAATTCTGTCCCCTTTTGCAGTCCCCGCAGTTACCTGGGGAAAGAGGCTGGTCCCCAGCAGAGCCGTAGTGAAAGCTGCCAGCCTCACACCTCACACCTCAGCAGTCTGGGGAAGGTGAAAGGTAACCCTATTTGAAAGAAATTCCTTTATTAAATACTACCTACATGAGGGTGAAGTAGCAGGAGTCACTGACACGCAGGTTTTTTTACACTACTATCTGCCTAAGTTTGGTGGTGGGTACTCACTCCAACACACACCGTGAGTTTATTGCCAAGTTTGAGAGAGCAGCTGCTTCTCACAAAACAGCAATTTCCTCTTACTCCCAGCACAATTTCAAGGTGGCTAGAAGTGTTTTGCCGAATTCCCCTCCAAGCCTCGCTCTTGCAGGAGGAACTGCACCCCATGCTAGGATGTGGCCGCCCGGGTTTTGCAAGGGGTGAGGGGCGTTGGCAAGCTCTGGAGGCTGCTTTGCCCCGCGGTTGTGGCCGGCAGGGCTCGGGCAGCAGCTGGCTGGGCCACTGTCTCTCTAACCACAAACACTTTGGTCTGGTGTGCAGGATCAAGATGTGTACCAAAGTGACCATGGACGACTTCCTGACCGCGCACCATGAGATGGGCCACATCGAGTACGACATGGCGTACTCTGCGCAGCCCTACCTGCTAAGAGGTGGTGCCAACGAGGGCTTCCACGAAGCAGTAGGTGAAATTATGTCACTTTCTGCAGCCACTCCTCAGCACTTGAAATCTCTTGACCTCCTAGAGCCAACTTTCCAAGAGGATGAAGGTAAATAAATGCATAAACATTATATATTTAAGTGAAAGCACTTGCAGGCCTTATTTTGTAGCCAAAGATTGTGTCTGCAAACTGAATGATCAGCTGAGAGGCTTCTGAAAATCTTACCCCACTAACTTACCAGAGACAGTTTTTTCCCAAATCACATTGTGAAGCAAAGATCGCTGCTTTATAATGCTGCTACATAATTTACAAACAAATAGCTAGCACTTCTTTACCTTCAGTACTGAACAACTCATCCTAAAATCTTCATAGTTCATTTAGATGAACCTCCAATAGTCTTTTCAATTTCTGTTGCATGAATCCATACATATCTCTACCAAGGTATGTATTCAGCAGTTCAAATGAAACTGAAACCTTGAGATTTACGTCTCCCACTTAAGTGAATATTGAGTGGACAATGCAGGCAGGCCCTCATTATAATGCAGTTTGTCTGGCTTCTCTGAGTATTACCTTATGAGGATGGAGATGTACCAAAGCCTTCAGCTCAAAATTCCCCAGAGCATGGGAAGGTTTTCAGTGGAGGATGATGAAATGTAAATGCCAAAGGACTAGGTTATTTAAGAGGTAGGGGGCAAAGAAAGAGAGACAAAACTGTATACAGTACCTAAGTGATCTTTTCTCATGTTTTTTTCAGTCATATTATTCCTTCTACTTTTTCCTTAGTGAAAATCTGTAATTCCAACCAGATGTAAGCATTAGCTGTAAAAGGAAGCAACTTCAGCTGTCTAATCAGATACTAATTGCTACCATAACCATTACCTTAACTGTTTCTCTCTTCAGAAACTGAAATCAACTTTCTGCTCAAACAAGCACTAACGATTGTTGGAACAATGCCTTTTACTTACATGCTGGAGAAGTGGAGGTGGATGGTGTTTAGGGGAGAGATTACAAAGCAGGAATGGATGAAGCGGTGGTGGGAGATGAAGTAAGTTTGAGAAACAAAGAGGATTTTTTGCAAATGAATGTGCAAAACCAACCCTTTGTAGGTACTCAACATACTGTGCCCCCATAGGGCAGGATCTGTCTCGCTGTTTCTACAAAGCCCCATAGAGTGCCAGCTAGAAACACCCAACATGGTGCAGACGATGTCTCACAAGCCATGTATCCCCATTAGCACTGTGTACAGCCCCGGGTAGTTTACCCTGCCTCTTGGCAGACTTTCTCATTTCTAATGTCAGCTTCTCTGACAAAGACAGCCCATGGCCTTCGCACGGGATGTTCTGGATCCCAGGATCAACATCGCTGTCCCCCCGACGCATGCCCTGAGGCATCTTTGTAGCTTAAGCGCAGCCCTTCCCTAAGCCTCATCGGGCGCGTGCTCTGGTTTGCTCCCCACCTCCTTAAGGACAAGTGGAAAGCGAAGGTCATCGTACTTGCCAGCCTGAGAAGCGTACAGATCTCAGTCTACCAAATATCTGTGCACACTTCTCTGCTCTGCGTTTCCTCCCCATTCTAGAGTGGTTTTGGAGGCAAATTGTCTGAAAGACTCCAGACTGATTCTTTCCTTTCTTAAGCATTAAGATATGTATTATGTATTCTTTCTTAAGTGTTAAGGTTATGTATTAAGACCACCTTTCTCGGTCAAGAAAATACAGTTCCCTTGGCAAGTAACATCCAGAGGTGCCTTTTCAGATTATGCCCACCAGCCAGTCTATTTTCAGCACCCTGGAGCTCAAGATTAAAAAGCGGTTTGATTCAGACTGGACTCTGTCATTTCCAAGGTTTGTTAACATGGGGGCAGAAAAATGCGAAGAAACGAACAAGCCCCACACTGAAAAAGTAGTCTGCACTCCAACACGAACACAGTGAGCCTCCATCAGCAAACAAAATCTATAATAAAACTTGATATAAGCTGTAAAAATCAGTCAGCTTCAATTTATTCAAAAGTAGCAGAGATGTCAGAGAAATGGAGAATGACAAATTGTTCAGAGAAGCTTATTACATCTGCTGTAGCGGCACTGCCAAGCTTTCTGCTGGAACAAGACCTTGAAATACAGGTTTACGGGAAATATTTCCATGTAAGTTTATTACCATTTTCAGAATTTAGGGCATGGGTTTGTTTCCATAGTACTGCTCAGGAAACATGCTCTCAGGAGAGGAAAATAAAGAGCAACCTCATCTCCAGCCCAGTGGCACAGCAGGCCATACACCTTTTGGGTCACCCAGTCTCTGCATGCACATACCCAGCACAAAAACGCAAGTGTTAGTCTCCAAACTTGGGATGGCCCAGGGCATGAGGTGTGTGTGTGTGAACCTCATGTCTGGTAGATTATTTCATACCACTAATTCCTGCACACCCTGCTATCATACAAATACCTTCCTTGCACTATCAGTTTCAAAGCAGCTTCTTCTCTGTGGTCTCCAGCTGTGGAGCAGTACTCATTTGGGGTTACTGGGAGCTGTATGGACTTCTTCTGTTTGGAAGTGAGAGAGGTGCTCATACATATCAGACAATACAGAGGAAGAGCAAAGTCAGATTATTTTTCCTTATTATCTGTTAACAGAAATCCTGTGTTTTTCCTTCATCCCCAGGAGAGAAATAGTTGGCGTTGTTGAACCAGTCCCTCATGATGAAACCTATTGCGACCCTGCAGTGCTGTTTCATGTGGCCAATGATTACTCATTCATAAGGTAGCTCAGTGTTTAATTCATGACCTACATTTTGGGTACAGAACAAGCCCCGACTACCTAAAACATCTACTGGAAGTCTCAGGACACACTCTTATTTTGTTTAAAGTCCTGACTGAAGGTCACTGATTTCAGTGGAATTGTTTCTGTGGACATCAGGGGCTGCTCCATAGCAATCTCTGAGCAGCGAGGAGGCTGCTGAGCTTCTTGCCGAGCAGAGAAGCTTCCTGCTGCCATCAAACTGGTGGGAGCACATCTGTATGAGATGCTTGCCTCTTGGGGAGACAGCATGCTCCATACCACTGTCACTTGGGCCATGCACATGCAGCCCTGAAGCAACCAACTCTGGACGTCCCTCCATGTCCCAGCCACCTCATTTTAGAGGGCTCAGCTGGAGCGGAGAGTTGGGCCTTAAAAACTGTACTCGCTCATGGTTTATGTGGTAGCAAACATATTTGGGGCTCTTCTGCTGCATTTGATCTTGGCATTTTGTTAAATCTGAGTTAGTGTAGACTATAAATATCAGCTGTCTGCTCTCCCTGCAGTGCAGCCTCCCAAGCAGGAGCGCCGGCTGACACAGCAGAGCTTTCCAAAGGCCAAGGGCTTGCAGATTTCTGTGCCAGATGACTAATAAAACCTGTGCCTGCCTTCTCCTTGCCCTTCCTTTAGGTATTACACCCGGACCATCTATCAGTTCCAGTTTCAGGAGGCACTTTGCAAGGCAGCTAACCATACCGGCCCTCTTCACACATGTGACATTACCAACTCCAGAGCAGCTGGTCAGAAGTTGAGGTAACAAAGCAAATTTCTCACACGTAATAAATCAGAGTATAACAAAGCCTTGAAAGCTTCTGGAGTCAATGAGGTTGCATCAAGAATGAACCTAGCTTGAAAATTTAGCATATATCTACTCAGTTTATTTTGACAAGTTGACTAAATTTATATCCACTGAGGATCTAAACATCAAAGGTTTGATTGCCTGTTAATGAGAAAATAGTTTATTTTTATTAATAGGAATGATGGGAGGAAGGAGGGAATTCAGAAGCAAAAAAGAAAACTTTGATACCAATTGCAGATTTTTTTGCTAGATGTCTAGATGGAACATGGCAATAACATATATTACCTCTCCTTCCACATACACAGGCAATTGCTTGAATTAGGCAGATCCAAGCCCTGGACTCAAGCACTGGAAAGCATAACAGGAGAGAAATACATGAATGCAGTGCCCTTGCTCCACTACTTCGAACCTTTATATAAGTGGCTGCAAAAAAACAATTCTGGCAGATACATTGGTTGGAAAACAGACTGGGCTCCATGTACGTACAGGTTGTCGGTGAATTAAGGACACTTGGGAGTCCTCACAACCCTTGACCAGCAAAGTCCCTCTGTCTTTAGCTGTTGGAGGCTCTTCTCCCTAGGGAAGCAGGGTTATGGGGAATACACACTGAGCAGTAAGTTCTACTCATGGGAAGGCAGACTGGCTTCCTCATGGCCAAAGCTGGAGAAGTCAGCACACATGGGTTTTGTCACAGCCTCACCCAGTTTTCAGAAATAGAGTTTATTTTTTTTAATAGTGGCAGCGCTAAGAGTGTGGGATGGCTGTGCAGAGGGAAGAAAGACCAGCGGCTTGGACTTGTGTGGTGCTTGCCTGAGAGCAGCACGCCTGTTCTGCAGGGCTGGGAGCCACCCGTCCTGGGAGCTAGAGCTGGGGGCATAGGCGCAAACCAGTACAGAAAAATTACTACTATTTTGTTTGCTGTCATGTGCTAGTCAAAGACGGGAGCTCAAGTGGAGAGGAAAAGGAGAAGACCATGGAAAAATGCATTTTCCAGCATATTGTGGTGACATTGAGTGTTGAACCACCCAGGTTATACACGTGTAATCACTGTCAGTACTGAAGAGCACTGTAAGTCTTACAGTGCTGTGCTGGTCTCTAATGGTGGGATTCACCTAACCAGATACCAGCATCTGCATCTGAGCTGCTCATTCCCAATGGCGGGAAAGAGGCAATTCCTTTGGGAGATGTCTAAAGAAGACTGGAGGACTGCACTCTAGATGTGCTCGCTCTTTCCGTCTACTACAAAGCCAGACTTGGGTGACTGACAGCTCAGATGTGGATGTTTGCGGTAGAAGTGGCTGAAGGGAAACAAGATCAATCCCACCAAGCTGGCCAGGGGGAGCAGGGGAACCTGTAAGGAAATGCTAGCCATCCCACCATTTCCCAGGGTCAGACTTTCTGTTGCTGCAGCTCTGACACGGCCCTTGTTTCTTTTTAAACCAGATTCTGGCAATGCCATCAAAGTGCGCATCAGCCTGAAGTCAGCGCTGGGGGACCAGGCGGTAAGTGTGTTTGTGCTGTGGCACTCTTCCCATTGCTCGGGCAACAGAGACGTGCTAATGGCTCTCAGAAAATAAGGCAGGGTATAGCTGATCTTTGTGTCTGAAGAGTGGCATCAGCTCAGTTGAAGGGTTATCACATAAAAGATGTCTTGTCTGAGTTTGCGGTCAAGACTCCCTCTACAATTAGTGGAGGGACCTCTCCAGGGAGTGATCGCACCCGTTTTAAGAAAGACATCTCAGCTAGATGAGTTGAGTTATTCTCTGGAGGTACTGATCACTTTTAACCTGCTACAGAACAGGCCGGAGGGCTAGCATAGGGGAACCCGTGTACCTGAAAATGGCTATATTTTTCCCAGCTATGCTGATGTGTAAATAAAGCCTCTACCTAATTTCTTCTAATTTCCATTATCATGGCTATGGTGGCTGCCTTCAGAAGTTATTATTAGAGCAGCTACTTCACATTTAAATGTGGAGCTAAAGCAGAGGGGTTGAATCCCACTCTCTATTCTCAAATGCTCTTGCTTTCACACTGAAACACTTCTGTCAGCAGTCCTTTGTAGAGTTTTGTTTGCCTGTCGCTGTAATCTTTCCAGGCCCTGATATATTCGGCTGCCTCCTTGCCCTCCAACCCTTATGCAGAGACAGCTTTGCTATTAAGATTGTGGGGGGCACTGCAGCTGCTTCTGTTTCAGACGAGGAGAAGGGCTTTCATTCCCAAGAGCTTGCCTGCTTTCTCCAATTATACCAGCTGGTCCAATAAAATGTATTACAGCAACCGAAAAAACTCATCAAAGCCAAAGATGGCTTTTAAGATTTTAAACAGAGCATTGGCTTAGCCCATCTGCTTAACCCAGACTGAAAATTTGCTCCTTATTCTAGCTGTGCCTCTTTATGCTAATCTCACAGAGGCAGCACAGAAGGCTTAAGTGCAGACACTTCATTCCTGTTAATAGCCATTTTCACCTTGCAGAACATTAGTAATTTTCCAAGAACGAGTATGTCATCAGGCAGGTCATTTAGACCTGCGCATCGGATCCTATTGGACTAGCAAGGACACAATACCATGGGCTCATTTTTCATATGAATTGATGCTCTCGCTTCTATCACGCTCTCACATGCAAGCCCCACTGGAGTTTTATTGCTTCCTAGACCGCTGAGTCGCGTTAGATACAATTCAAAACTGGTATCAACAGCATGAAAAGGTTCCATATTACAACACATTTATTAGTCATTATGGTTAATGTTTATCTTAATACCATTTTTATGCTTGCCTTTTGCCATCATAGTCTTTTGTTGTGCAATTGAGCAGCTGTAAAACAATCTCATACAGATTACTTAATTTGAATTATTGTATGGATGGTAGGTTCCTGAGCTCTGAAGAGCAAGCCATGCATTTTCTTCTCAAAACCAGTCCACATCACCAACTTGCAAGAGACCTTTTCCATTCAGTAGCTTTCTGAATGGAAGCTCCCCTATCAGCTCTATCTATCAGCTCCCCACAAATTTCCCTTACGCTGAGCTCCCGGGGACGTGACTGAATGCTGGTATGCCAGCAGTGGGTAATGGTACACCCATGAACTGCCGTAGAGAAAAGGCAGGGGGAACCTCGGCCCGACTACACAGAGCAATACGTTTTGGCTGCTTTATGTGGCTCATAGCGCACAGAAGCTGGGAACCTAGCGCAACTGTTTGTTTAAGATGTATTTCAAGCTGCTTTGCACCATTAGGCCAGCAGAAAGCATTCTGAGCGTACCAGCAAACCTTGGATAGAGCAGAAAGGGAAAGACCCCTCCGTCTTCTGCAGAGGGGGCGTCAGTGGGGGGCAGCGGGGGCAGCTGCAGGGCACGCGGGAGGGCTTGCACCTCTCAGCTACACGCCCTGGCTGTTACCAGCAGGGAAGATTCAACAGCCCAAAGTTCTGGCAAATTAAGCATCCAGACTCACAGATGGGTTTATGGCAGCTGTGCCAGAGCATGTGTGCTGCCGCAATTACCCTGCTAATTGTTTTCAGGCTGATGAGATTAAAGCTGCAGCCCTAGCATGGCTGGATCACCAGTGTAGCTGACGAGGCTGAAACACCCAGAGCTTTGCTTCAGCTGGGGCTTTATGAAAGTGCACTCCCAAGGGAAACTGCTACAAGACCCCTGCTGAATCACTCTGGGTCTCTCTTATTTAAAATAAAGGGTTCCAGGAGTGGCAATCCCCTGACCACCACTTGAAAACGGGACCCCTCTTCAAACATGAATTCAAAATTCCCCACTGAGTCAATGTCGTACGTGTGATTACATTGTAAAAGGCTGGCACCCAAGGCGGTGCTAGGAAAAGGAGACCTGTCAGCCTGCAGGCATTTTGATGGATTTTACAATGGAAAATCCTTTTTTGAATTAGAGGCCAGACTTACGCTGTCTTTCAAGTCACACGTGGGACCTTGGCGGGAACATGCTGTAATAGAGCAGAGGCGCTTGGCAAAGTTCATTTCGCTCTGAAAGGCAAAGCAGCCTCTGTAACGAACAGCGAGCGCCGAGGTAGGTTTCTGAGATGCCTCGGGAAGGCGTGTGGGCAGTCATTACTCAAACACAGATCAGAAGCCAGCTAGGTACTTCCCATCCACGCAGCCTGTAATGGTATTTATAAAGGCACTTGAGAGGCACGGTGGCAATTAAAATACATTAGACTTAAAAAGACAAAATATACGCCACGGAAACAAATGATTAAAAAGCTAAGATGCTAAGTACAGAAAGCAGCAGTAGAGGAATCAAGCTCAATTAGCTCCTGGTTAAAAAAAAAACAAAACAAAACAAACCAAAACAACTGCAGAGCCTAAAGATGTTGGGGAGAAGTGAAAAATTGCGAACCCCCGCACAACAGCGTCGCGGGCTGTGACGGTGAACACTGCCAGCTGCCGGAGACAGCAGCGGTAACAACGAGAGCGCTTCGGCGCAGGGCTTTGCCTGCTGCCCAGCAGGCAGGAGAAAGCCGGGGGCATTTGCCGAGGCAAAGGTGACTCGCAGCTTCAGCCCTTGCTAGCGGGAACAGCCAGAGCTGGCACAGCCCCTGCCCTCCGCACGCCGCCGGGATCGGGCTGGGGGCTGCTCTGCTAGCAGGGGCTTTGGGTCACCTGCGCCTTGCTGGTCCTGCACGGACTGACAAGAGTTTCTGCTCTTTCCTGCCGTGTATTTCTCTCTCTCCGTTTTATATCGGTGTCAAGAGGAGGACAGGGTTGAAAAATGTAGCTGGGTTTTATAAGGCCTGTTACAACAGAGCCGCCTCCTACCACACCTTCCCAAATGACATTTGAGAAAGTCAGGAGCTGTCTAAAACTATCACTGACAGCATTTATAGGCATTCCTGCTCAGGTACCATAAATGCAATCAAATCTAGGCCTTTGGGGGATAAAAAAAATTGCCACAGAGTTCAAACGGGAATTTTCCCTTCGTACACGCGCGGTGTTACACAAGAGACCAGGCTGCATTATCAGCTCCTGCGGTGGTTTTTGCCCCCTGTACACCTCCCGGTTCCTGCCCCAGAGAAGCTGGTTTTGAATTCCACTGCAAATAACTTTGGACTCATAAGGCAGGCCAGGAGGAGCCTGCACACAGGCAGTGCATTTTTTATATCACCTATCTATTCGCCAGGGAAGAACAATAAATATATGCCTGCTGTAGAAATACTGGTGCAAAGAGTTTTTTACTGAAACAAAACAAACCCCAAACAAAAATCCCAGCTCATCAAGCAAATAAATGAGCCACCTTCCCAC
The DNA here is from genome assembly GCF_035582795.1 of Mycteria americana. Classification (NCBI taxonomy): domain Eukaryota; kingdom Metazoa; phylum Chordata; class Aves; order Ciconiiformes; family Ciconiidae; genus Mycteria; species Mycteria americana. The sequence goes on from NC_134365.1 coordinate 137,838,953, forward strand.
AACAACCCCACCCTAAAGTTTCTCCTTCTTAAAAGAGCCGGTCTGCAAATAAAATTATGTGATTAAAAGAAGATCTAAATTATGGAATCTTTAGACTTCAAACAGAATGCACAATATTTAGTAGGAATAATGTTGCTCCTGCTGCCTTTGCTCCCTTTAAGGCAGGGAGATGGGCTGGGACTGCAGCATCTTCAGCTGTCCGATGTAAAGGTACCAGAAATTGCAGAGGGACAGTATGATGCAGTGTCTGGCAGCGGGGATGCCTGCTTGGTTATTCTCCTGCAGAGCGCCCGGATTAACAGAGCTAAAAGGTTTGAGTAGGTTCCTGAAGTGCTATCATGGCACAAATAAATAATACTGAAGTGCTTGCCAAGCATTACAATTGCTATTTCTTTTTAGAATGATTTCTTAGTGTCAGATAACTTGCCATCTCTGATGAATTTCTCTTGTGCTGTTTTTGCAGTATGAATGGGATGAAAGCGAGCTCTTCTTGTTCAGGTCATCCATCGCCTATGCCATGAGAAAATACTTTGCAGAGGTGAAGCAACAGGAAGTTAACTTCCAGTGAGTGGCTTGCTTAATTGTGCCGGCTATGTCTATATTGCTTCTGGTTCGCTAGCAGCATGAATTGGTGGAATTAATTGTGCCTTCTGTCAAATGTAAGGTGATAGCCAACAATGTCAAACATCAGCTGGTTGTAAAAGGCAAGGTGCCAGCTTGGTTACATGCTGTCTTTTCTCTTCACTCAGGAGTCTGAAGTTGAGGAGTAACGTGCTAAAGTTAGGTAACTTCAGTGGATGCAGAAGGCTTTGTCTCCCACAGCTTACCACTCTGGAAGCGAGCCTTGAGAAGTTGTGCTGGACACCTATATGGGACTAGCAGGGAAGATACATTGATTAGAAATAAACATTTCTAACAATGTATGTGTATGATACTGAATATCCAAGAGGTTTTGGGCCAAGGAAAGATAAACTTGTTGATTATAAAGCACTAGAATTCTGTGCAGACTTACTAATCCTATCTAGGTTCACTTAGAAACATAAAATTTATAATCTGAAATTGATTTTGGTAAGAAAAACAACCCTCTTTATCAGGTCTCTTAAAAAAATTTCAGAAGCTATCTACTTAAGCTATTTGATTTTACTTTACAGAACATCAGTCATAGAACATCTAGGATCTACTCCCAGCAGAATATAAGGATGAAGGATTATTTTTTTTTTTCACTTGGTAGTTCATACATCACCTCATTCATGAGACCTGCCCCAAACACTCTCTGTTCTGCAGCTGATAATGTGCTTTGGAAAATTATGCCAAGGATTGTCTTAGGTACGGAGTAGACTCTCTCCACATAAAGTTACGAATTAGCACATAGAAAAAGAAATTCTGTCAGGAAAATTGATTTCACTTCCCAGTTGAGGTCATTAGGAAACGTTCACTCAGCATAAACTAACCCCCTGGCATTGCTGATCAAACGCAACTGTTCACTTGACCGAATTTAAAGCTAATGTCACCTCAACAATTAACAAAGAAGAAGCCTTTCTCTTCTGTTTCTCATTCAGGATTACAGACATTCATGTTGGGCAACAGACACAGAGGATCTCCTTCTACCTTACTGTCAGCATGCCAGGCAATATCAGTGATATCGTGCCCAAAGCTGATGTGATAAATGCCATCAGGTGAGATTTTGCTCTCTGGGAAAAAACAAACAAACAAACAAACAACCAGGTGAAAGGGTGGAAGGCAAAGCAGTGCTCAAGTCAGCTGAGGCAGAAGGGGTGATAAGAAAGTCAGTTCTGCAGTTAGCATGGAAATAGTGGGATGAGAGAAACTGTTCTAACAGAAAGAAAACAGTCCATCTATCTGATAGAGTCTTGGACAACAGCCAACGTAAAATGCTTCAGGGGGCTTGTAAAACTGCCATAGCACGCCTAATTGCATCATACCTTGCCAGAAAATATAATTGCTCAAACTTTAACAGGAACTATCTTATATTCTGAAATACAGAGCACTGTAACTGTGTGCTGGCACGTGTGTTTTCTTCCTCTCATTAGTGAAAATTCAGTGCAAGAATTATTGTTAGCAAGGACTCCAGAATAAGGATGTATTAGAAAGGCAGCCAGATGTATTTGATTATACAGAAAAGAAGAGGTCAGAGCAAGAGCTAGTTCCTACTTATGGGTGAGTCAATGAAGAGCTCTTTTATAGCACAGTATGACACCACTGTAAGTCATTGCTGTAAAAATGATAAGTAAAACTGCCACTCTGTAGATGGTCACAGATAATGTACAGTGGGAAATGAAGAGGGCACAAATCTAAAAGCAGCAGCAACATGAGATGGGGTGAAAAAGCAGTGAGATAAGTTGGTGAACCAAGGGAAAAGAATACGGCTATGAAAGTCACTGTCTGGTTAGCACTCAAGAGCAGAAGCAGAAGTTCAGGGAAGATCAAGGCACTGAAAATACACCAGGGAAAGGGTTTTCAGGGCGGTGAAAAACACAAGAATCAAAACTATGGAAGACTGTAGGAGGGAAACAGGTAAGAAGATGTCAAAGCTGTGGTTTTCTGTCACATATCCAAGAAACTTATGGATAGCCAAGAAACTTAGGGTAAAGAGAATGAGGGGCAAAATGCAAATAGAGAGGGAGATCAGAAGGCTGTTTGCCTCCTTTTCGTAAATGTTAAGACTGAGTTTAAGAGTTCATACAGTGTCTGAACATGTCAGTTAAGCTGCAACAGGTTAAGGGCTTAAGTTGCTGTGGTTGTCATTCACCACCCCATGCCAGAAGGAATATGGGTTTAGCAGTACCTCCTGAGCAGCCTTTTCAACTGAGCAGTTCCGGGGAAGCTTGGCACACTGGAGTTTTATAAAACAACTGAAAACTGTATATTTCCTTCCAAAAACCCAGTGAAACTGTTTAAATTTGCTCTTGATGGCAGGATGTCTCGGGGACGAATCAACGAGGCTTTCAGACTGGATGATAACACGCTGGAGTTTGCGGGCATACTTCCGACCCTGGCCACACCTTATGAACCTCCAGTCACCGTCTGGTTAATTATATTTGGGGTGGTCATTAGCCTGGTTGTCATTGGAGTTATTGTCTTGATCATCACTGGGCAGAGAGATCGCAAAAGGTGAGTAATATTTTTGATACTATGATCATGACCACTTGGAGACGTCCTGACGATTGAATCACAAATAGGCTGCCAAATCTAACTGAAGCAAGTTAAGGAATTAAAGCTTATTATCCCCCTCCTATCAACAGTGACAGCTAAAGGTTCAGCTCCCTGCCTTTCAGTGCACGGCAGCTTTGGCAGCTTTGGCAGCTTCGTGCAATCTCCCCGTCATCAGCAGTTTAACCAAGGCAGCTGGATGCTGTGGCCTCAGGGAGCCGCGGTGTGGCCAGGCTTCTGCCAGCCCCACTGCAAGGTGGATGGAGTGGCCTGCTGGGAACACAGTGCCTTCTCCAACAGCAGAGTTGTCCACATTCATCAGCACCTGCAGTTTTCAATAATCTTGTTGGAGGCTGTCCAGTAATGTAATTTTCCTTAAATATTATTGCATTAACAGCAATATAGCTGGTTTGGTTTTCTATGTCTCTCCATTAATGGGGTTTCTAAGAATGTAGTAGGTTTGCTACAGTTCCCCTTAAACCCAACACAATTCCTTTTATATAAATATTCCCAGTTAAACACAGTATTATTTACAGTAGGGGATTCTGGGGATCCAGAAAGACTTGAACAGAACAGGGGCTTCTAATATAAAATGAATTTTCATTACAGGAGGGCGAGAGAAAGTAGGAGTGAAGCAGGATCAAACTGTGAAGAGGTGAACCCTTACAATGAAGAGGGAAAACGAAACATGGGTTTTGAGCCATCTGAAGAGACACAAACATCATTCTAGAAGACGTGGGTACACTAAGGGTTTCTGGGTTTTTTTCATTTCACCTTTAACAATAGTGCCTAGCAAGGACCGCAACACTATGGATGTCATCAAACACAATGTCTTCTGGTTGACCATTAATCTACTGGTTCATAGATAACAGCAACTAAATCTGCTGTTTATGTGATAACTAGAAAACATGCAAAAACTGAAGATATATATGTCCTGTGGCTTTTCTATGAATTATGTGCATAATATTACACACTATTTGTGCTGCTTTTCATAAGTGTGCTGCATCCAACTTCTTTTTGTTTCCTCTGTAATGAAGATACAAAAGCTTGGAAGTATACGGTTGTATACAGATCAAGAGGGACATAAGAATAACTCACATACTCCTAATGCCCATGAGGAACATCTTGACCTTTCCACACGGAGACCTCAAAAGTGTATCTAATAGACAGTGAGAAAAAAACTTGACCACCAGAAGAACCTTGGTGATGAAGAACTCAATTTGATATGAAATAACTGCAATTTTTGCACCTTTAGGAAATCTATATCAGTGTAAAATGGATACTGGATGAAGACTAACAAGCACTGGAACTTTGTTAGGAAGTTGTAGCCTAAGTTATTTTTCTAACTGTTTGCTTGATAAGTATTGTAGATATATAAATATCCCATGCTCCCTCAAAAAAAAAAAAAAAATTTAAAGAGCTCTGTGCTAAGCTGTCATCTAAAAATGGAATAAACTTCCTTAATACTAAATGATCAAAGTTCTTTTTTTTTTTTCAGTACCTCAGCCATTGCCTCCACTATTACAGCTACTGCATTACAAATACTGCATACTACAAATACAAATTGCACTATTATGTGCAGGGGGCAGTAGACTGAGGCTTTGGGAGGTTCAGGTTGCACCTGAAAAAGAAAAGCTGTTCACAAGGGGGTAGTGCAGCACTAGAACAGGTTGCCTGTTCCATACTCTGTGAGAGGCTGTGGGATCTCTACCTTTAGAAGTGTTCGGAGCTCAGGTAGACAAAGGTATGGATGATCAAGCGGTGGGGACAGTCCCACTCTGAGTGAGAAGTTTGGCCAGATAACCTCCGGAGATCCCTTCCCCTCAGCATTTCTATGATTCTGTGTCTTGTAGGTCCCATGCCACACCTGCCACCATGCCAGTGCAGTTGTTCTGTACACACCAGGGTCACTGGTAGGCACAAGGTGTCTACTCAGTCCTGTGTTCTGACAAAGAGCCAGGAGCAAACATGAGCCTGCATGAAAAATGTTCAGCAAATGCATGGACTCTTAAACTCATGGGCTTCCAAAATTATCAGAAACTGTAGAAAGCAGTCAGACATATATCTGAAAACCTACAGGTGGACTCTGTGGGCTCACAAAACACTATCCTAATGCTCCACAATCATTTCCTATTTAAGAGACAAGACCCTTCAATGAGACAGTTCAAAATGGTAGGCAGATGGTACTGATTAACTGCAAACTAGCCAGGAATGTAAAGGAATGAAAGTAATTTTTCTTTAAGTTGCCTACCTACACCACATATCCCATTGCCATAACATCCTCAAACCTTAGTACTTTAGCCGAACTTTTAAGATAAATAATTCAACTGTATGTGGTCTTCCCACTTACCGTGCAGTAACAGAAAAAGGGACTGGCAAAGCTGGAAACAATCAAATAATGTAATTAGTCATGCCAGCCATCTTCAGATCTGTTGGTAAGATTAACATTTCCATTAAAGCAAAGCTTTCATTTCAAAGCAATTAATTTTAAAAGCTGTGCTGTGAATCAAAAAACACCGTTCAGAACTGCCAACACATAAAGCCACTAAAAAATATAGCAGGATGTTGGAAGAACAGAAATAAAAAGACAACGTTTATATTAAAAAAAATCAACCGCATGCATTAGCCCCAACAATACCTCACAGCTGGGGGGCGGGGGGGGACACCCCCACCCTCCTCTCATATTTTCTCTGTGTCAGCGCTCCTTCCTGACCCTGTCTCTGCGGCAGCGCTCCTTGGCCCAGCTTGGTGCACGGGCAACGTCATACCATGCCCTACCTCTCCCTCATGTGCAGCCTGCCGTGGCCCCCCAGGCCTGTGTACATCCCCACAGTCATCGGCATGACCCGAAATGCTGCTTTCCAACACGCACACGTGCGCACAGCTCCCCACATAGACAGGGATGCACTCTGCTAGCCAGCTTCCAGTGCTGGGACCAGGCAATGCCGGCAAGCACGGGCGCTGGAGCCTCTGGCTGGCCGGAGACCTTCATTTCTTTCTCCCCTCTCCCCACAGGTCTGCGCCCCGCGTTTCTTACTCCTTAGGTTCAGGTGAGCTCAAACTGGAGCTGCAGAGGAGTCCCTGCTAGGGCTGGGCCAGCTCCCCCAGGGAAAGAGCAAGCAGACGTCACTTGGACTCTTAGAGGCATCACACACTGACCTAGCTCAAATATAAGGAGAGAGGAGAGGATTTTTTTCAGACCTGGTTTTATTTTAAAGCCCCTTTATTTTATACATATTAGATCAGCATTTTACAAATGTCAGTGTCTAAGTTTAGACGCCTCTGTTATAGTCCTGTAGCTTCAGATGTATTTGGTATCTCTAGACTTACTGGAGTTAGCACTAATTTGTGTAGTGCTATGCACATTTGAAAGTTGGGTGCTCTTATTCAAGTGTTAACATCAGGAGCCAAATTTCAGCCCCTCAGTAGTAAAATATTTGGCTAAGCAATTATATTAATAGCACTTTCAGGACTCTTCAAATTTTTGCTCTTCAGTTTTTATAGAGATCAGCAAATTTACCATTTACAATTGCAATGACTATGGAATTCTGCATAAAACATTTTTTCTCTATTTTTACCTGTAGCAGGAAGCCATAGCACTCTAGTAAACACCTCAAATGTTGCTAAGTTGCAAGTATCTTCGATATGTAGCTTAGAATAAATTCCAAATCAAATGTACACCCTGAGGGCCGAAACTGAAGTCAATAGTACTGGTAAGCAAACTGATATAATATTTTACCAGTAGTAATTTCTAAGTAATTGAAAGCGAAACTATAACTATTTATGTTGTTGTCACTTGCAGCAGTTCTAAATTTAACTTCAGGCATCAGCTTCAAGTGATTACAAAGAAAAAACACATTCAGATGAGTTATGATAATCAGAAAACCTAACAAGCATATATTTCCCTGTTTACATTTCCAGTTAAGGCCAACTAATGACAGCTTGGAAGCACTGAAGGGGTGTACACAGTTGGTATATATATCTCAGTGTCTGAGAAGCCCTTTGAGACAATGCTAACAAAATGAATTATATTCTTCCACAGTATCCTTCCAAATTCTGTCACCCACAGAGTGTCACAAAAGCTTTCTCCATACGCTTCTTCATCAGCTACCTGATTAAACGAGAAGAACACTAATATACAGAATAATAGGGGTGGCTAATGTCAGGCAGATTTCAGATTTAGCTCTCGTACAGAAGACAGGTGATATGGAACCAGTATGCACAGTCATCTGTTTCTGAATCTTCTTTTTCAAGCTCTGTTGTCTTCTTTCAGTGCCTCAAAAAATGATAAGAGCTGATAAAAGGCAGGGCGCTTTTCTGGTAGCTAAATGAAGCAAAGATGATGGGTATGGTTATTTAATTTTGAAATCATTCAGGAACTGTAATTTGCATTAGTTCTTCTTGATTTTAGCATGCAGAAATTCATAGAGACAGTGATGATTATAAGGTAAAGAAAATTAAAGTTACTTTTTATATCTGTCTTATGTGGTGATAGTTTAATATTCTTTCTTTGCATTAACATGTCCTCAAATATAAGTTATTATTCTCATTTTTCTGACAAATATATTTAAAAAACCCTCAAAACATCACTGTCATTTCATGGTATCACCAATAATGTGCCAAACAGTTCTTTGTTGCTGGTGAGAAGCAAGTCATGGTCTACAGACAGCTGACTAAAATTTAGATGAAGAAGAATAATAAATCAGGATAGTTCTTGGCACAGAAGACACAGATCTCTCAAAATAAAATGAGAATGATCAGCATTTGACTTACAACTCCTAGAAGACTCACAGATGGGGTAACACATACTTCTCATTCTAAGGGTGGGGTTATTCACACAACTTTAGCTATCTAAAAAGGTAGAGGCCTCATCTACATTTGCTATTTAAGATCTCTCTATAGGAAAGCAGATATCTTTTATTCTGTGGTGGGTAGTAATGGTCCTGTAATCATGGAAGAAATTTAGACAATTAGCTTAGCTCAGCACCCAAATTTTAAACCATTAAAATTAAGTGAGAAGAATCTCGTCCTGTATATTATGCTGATGTTGAAGGGTATTTTACTGTTATTGGCTTAAATACATGGTTCTGAAAAGAAGGGAGCCAATCTTCCTTTATGTCCTCTTTCCTGTACTAACGATGTCCTGAACTAGACTGCTATATAGAATGTACTACTTACAAGCAATGGCTTTTATAAGGGATATTTTCCACTATGAACATTAGTTCAGCTATCAACAGGGACTCCTAGTGACTCCTGTTACTTTGTTTTCTCCAGTTTGTATGTGCAGATATACATACCTCATGCCAGCAGTTGTACATTATCTGGTAGATGATGTCTGAAACCAGTTGCGGTCTATAAAGTCTGTATCCTTGAGAAACTTTCTCAATCACCTGCATGTTATCATAAAGCTCATAGGGCTGCTTTCCCAAAGTGAACACCTCCCACATTAAGATACCTGCAAAAATATTCACAACAATGGAAGACAAGAAATGAAAGTTAAGAAATGCAAGATAACTCCTTTTTCTAAGACACACATGTAACATATAACTGATCAGACTCTTTACAGAGAATATTGTCCAAAGAAAAGTATGATTCTGTACCCAAATGTAAAACAACTTCTACTGCAGAAGAAGGTAAAGTTAGATGATAAAGTTAGTTATAACATATATTTAATGTGGACAATGATGGAGAAAACCCAAGACATAGCTATCCATGGACTGAATTTTTTACAAAATACATACAAACATCCCCTTATATATATGTGTGTGTGTACACAGAGAGCGGGAAGGAAAAATGAAATGACAGCTATACGTATCTATGTTTTTATAGAATAACAAGAAAATTTTTATTGATTTTTTTAAGTGAGTGGGACATATACTCCTTCGGTATCAGAAAGATTTCCGAATACTTTATAGTGTCAGCTACACATACCTATAAAAACTGGATTATATTGAAGCAGTAGAAACGCTGGATAATAGCATAATCATTAATTCATAATGATGGCTTTTCAAGAAACAATTTTTGTTGTAACTGAACATGTGATAATCACACCAACCATAAAGTAAAAACAAATTTGTGAAATATTTATTTCACAATGATATATAATACTGCCAGTAATGATTTTTTTTTTTTGAAAAAGAAATTTATTAGACCTTTGACTTCCCTCCAGCTTGAAGACTGGAGCATTGTAGTGTCACAGTGGGATCAGAATAAAATGGTACCTGAATCCCAGCTTTCCCTGATGAGAACATTAAAGAAACAAGATTATTTGTTCTCTGACATCTGCTTTTGGGATATGAATACATCAGTTCAGTTCTTTAACATTTTAAATATCCATTAGTTAAAAACAACCAAACAAGAACTGACAGATCCCGCTCTCCCCTTGCTTCCACTGCATCAATGGATAGTGTTAAATTAGAAAAGACCTTCTAAGGAAAAATAATGTTTCTCATTGAAGTTAATGCCAATATTGAAGTTAACGACAATAAAGCCTGGAGTCAGGATTTCATCAATAAGAGCAAAAAGAAAATGTATCCCTAGAAAATCCAACTTCTAATTTAATCATATATATTATAAACAACTTGTAAAGGGCATGAATGAGCTGTTTCTCTGCCAGAGTCATTAATATTGGGAGACTAGCTGAAGTGAAAGATGAGAAGAAGCCCAGCATTTGGAAACACTTTCATCTGCTTTATTCACCATTGTTCAATTGCAAGAACAGTGGGTTGCCAATCTTTCATCAACTTGACAGCTTCCAAAATTTTCCTGCTGGAGGAGCAAACCCATATAAGTGGAATTTAAGCCTGTTCACAAAAGGCTCCCTTTCCTTCGACACCTTTTGCATACTTTTAGAAACACTGAACAGAGATTTGTAAATCATCACTTGAAAACCACTCAAGTAGGAGTTCAAATGTTTGAAATTCCTGGGTAGAAAGTGATCTGCAAACGCATCTTATTTTTGCTGAGATCCAGAGTCCCAGCTCACACAGACTCTCTTCCACAGCTGGCTTATGCACAGAGTCCACTCTGACCTCTGTGACTAACAGAAAAGCTCTTTTGACTTGGGCAGCACTGATTTATGGTCTAGATTATATGCCAAAGATACCATTTGATCCCCACTGCCAACAGTTTACCATATTAAACACACATATAGCAAATGGGGAGCAGGCAGAGTTTCTATGTACTTAAAAGAAAAACAGTAGGGATAAAAAAATATAAAGAGGATAGGGCTTGGATGCATAAAAATATTAAACAAGAACATAAGCTGTAACTGCTTTTTACATTCCTTCAGTGTGTAAATGTCTAGCATTTCTGCTTAGTAAGCTGAGGAAATCCAAATGTAACGGCATATATGCATATATATTTATATGTCAACTTCTATACATACCAAAGGCCCATACATCTGACTTGCTGCTAAATTTGGTGTAATGAAAAACTTCTGGTGCAGACCACTTCACTGGAAACTTGGTCCCTAGTGAACTTACATACAGGTCATCCAGAACATACCTACAAGGCAAGAACCAAACTTGGTTGTGACCAAGTTACAGTGAAATACTATTTACTGCTTCTTCCTTGTACATCACAGGGTTCCTAAGAAAAGCCTGGGCAGAATCCCAGATTTCCAAAGGATACCTGATAGAGGCATTAACTATAATCTATAGAACAGATCATTGCTATCAACGTATTAGAGAAATAATGCAGAATCATAGAAATGCCTGTTGTAAGGCCATCTAGCCCAGCCTCCTGCTCAAACAGGATTACTCCCAACATCAGAGCAGGTCAGCCATGGCTCTGTGTAGCCAAGTCTTAAAAGCCTCCAAAGATTGCAATCTCGTAGTTTCCCCAGCTGGCATGTTCCACCGTTCCACCACCCTCCTGGGGAAACAACTCTTACTGTCCAGCTTGAACTTCCCCAGCTACAGGGTGTGGCCGATGTCCACTGTTATATCACCTGGCACTGGTAAGACTTATTTGGCTCCATTACCTTTGTCACTGTAAGCAGCTACAGGCAGCTTTTAGATCCCCTCTTAGCCTCCTCTTCACCAGACTAAGCAGCCTGCCTCCTCAGACTCTTCTCAGAGGACATGTTCTCTAGGCTGCTCATCCTCTCCAACTTCTCTCCATTGAGGCTGCTTATTAAGATGTTCGGCCCCCAAATTAGGTGAAAATCTTGTACACAAAGTAAACTCTGAGATTTCTTTAACAAACATGACTAGTGAAATCTCTCAGCTGCAATTGGCCTTTAAGCCTTAACTTTTTGAGACAGCAGAATGACTTTAGTCTAACACCCTAACGGCTTATGGTCATTAATAGAAAGGAGACACAAAGAGCTGTATCACACCCTGTGGCTTAACTTTCCTAACAGCCAGTTGCTAGCTGATCAATGCCAGTAAACTATATATACGCTAACATAGCTTCACAAGGCTCCCAATACTTTTACTTACCTAGTCATCCCAAAGTCAGACACTTTGACAGTAAGAGTGCTGTCAACCAAACAGTTCCTAGCAGCCTTTAGTAGAGAAATGAGAAAAGACATGAGTGGAAAAAATACAAAGAGGAGCAAATAACGTCATGTCTTGGTAATTTGCTAATAATAATTTCTGTCCTCTAGCATTTCAATGAATAATGACATTCTTTGATTGAAGCAATTAAGTTTGGAACTGTAAGGGAACAGTAAGTAGCTATCTTATTTCACTTTTTGACTATTGATTGAAAAACATTCTTTACCATTATCCCAGCTTTACAAATAAGGACACTGAGGGATGAGGAAACAGAGGTGAGAAACCCACATTCACCTAGAAAAACAGCAACAGAGCCAGAAACTAAACCCCATCTTTCAAATGGCACCCTACTCCAGGGTCCTTTTCAGTAGTTTCAGAATTTACCAAGGCATCAAAAAGTGAAAAACATTGATTGGGTTATTCGCAATGCACTATCAACAGAGTGGAGCAATGAAAAGTGATTTAAACAGCTTGATTTACAAAATGTTCAATAGAAGCCTAGTTCAGCAAATGATCACTTGAGAACATTTTTCTAAGGTTGTATTCTCTGCCTGCATGCTTATTAATTTCTGTGATACAGTTTGCATCTACAGTTTTCAACCTGAAATCAAGCTCAAGTTTTATTTCTGTTTTCCCATGGTGCACAGCCAGTTTTGGGGAAACTGACTTTATATTTACCACTTGAATTCTGCTACTTGTCTAATATTCCTGATTTCTGAATCAGGGTGTGAAAACTGGTGAGGTATGGATTTAACAACTTTGTTTACACATAAAAACAATTATTTGAAAGCATCAACAAGACATTTAAAATGCTACCTGAGGAGACTGCACCCCTATTGGAAAGTTAAGAAAGTCTGTAAACATAAATTCTCACAAATCTTCCAACACATTTTTGGCTAGAGTTACAAGGCAAAATACTGCTACTGACTCTGAAGCACAACGCACCAGAAATTTGGCTAGGTTCACTTTTAATAAGCCAATAAAATAACAGCTTATTTCCCCAAAGCCAGCGTTCTTGAAAGCTAAGTTTTGCATAAACTTTTGGTCCAAGTCCTTGAAAGGCCCGGTCCCTTCACTGAAAGCAACTTGAAATAGTTGCTTGAAAACTGGCAGATAAATGTATTTAAAAGAGCTAGGTAGCTGCAGACTTTCAAGTTCTGCTCCTGCTTGCAATGCACGAGAGTAAATTCCAGTTTATCCTAGTAGTGTTCACATTTGTTTTAGAAGAGAAATAGTTTGCAATTAGATAAATCCCTGACTCATCAAAAACCAATCAAAGTGACCTAAGTCTTTCATGTTGCACCACTTTCTCCTGGAGGACTACAGCATCATTGGACAGAACCCTTTACTTCAGTGGACTAGTTTTACAACTGGATGTCTGTGCTGCCAGGTGGTGCACAAATCCTTGAGGCCAGAGCCCATAAATGCAGGCAGCACAGTATACAGTGCTGTAGACCTGTCAGCTCAGCTCTGAAGCAGAGCATATTAGCTTGTGGGCAGTGCTGTTTACATGTGGCTTTAGTGCTGCTTGTCCAGAGCTGCCTTGTATTGTGCCAGCTGGGTGTCTGTTCAGTGGACCATAATGCTTTCTGGGGTGAGCGCAACAGAGCCAGTGCAGCTGTAGGTGATCCTGAGGGGTAGGACTGCCCAGTGGTAGGTCATCACCCCACCTTCCCTGTTCCACATCTCCCGTGGGATAGCTTACCAAATCTCTGTGTATGAACTGACAGCTCTCCAGAAATGCCATAGCATCACAAACATCATAACATATTTCCAGAAGCTGAAGGGGTTGTAGTTCCTTCCCATGACTCCTTAAGTAGCTAAGCAAACAGCCATTAGGCATGTATTCCGTCACTAGATAGATGGGATATGATTTTGAGCATACACCGTACAGTCTAACAAGTTTGGGATGATTAAGTTTCCTGAAATAAATAAAAATACAATAATCAAAGAATAAATGGAGATTCTTGTGCATTTCTGTAAGTTTTGTTCTTCAAATACTGACACAACATACTGAAATAAATTATTGAGACTGGATACAGTCCCATCTCAGACTTCAAATATTCCTTTTCAAGAAGAACCGAGTGTGCTTCTGCTGATTACGTTGAAACTCGGTATTGATGACAATCAAAAGAAGACTCAGTATTGATGAAATGACAACTTTATAGTCAAAACCTGAAATAGGATTTAGCAGTGCAAAAGTGCAACATTATTGGTGGGAGAAAATAGATCTGAGTTTGTGGGGTGGACCTTAGACCTTAAGGTTTTCTACTAAAATCATGTTGCAAAATTTTCACATTGAGAATCTTGATCATATCAGATAGTTAACTGGCAGGAATGCAGTGCATTCCTTCAGGATATGAGATATATGAAATATTCTTGAATTCGTATGCTTCAATTATCATCTCATGGAATTTCACTGGAAATTCTAACAGCCTTACCTCTTTGGAGTCAGAGACTAAAACTTCAAGTCTCATGTTCATATTTCTGGCATTTCTCAGTTATTGATCTGTCTCTTATTCCTACCTGCAGGATGGCAAGAACAGCTTTCTAACTGTTTCTGTATAAATGCTAATGAAGCAGAGTTTTAAGTGACATATGTGGAACCTCTGAAGTTGTGGAAGAGATGTTAATTGAAAACTTTGTAGATGAATGTATCAATCTTTGCGAAGTTCTTTTGGTAATACTTCAAATATCCTATATGGCTACCTATTTAGCTTGTGCCCAGTGTACTCAGTGCTACTTAATCCTATTTTTAAGAGGAAATTCTCTTTCCTGTGTGTGCTATACATTACTGATTAATGTTTCTAGAGTTCATTATTTCCAAATAATTAAGCAATGCCATAGCTTACATCATGGTCTGAGCTTCTTCTATGAATTCATCTTCTGACATTGCTCCCTCTTTAATCATCTTTATGGCCACATCATATTGTCCCTTCCACTTTCCCAGGTGCACCACTCCAAACTGACCACTCCCGAGCTCTCTCAACACGACAATTTCTTCTCGTTTCAGCTCCCAGATTCCTAGTGGGACAAAAGAAATTCCTTTAGCAAAAAAAAATTGGACAAATGCAAGCATGGTATCCCCCACATACAATGCTGCTGTTTTGTCTGGAGGGTTGCAGAACCATGCAGCACTGAAGCAACGTACCTGTCTCTCAGCTTTGTGTTTGAGTTATGGAAGGAGACTACACTTCCTACAAGTGTTGTTTGCTATTGCTTAGGTTTAAGCCTTATAAATAGATTTGAGAAAGATTTATGTATCAAATGATGATATATTTTCGTGTAGGAGATTGGAGAACAAGTATTACTGTGCCAGGTAATGTAGCAAAGTGGAAGAATGGCCATGACTCAGATGTGCTGGGGAAGGAAACATGCAAGGTCTTGCACAGTTGATATAAGACCTGACATAAAATGCCTTAAAAAGGGCACAACATAAAAGTTGATATTAAATGCCTCTGCATTCATGTTGCCCTGGATGTAGACTAGATGCACTTGTAGAAGGGATACCCTATTTCATAGAACCATAAAGTCTCAATGCTACACTGGACAAGAGGAAACTACAGAAGGAGCTGTTGACTGAAAGACCATCCTTCCCAAATTCTCACATTGCCTCCTGCATGGACAAGCAGAAATTGCCACCAAACAAAGATTCTGTAACTTCCTGCAAGCCTGAAAGCAGTAAGAGTCATGGTTTTCTGGTTGTTCTTTTCTTGGTGGCCAAGACTGACACCAGTTTCAAAAAGGAAAGTTATCTTCATACCATTTCCTAATGAAGCTGTGGTTGGGACTTTATTTACTTGCGTAGACACTGCATGCCGGAGCCTTGTCACCATACCTGCAAAGAAAACTTGTTAAAGGTCACAATATATACATGAGTCTTCTGAAATCAAAGAAAATACAGGGAAACTAATACCTTCCTCTCCCTGCCATATTACGACCATCCAGGTAATGACAGATATTCAATATTCAATATTCAGCAGCTGCTGCATCACTTCACAAGACTGAAAATTTTCTGTGCTTAAGGGCTTAGTCCAGCAGAGCTATTGCAAGAAGAGGTAGTACAATACCAAAAAGCACTGTACAGCAAAGGAAAGCAACTGTATTGATTGTGTATATGTTAGATCAAATTCCACCCAAACTCTCCCAAAAGATGTTTCAATATTTAGAGTATTCAGCATTGGCAGAGATTCATCATAATGCTGAGAAGTCCAGAAGCCTAAGCCAAAGCCAATCAAGCAGAAAGAGCATATAGGATTACCGGCCGAGTTGTGCTGATGGTAGTGTATAAGGTTGGGAATTGATTCAAAACAGTAATTTTCAGCGAGGTAATACTTGTTCTCAGGGGTTTTGCGTACATGGTAATGTTTGATGGTTCCTTTTTTATTTCTGAAAAACATCACAAAGTGCAGTGCATCAGTGCATGTCAAAGCCTTGCAAAATGCCTTCCAGCCCATGTGTTAATAGATTAGTTAGTTGCTGAATGAACTGCAACACTCCAGCTGGCCAAATAACAAAATATGTAGTAGATGTCACCAGGAAGACTTATATTTGCCTCAGTCTGCTTTTCCCCCCTTAACACCTGCTGGCTATGTAGTACAGGCTCCTAGCACACTGGAGACTTCTGCTGCATACTCTAATGTAGTCTGATGGTTAGTACTTGTCTCCCAACAGTTACATCTAGAGCAAAAGACTTTCATATACTGCCCTTACAATGCTTCTACATCTGATTTTGAACACCTTGCCTTCCCCTTCCCCTTCCCCTTCCTCTTCCCCTTCCCCTTCCCTTTCCCCTTCCCTTTCCCTTCCTTCTCTCTCACTCTTGAGACCCCGCTATTCCCCTAGATTATGTGCCTGTTACATGCCTATGTTTAGATGAGACAATTCTGGACCTCCATTCCCCTATTCAGGGGGCCACTGTCATGTATGAATTCAAATAACTAATGACCTGAATGTGCCCAAGGTTCACCTTTAACACAATGTAGAGATTTTGTTGTTGACCAGTCACACCAAGGAGCATGTCCATAGCATGCTCATAGAAATGGTACACATTCTTTGGATACTCACTCAGGAACCTTGCTGAACACAGACACAGTATACATTCCTGCTTGGCTAGATTTCCGAACCATAAAAGCACCTTCTTTCCCCTAATTAAAAAAAAAAAAAAAAATTACAAGGAACAATAAGGTTGAGAACAAGGAACAATTTCAGTGAACTTTAGGCTTTTACACTGTAATGTCCACAAAGGAGAGGAGACATGTCTCATCTGACCTCCTTTAAGGACTACATTAGGACAAGATGAATTATGCCTTAGAAATATTTATTTCTCTCCACTAAAAAGAGGGTCTAGGTAACTGGTTGTGGTATTCCACTGTAAATGTTTAAAATTAGGTGAGTTGTACCCCAGCCCAGACATGAAGCAAGTAGTCTGCAGTTTTGTCTTGGTGCACAGATACAGATTTATAACTGGGGAGATGGAGAGTTGTTAACCCCGTCTCCTTCCTCATGTCCCCTCCAGAGGCGGTACACATTATAAGACCCAAACACTGCCACATACATCCCATCTGAACAAGAACTCTCTCTACCACGCTCAGTTCCTTTACATAATGCATTAGACTGATGTATTTTCTATTGCCAAAGTATTTCTGAATTCCTGAATAAGCAGAAAGATTTTCACCGCACTCTATTATATTCGGACTATTTTTAGTCTTTATGTGGTACTCCAGTCCTAACTTTCACTATCCACTTTTACTTCTGTTGATGGTTTGCCATACTGGCAGACAGTTTGGCACTGCCAGTCCTGTGGTGCTATCCACCCTTGCTCCTAGTCAGCTGCATCCAGCCAACACTCAGTGGGTATAGCACTGGGTTTACTCAGGGTTGTCTGCTTGTCTGGGTGAACTTCTTTTACTCCACGTTTGTATATTATAAAACCATCACGGAGGATTCCTCTAGACTGATCTGCAGAAACAGCCACACTGGAGCAAACACCACAGGCCTAGAGGTAAAACCAAAAAGCAGAGCTTTGAGGGGAAATGCATTCAGGGTGGCTTTGTTCCAAGTGTATTTTAGAGGTGCATCATTTGTTCATTTATGTAGAAGAGCCATTAACGCATCCAGGCATTTTTGAAGATCTGTTTATCGATACCAAGTTAGCACAAGAGTTTCTAGCACTCTGTAATACTACAGCTACTTGAAGAGCATCAGCATCCTCTAGCTACACAGTATAGCAAAGACAACAGACACAGAACATTTCTATGGTTGTTCATATACAAGTGATAAAGGATATGTAGGACCTTCTGACGGAGCAGCTGCTCAGACTGGGCACGGGAGACATTACCAGTATACCAACTGCAAAGAGAAATATTTGGCTTATTATTCACAGGCTGATTTCTGAATAAGGCACAGCAGACACATGAAAAATGCCAGACATCGTAAATATTTTCAAAACTGCTTTTAAAAGCCAGAGAGTAGACTTGGGACTTGTCCTGCATGTGTGATTTTAGGCCATGAGATAAAAGGGAAACCACTAGTTCCCATCTGCTTCCTCTCATCCATCCAGCGGGTCTCCTCCCGAAATATCTGGGCCCACTCTGTGACTCTGACTTTTTACAGTAAATCCTTAGAGGAGGATCATGCTGCTCTAATGCTCTGACAGCAGCTCTACCAGAAGTAGTTTGCTCTGTCTCCTGCAGACCATGACACAGCTGTCTCCCTAAAAGCTGGGAGGTGCATAATTCTCCTCTATCCTTGAACCTTCTGGTTGTCATAATATTTAAGTAAACTGAGAGATCCCAAATGGAGGAAACAAGCCAAACATGCTATGTCAGATCAGTTCAGGGAGCTCCAATGAAGCCTTTTTAATAGCAGTGCACTTTTATGAAGCATCCGTTTATTAGCATATGAGACTGATTTGTCTAAATGCCTTTTTTTGTCTGAAAACAAACACATTGATGCCTTTGGAAGTCTGTGGGCAGTGATGTCACTGATGACAATATCTATAATTATGACAGCCATATGTAGGATACCATTGCTCTAGGTATAGTGGACATATAAAGTGGAAAGAAAATCTCTCCCCAAAGAATCTTTTGGTTCTTATGAAGACATATTCTATATACTCACTCATGCTTAGCAATACTCTGCTCTTCTGCCAATGTCTGTTCACTGACACTGGAGTTTTCCCTGTAAAGACAAAACAACATGCTGAAATTGTGAAAAACTAGTTATGAAAAATACCTTCCTTGGGTTAAAAGTCATACTTCATATATTTTTTGACTAGTTATGCCATGGTCTAAGGTGAATATTTCAAAAAGTTGAGACATATTTAATTTTTATGACTTGGTAAACACTTATACAGCCTTTCCCCTCCACTGTGCAATGTGTTGGAAAGCCAAATATTCTCTGTGCATGCTGTAACAGGCAATGAAACTACGTATCCCTTTAGTGACCTTATGAAGAGATTGCATCTACCTTTTCAAAATTTACATGGAAGATTTCCAAAACTGCACAACCCTACACTTCCCAAATAAATGTTCTTAGCATAACAGACAACAGAAGGAATTCATGTGGCAGAAAAAGAGGCCTCTAAAGTAACCTCTTGTGCAGAAATAATAATGATTCTTATTTATGCTGCCTTTTCCAGGATACTGTAAGAATAGGTTTCTTTTTTAAGGAAACCTCTGAATCTTGTCCAGTATGGTTTACTATGAGGCAATCATCTGCTATGTTTCTGTCAGATTTTCATTCAAATACTTAGGCATACATTTAATGCTTATAATATCGTGTCATCTTAATAAAAGGAAAAGATGGGTCTGATTTATCACTTTGACAGACCTGGATTCCCTTTACCCTGTACAGGACTACTCGCATACATACAAAGGCACAAGAGTGCTAGGAAGGCTGATTTAATGCTGAAATAAGAGTACAAAGATTGAAATCCCAGCGTCATTGAAGTCAGTGGCAAAACCCTATTGATTTAAATGAAACCAGGATTTTCAACTGATGTTTTTTGCATTAATATATCAGTCAAGAAGACAAATTGTATCTGATTCTGTATCTTTCAGGAAACTTTATGCTTAGTACTCAGAAAGTTATTTAAAAAGAAAAATATTCCAGAAATATTGCCTTATCTTTACTAGAGTGGTGAGGAAAACATTTAAGCAGTGGATGGGTGCATATTGATTCACCTTGGCTCATCATCATTCAGAGATAACTTTCTCAAGTAAGTGCTCGGTACGAAACCTTCATTCCTGCAAAATAAACAGTTCACAATTTAGCTATCGTACGTGACTGCATCTTAAATTTGGTCACTTAAAATAGGAAAAGGGATTAATCAGAGATTCACTTTTTAGAATGCCACTAACAGAAATGCTCATGGTTAAAACATTTCTGCTTTTACTTACCATGTAGAAAAATACAGAAGTAATTTGTTTTAGAAAATTGCATTTCAATGAAGTACTCTTTTCGCTAGTCATTGAAATGGCTTCTTCCTCAGTGATTGGCTTCATCATATGGAAGATTGGAACAGCTATTCAACAATTTCATTACATGCCATCTCAGTTGCTGTGATGAAGGACGCCAGTGACTAATGGGTCCCAGCAGAGTATCCAAGGCTGAACACAGAAAGTCAATAGGTAGGCTCAGCACTCTTCCTGACACAATGCCAGATCTGATTGAAAAGCTAAGCTAAGTGAATACGGACAGCTGAGCTACCACTTAAAGCAGCTGGCAGCATGGCATGATGGACCTAAGCTACGGGGGCCCACAGGCATCTGTAGTTGTAAGGGGGTGGGCTGTATGCTGTGCCCATCAGAAAAATAAATAGGGAGAATAAATTGTATATTTGAATATGGATGGACACAGAAAGGAAGGATTTCTTCAACACAGATCTCAGTAGAGCGAGAAGAAAACTGAGAGTGCATGAAAACAAACTCCTGATGTTTGTTCCTACTACATTCAAGAAAACAAGATCTTCAATTTTTTTCAAGCAGAATTTAAAAGTTTTGTTATGATGTATATGTGACTTGTCCTTACAGAATCAATACTGCAGAAGTCTCAGTTTCTCAAGCCAAAGAGAAAACTGTAAATGTCCCCCTTCTCTTGATCTCTCTCTGCTCCGTCATTCATCTCACAGCCCTCTACCCAGGCTCTATAAGCAGAGCTGCCTGTATCATATGCTTTTACATAGCCATAAACAGACCAGTGAAGGCATTTAGGAGCATATCTCAGCTTACTAAAAGCTATTTGAAGAAAGAAGCACACACAATAATAATTGTCTTTGAGTTGCTGGGGTTGTGTGCTGCTTTCTTCATCCAGAACAGTATGCCAATCCTATGAGTTATAAAGTGCAGACACTTTACCTTAAGTTAAGGTTGCTTTATTTGTTGGTTTCCTTGCAGTTGTAAACTTAATCAGTGAATTATGAGTGGATCAAGTAATTTCATTCTGTGCCAAACCAGTTTGGGCATCCCCTAGCTCAAAAATTCTTCCCTTCCACATTTCTGTCAAGTACATAAAACCAAACTCATCTAGTATCCATCATGAGACAGACAAGGAATCTTATCTCTTCCAGGCAGCTCCTGTTTGTTGCACTGCCTTTGTCTCCAGTGTACTCCTAAAGCTGTTTCTGATTTAATAACTTGCGAAGAGACGCTCTTTGCTGCCCCAGCTAGACATTAATGAAAAATATCTTATTTTAAGTTGCTGAAGGGGATTCCTCTACTTGTGAACCTCAAAGAGAACAATTAAACTCCTCTGTCCTGTGCAGGTTGAGGTCCCTGTCTCTGTAGAAAAGTATTGCTAAAGCTGGGGAGAGACTGAAGCAAGAAGTGATTCATGCTTCAGCAAGCTATTGCAGTAGTAACGGTGATGGTCTAAAAATGGTTTAGTGCAAACAAAAGCAGCAACATTTGTAAGGAGAGATTTTATCTTTTTATTCACTTAAACTAAATAGTTGGAAAAAACGGACAGCTTCTGTATACACAAGCCCTCTTCAGGCACATATCAAAATTAAGGCCACTGGGTACTATCTTAGTATACTAGACAGTGACTGTTGTAAATCTTACCCAAACTGTCAGCCAGGGATGGTAATGAAAATGGAGTTGTACAGAAGACAATGAGGCTTCTAGAGCAGAGTTTAAAAGCTACTAAGGCAATCCTAACATAGATCCTGAAAGGTACCAGGACTGCCTGCAGTGTTGTCTATGAAGATGAGATGTGGAAGACCATGGTCATGGAACAAAATTATTCTGCAGCGCATACTTACCCTTCCAAATCCCTTACTTTCCACCAGCCAGAATCTTCCTCTTGCAATACATAGTATTTATTGCTTGTGACAAGCCGGATAGCTGAATTTCCTTCGGGTTCATAGTTGCATTGGGCCACAGCCATTTTTGGGACCAACTTGTCTGGCGATAGCACCTGCAGCAGGCTTCTACGTTTCCACTTTTGATGACAGAGGAAATAAAATGATAAGGAGATGCAGCACAGGGTACAGTAAGAAATAACACGTGATTAGTACATGATCACTTATATCTTCAACATGTATAATGATATTAGGCAAATTAATCAAAGCTAAGAAGATGGGCACAGGCAAGCAGCTTTTTTCTCATCCATTTAGAAGCACAGCCCAGAAACTGTTGTCCACATTTGTAAGACAGGTGAGACCAGAACCAAGTTCCATGATAATGACACCAGAAGCAATTAACTCTGAGTGGAGGCTGACACTGCTGTAATAGGAAGCTCTCACTACCAGGATTATGCGATAGACTGGACTCCTATCAAAAGCCTGCCACCTACCTGAAGCTGATATGACTTAATGAACAGTTGCAATTCATATGCTTCGGACACCACATGGTCAAATTGTGCTTTACTGTAACTAAGTGCAATGATGTCCTGTTTTACCAAAAGACCTCATCACAGTATTATAAAAAAAATTTGTGTTTTTGAACGGCTTTTGATCAATAGTTAACATTACTTACCATGAAGCACAACAAGCATTAGTCAATTGTTGCTACTAATCACTGAAAGCAAAAAGCTACATTCATTCTAAATTATTCTCTTTCCTTACTGTGTTTTATTGATGTTTCTCTGTTAAGCATGTTGGATATAAGAAATCC
This sequence comes from Mycteria americana, assembly GCF_035582795.1. Lineage (NCBI taxonomy): Eukaryota > Metazoa > Chordata > Aves > Ciconiiformes > Ciconiidae > Mycteria > Mycteria americana. The sequence continues at coordinate 137,861,742 of NC_134365.1, forward strand.
CACTCCTTGGTGCCTAACTTTCCCTATGCAGGGTTAAACAAGTGTAGGTATATAACTATGGGATTCATCTTACCTAGCTTTGACCCATGTCTTCACATGAAATATGTCATCCTACAGGAGTGTCTACCTCTCATCACTGATTGTTGAGGAGGTCTACACAAATGACTTGGATGAGAAGCCTGGCATTAAAGTTAGGTGACATCAATAGATGCCCTTTTTGCCATAGGCAAAAGGGCATCTAAAATTAAGGCACTGAAATGCATTTAGAAATCAGGGAAATGTCATAACTGAGAAAATCCAGACATCACAATTCTTTAAAAGCAGAGAAAACTACACAGGAAACACTGACAGCAAAGGATGGCAGAAAATAAGAAAGACATAGGAGAAGAGGCTCCAAATGCCAACTATTTATAATTGAAAAACACTTTAATGCAATGCCAGGGAAAAATGCCAAGTGTCCTGAACCAGGCTGTGATTCCTTTAAGTCAAGGCCAAGTGACCATGGCATTATATGTTTGATTGTTTCCTCTTTATTGACTTTTTAAAAATTAATTTAAACAAGGAGAAACCAAAGAGCCAAGTGAACGCCTGATTGAGTTCACTGAGCCAGAAGACACACGATCTCTTCCTGCAAACACATGCAGTCTCAATCTGATCTCACTAAGCTCCAGTGGAGATACTCATTCTTTAAAGAGGTACCATTCACAGCAGAGTCCTCTTCATTTGACTAGAAGCAGGTCTGTTACTTATCAGGTACTACTACTTGAACCCAATAAGGGTGGTTCCTGTTGAAACCTTTCCACCAAAGTCAGATCTGACTTTGGTGGAAAGGAGCTTATAGCTTGAGGGCCTGGGTTAGGCAGGGTTAGGCAGGGTTCAAGTCTTAGACTGCTCATTTGCTTTGTGCAGTACTGACAGAACTAGAGTTGCCTACAGTTGCCAGAAAGATAGAGAAATTATAATGCAGACATTAAACTGTTTTCTTTTTAAAGCATCTAGTGATGTTAGAGCAAACTGATATTCAGTAAATGTGTTTATGAGCTGATGTGCACCTCTGACATTTGGCCTTGGTAATTTTTAGAGATTAAATTGTTTTTTCTTAATTTCCTGTGTTTTGCTTGTGGAATGATCAGAGTGTCATCCTCTGATGGAGTTTTCATCTTTTTGTGCGAACAGAAGAAATTGCAAAGCAATTGGCCAAAGTAAATGGTATAAAGAGTTATTATCACAGAAATGAGTTTTGCTTTGTCCAACCTGCCAGGGAAAAGAACCAGCCAAAGATGAGCACATCAGATTTGCATCCCTTCGGGTTTCACTGCTGGATGTGTATTTGTCTGTTGCAATATTCTGGACTGACTGAATCTGTAACCTGGTACAGATTAATGTTCTGATTTGTGTCCATATATACAGCTTTCCATTTCCCAGCACTGGCTGAAAGCCCCAAAGCATTTCCTAATAGTAACTGAGTGGATCTTATTATTTCGTTTATGCTGGCAGTGATATTATTGTGGGTTTCATATTGATGACTGTGCCACTGTCATCTAGAGAGAGCCGAAGGTGACAGTCTGAGATGCAGCTGCGATGTGCATATGAGGAACGGTTACTATCTGCAGAACTGCACCCCTGCCGTACAGCTGGAAGCATGTGCTGGATCACTTCAGCTTCCATAAAATTTGTCCAATACATAAGCATGAGAAGATATGTGTATGTACTCAGTGGACTTCTGTCTGATCTACTGCAGTATTGGTCTGACCTACATGAACCATTTGCCACTGCAAAGACAGTGGATGCCAGCAGAGGTGAAAGTGTTTCTCAGGCAAGAAGCTCCTGCTTCCTGCTGTTATCAAAGCACACTGGTATAGCAGGGAGAGGAAATCCCTACACATACACCATTTGCAGGATTACAAGGACAACTACAAGGGCCACAGCTTTCCTGTTCCTTATTAGCATCAGCTGCTGTGGCATACATGCTCCAGGTCACCCAGGAATGGCCATACAGCTTCTGTCACTCAGATATGGTTGTTTCCATATCTGAGTGACAGAATGGTTGTTTCCAACACTGCACATGTTTGCACAAGAAAAGGCTGGAGGATGAGGTGGAGGAGGAAGGGAAAGGCTGGGCACAGAGTACTGCATTGCTCTATCAAAGAGAGTAGGTGAAGGGCAGGACAGGTTTTACAACGCCCTCTCAGCCATCCCAAAGCACCTCTCAGCAGAACCGAGAGGTGATGTATTAAGCCCACTGGTTCCCATGCAGGGACCTTTGTGGCCGCTATTGTTGGTAATGGCATCACTCTTTAGGAACCAGCTCCTCTGTGGGAGACTAGACATACAATGCTGAACTGATGAAAGGGACAGAGGCATCAAAGCTGCAGGATGTAAGCATGCAAAAGTAATGCCTCATGCAAAATGTAATGCCTCTGGTCAGCTGGGAAGAAAGCGAGGGAGCAAGACTTGCAGAGGCTGGAGAGGTGAGGCACATGAACTGAGACAGGCGAAAGGAAGGCTGGGGCTACGGTGGTACCTCTGATGACCAAACTGAATAGACGAAAGGGCAAAGTAAAAATGTGCTGAGAGCTTTTAGAAGTAGCTCTGTGACTAAATATAGACTGTTGCTCACCATGAGAAGTCACTATTAGCCTTCTTAACCTGATTATATCATGTGGCTTGGGAAAATGAAGTCAAGTTGTTCTAACCAGATGTAGTTATTATATCTGCATTTACTGAACCTGTTTTAGAAGTACCCATCTGAAAACTGCCATGTCCCTGCTTTTTAAATTTCCCTTTCAAAATATCTTCTCTGAACTCAAGCAGATAATAATAATAAATCATAAAGGCCTAGCAGAAGCCAGCATGTTCAGCAGCAGATTTGCATGAGTGACTATCTCTCCACACAGACAAAGCATCTCCTGATGGAAGCCAGGCAAAACAGACCATGGTATTCAAAACAAGTTACGCTGCTGCGTGTTCACAATGCTATTACTTTCAAATCTCATTATCAGAAAAAATGTCAAAAGGCTCTTTGTTCATAGCTTCTTTCCAAGGTTTTATTATTATTTTTCTTAAAGCTCCATTTTACAGCTCTTGTGATTTTATCTTCTGTTTCTTGATAACCTATGTGTTTCTTAAAGCCCTGGCTGTTCATGTCAACTGTACACACAAAAATTCCAGCTTTTTTTCATTTTTCTTTAAGTTACTTTCTGATTAACAAAGAGAAGCTAGGATACAGACCCAGAGTATATTCTAAAGACACAAAACAGAAGACAAATGAAAATAAAGCAGGAAATATAAATTTTAAAATCCCATGATTGAAACCCAATCTGGTTTAATTTGGAGGAGGCTGGGGTAACAATCTGTGAATACACAGACAAACCATACTGTTAGTCCTTTTTTAAATAGATAAAAACATCATAACTTAAGCCACTTTGTTCTTTTCTGTTCTCTTGTCATTGTTACCTCCTTCCCACCTACAAACCTCAATAATTAGGCTGGGCAGTAAAACTAAGGTCAAAGATACCATTATTGCCCTTGTATTTGTACAGGAGGAGATAGATGAGGAAATAAGCATAGAAGCAGATCTTCCAGTCTTGCTTTTGTTCTTAACCCTGCCAACTATTGCCCTGCTTCATCTACAACTGCTAGAGGGCTCAAGCAGAATTGAGCACGAGCAGTGCTTTTTGGCATCCTGGTGTCCTGTTTTTCTCTTTGTGTCTGTGAAAGCCTGGCTTTCTCAGACAGATGACAAGGCCCAGTGGGTGCTGGTGGGACGCCACACTCCTGGGTTTCTGTCCTATATAAAGTCAAGATATAGGCAAGAGCACATAAAGAGCTCAGATGCACTTCCCAATTCATTAACTTAGAAGCTGTGTCTGTAAAGTTGGGCTAAACAGACATTCCTAACCAGCCATCTGTACTCCTGACCCAACCCCAGAGCAACACAACTTGGGACTTGCCTGAGATAAATGCAGTTCATCCACCATTTCTCACCCCTGCAAAGCAGGTATATTTGTTTACATCTTCAGTTACAATGTTTTCTCCAAGTACTATGAGCACCATTTTCACTGGGGAGGGTGGTGGAGGGGAGTTTTTGGCACCTCTAGGAATGGGGACCTCCTACACACTAGAGAGTTAATTTTGATGGCATTCCCTATCCCAGTGGAAATAAGTGTATAAAGTAAGAGAGATCCCTACAAGGGCTGTAGCCAGTACTGCCACCAGCATGTTAAAGTGAACTGAACATGGCTGAGACTTTCCCAGCTTGCCATTTACAGCACATGGAAGAGGGAGATGAATCCTTCCCTCTGACATGCTGGTGGACACAAGGATGCTGAAACTGCACTGCAGATTAGAGGTCTACACCAGCTTCCAGCGAGTGGCTGTTTGCAATTCTCCATCCCACCCCACAGCCCTCCCTACCATCTGGATGCCAGGTCTTTCCCTGTAGTCAGATACTCAAATGTTTTCACCTACCAGCGCTTGAGGGACTGGAGGCAGTGGTTTCACAGACCCAGTTGTGCAACACAGAGTCACATCTAGACGAGAGGGAGAAATAAAGACAAAACCATGAATTTAAGTAAGGCTTTATCTCCTGAGGCTTTCTCACTTGCACATCTATACAGTGGCAGCAACAGCATCGTGAGAACTGGCTTTCCACCTCCCTGAGGTACTGACCTGCTTTAGGTCTGTATTTTCCAAACTTCTCTTAATTAAAGCACCATCTCAATATCTTTAAAAACCCCATCAACCATTGTTTTCACCTATGCCAAAATAGAAATTCAGGGAAAGTTATGGTTGTATTTAGCTCTGTGGTTTTCCCAGTTCTGCTAGCTTATTTGATTGCATACAGAGGGAAACACATATATGCTTTATTTTTATTCTTTTCTTTTAAAAATTGTTTCATTGACTCTTCTAGGCTATGAAGCAGTGATTAAGAAATACTGCTCTCAATTACCCAATGGTTACAAGGCTGAGGCTGTCTGGAGTCATCCCTACACAGACTGTCTCCCTATGCCCCGCACATCTCTGTTAGCAACCTCAGGAACTTATTTAGAAACAAATTTAGAGTAGATAAAGCACATTATCCTGCATGCTTTATTATCTCAGGCATAAATGAAGCATTCAATATACAAAAATTCTCTTTTTAATTCTTCTCTTGTCTAAGCCATCCATGACTGGCAACGAGGTATTTCCTTGTCTTTGCCACTGACCAGGGGTTTCATGGCCTTATTTGCTTTTGTAACAAGTGGTTTTGAAGCTAGATGATGCTATTCAAATTACTGTTACAAATCAGCTGACAAGTCTTCACATTTTTTAGTGTTCCATAATGATGAAACTTCTAGTAATAGTAGATAAGCCTATATAATTAATTTCAATTTTTCAAAAGCAAATGCTATACTGTTACAGGCAGTCTCACAGACCTAAATCAGGTTTCTAACTGCTCACACCTACATTTTTGGATTTAACTTTTAATTTTGGGTTCATATTTTTTGATTGTGACTGTAAATGCTTAAGAGCAAGGTTCAGTCATGACTGAAAACAGTGGCTCTACCAGTGCTCTACAGTTCCAAATAATCAAGGTTTAAAAGGCTGAAGCCCAAACACTCATAAACTGCTGTTCCCTCTCCTAAACGTGGCCTTTCACTGTTAAGCATGTACACAGACATGCACAAATTTCCTTCTGAAAATGTGAAACCTAGGAGGGTACTGCTTTACAAATTTTCCTCTCTCAGTTTTTACAGATAAAACCTAAAACCCCTAAATAATTGCAACTAAGTTCTACAAATAATACTCTAGAAAAGCATGTTAAAATAAAAAAGAACTGCTGCAAATGAAATCACACTGTTTAGAAAAAAATTCATATAAATATAATTATATATTAATATAATAGTTTTACTTCTATTTAGTTATGAAATGGTATTGTTTTACACTCATTCATACACACTCTTGTGCTGAACTTCTATTGCTCCTGGCCATTCAGTTTATGGGAACTCATCACTAGAAGGGTCTTACAGCATAATGCTACAATTTAGCTAGAGATCTTAAGAATAAAGAGAAAAATAATTCCACCTGGTTTATTTTGTAGGTAAAAATGTCACTAACTTTTTGATCAAACACAGCAGATACAATTTAGTGTATTATTTCCCCCACTTATACTATAAACTACAATGTACAGCAGCTATGATGTTAAAAGGAGCTTAGCACATACATGAAAAGGTGTAAGTAGATTAACTTTTATATTGATTACACTGCCTTAAATGTCCATGTGATTTGGCAATATTGTGAAAAACATCAATGAGACTAATCAAACAAATAAAAGAACACATTACATTTCTCCCATATTGTACATCCAGGGGCTGCTTTACAGGTCTGGTTGCAACACAGAAACTTCCCGTTGATGAAGAATCCTTTATGGTACTTGTTTAGTAAATCAGAATTGTCTTTAATTTCTGGGAAGCACAAAAGAAACCAAAGAGGACATGACAGGCTGCAAAATGGGAATGTTCCTTATGATCAATAGGTTCTGCTGCACTAAACCATGGGACCCCAGAGTGCTTACTGACTCCTAGCTCTAGGCACACATCCTGGTCACATTTTTATCTCCATACCATATTCCTCTATGCAAACCCAAGTCTGAAATCCATACCTGGGTGAAGAGAAAGAAACCTGGGTGTCAAGAAGGAGATACAGTACAATCCAATGAAACACCTGAAGCCGAAACAGTATCCAACAGCTATGATTCAAAATCATGGATCTCATAAAGTTTCACTATCAATAATAAAACTAATTAAAAGAAAACATTTTAATATATCAAAATATGCTGAATATTTTCCTAGAACTATATATTATAATAAAATTATATTCACTGATACTCAGTATCAGAAAAGGTACTCAATACCCATATGGCAAATCCAAACTAACATTTATCTGTTAAAATACATTTCTTATTTAAGCACACCAAAAGGGAACACTGCCACAGAAATATCTATTTTATATTCAAAGCACTGGTTTACTGTAGAAAAATAGCCCCAGTAGTATCACTGTGCTAGTGATACATTAGTTCTGTATGTAAAAGAAATGTAGGAGGTGTAGAGCGAGACTTTAAAAGCTGTTTGTTTCAGGACTGGCTTTCTCAGTCCTGCTGTGGTGAGCCATGGTAAACCCAAGATTCCTGAGCATGGGAAAGAGCAGCAAAAGGATCAGGGCAACCCTTGGCAACAAGTGCTTTTTATACATATTTTAAGAAGCTTGTAGACAGTTGAATATGAAATGCTCATATTTGTCTCATGAGCATTACAAAATATATCAATTACACAACCTTATTCTTCACAAATTTTGTTTTAAAATACCTTACTGAAGATCTTGGTTTCTAGAAAGCTCAGTGCAGTTAGTTTGCTGAATGCTTCCCATTCTGCTTCTGGTCCACATTCTCCATAACACTGGCAAATTAACTGACATACTCTTACTTCTGTGTATGCAAAGGGAGTCACAAACGGAGAGGTAGCTCATACATGCACTTATAAGTAAAACTGGGAAGGATATTTGTTCATAGCCCATTATAGATTGCCCATTTTTGTTCCAACAATGGCCAGCATGTGTGAGGGCTGCCCTATTCAATGTGAGGTTTTTGCCTTCACTGGAGTTATGCTGGGACACAGTTTTCTGCTTATAACTTACGCTTTGCATGACTGTGATTTTGCTTCATTGAAAACAACAGAAATTTCCACAAAGGAAAAAGCACTAGCAGTATTGGTTATCAAAATGGCGTTCATGCAGGTAAGTGCTGTACTAGCCACATCAGGAATGGCTGTGCTCTATTAACCTGCATCGGTAAAGGTTGAACATATGATGAAGATTAAAAAATGCCCATGAAAAATATAAAAATGAGCTTTATTTTGGCTTATTTCTTACTAAAACTTTCAGCCTTTAAAATTTCTAATCCATTCTCGAAAATACCATGCATTTCAACTAGTTGGTGCTGAAGTATGAATGAGACTAAAAACAGGTGACAAAGAATTGCACAAAATGATGGGGCAGGAGCATTTTCCTATCTCTCCTCGTGTTATTTGAATATTTTGGTAGACAAAGGAATAGTGTTACCTTTATGCAAAGCTGCAAGCCACCGCTCCCGGCCCTCTTCATTAGCGGCATAGACATAGAGAAGGCCACCCTTGTACACAATCTGGAAGAGGTTGGGAAAGCCAGTATGGAGAGTGTACTGCCTGAAAACATGCTACTTTGTAGGAAGGGAAAGGAGAAGGGGATAAAAACCAAACAAATAGGCTTTGTGGACCCACACTGAACTTCCACAACTTAGTAACATTTCTCAGAGGTCACTTATATTATTGCCATTTCATAGAAATACTTCATATTTCATATAAGTAAATATAAATATAAATATATACCACCTTAACCAAAGTGGTTCATGCCCTAAAGCACAGTTGCAGAAACAAAGGACAACATTGAATATTTCTGGATATTCTCCTCTTCTATGTACAAAAGACCTTATACCCCAAATGTAAACTCTTTCTTTTCACTTCAGTTTTTCCAGATTCATCTCCCAGCTTTTGGCTCGTGTTACAGAAGGCCAGACCAAATGCTTAGCGAGGCCAGGAACCCATCTCTGACAGTGTCCAGTAACAAATACTGAGGCAGAGTATATGGTCAGGGCAGTTGTACAGTGATCAGGGAATCCTGGTCCAAAGGTGATGCATTTATACTTAATACCCTTTGAGAGATATTTTTCTTCTGTAAGTTTGTTCAGTTGCCTTTTTAAGCAAATAACTAGTATCTACGACATCCTGCAGCAAGTAGTCCTACAGCTTAGCTACACAATATGAACAGTCAGCTGCTTTTGCCTGTTTTCAGCATATCTTCTGCTAGCTTCGTTTGATGCCTACCTAATAATTACTAACATCTGCTTTGCTTTTTGGATCATGTTTAGTACTGGGCTGACTCTGTGTGTGTGTGTGTGTCTGTGTTAGGTCAGGGTTTCATTTCCCTTGAGTGCATTGCTTTTCACTCATCTGCACTGAATTTCAAATGCCACTTTATTGTTTTTGCTTGTTAGACTGAAGAGCCCTCATCATTAAATATGTACTCCCACTGGTAAGTATATGGTGGAGCCCTGTGAGCTTTTCTCTTTAACATGTTATCCATCCAATCTATTAGTCATTGTCAAGTCTCTCCTTTGACCTTTCTTCAGTTTACAACATCTTTCTTCAATTATAGCCACCAGAACTAGACACAATATTCTCCTGGTGATCGCTGTAGTGTCAAAACATATTGAGTGCTTTTACTCAATATGTGGCTGCTTCCATGTCCAAGGATGCCATTAGCTCCTTTGGCCACAGCATCACACTGGGAATTTATGTTCAGCTATCATGATCCTAAAGTCCTCCTCAGAGATACTGTTTCCCAGATACAGTACACTATTTTCCCCACTTAACTGAACTATGCACTCCTGACATAAATACACTAATTTAACATAAATGTGTCATTCAGTGCCACAAAACTGGGGGAGGGAGAAGGGAAAGGAAGACGGGAATGACACCTAGGATCAACCAAGCAGTGAAATACTAAGTATCTCTCATGAGGTTGCCCCTGGGCATGGCAATTATTGCAGGGTCATGAATTAACGCACTATTCAGCACCCCTGTTATTCACTCTAGCTGCCTGCTGCTTGCGGTTGCGTTGTTTGGCAGTGGCACTCCAGAAGGGGATCTGTGGCCACTTCTCACATCTGCATGTCCCACTGCCCATAGAATTGAGATTGATGGAGGCTCTAGGAGGAACCTGAGCTGAGCAACTGAAACAGATGAAAGGCGGCAAATTTGAAGTTACGGTTTTCTCATCACATTTAATTCTTGAACATGTGTAGTGCTTTGTGCAGCTGCATCTTCTGATACAAGGCTTAGCCTTGGATTTCCTGACCGTGGCACATTTGAATGGTAATCAGGCAGTCAGGGGTCAAATCCTGCACTTGGTATTGAGGCCAAAAAAAAGAAGTGGAAAGAGACATTGAGAATTAAAATAAGAATTTTTAAGTGTTTGATACTGCCTTAAAATAAGTGATAATCACATAGTGTACTGATCTATATATTCCAGATAATATTAAAGCAAATATCTGATAGACCTTTGAACATGAAAGAAACAAGACTTGATCTAAATTCTATCTCAGTCTATTAAAAATATTTCAGCAAAGTCACAACTTCAGTAATAGGGACTGATTTTCTATTTGTAGTATTACTGAGTGCTATCAGTAGCACTCAGCAATATCAGGTATCACCACTTAGGACAGGAACACTAAGTGTAACCTTAGGATGACTGGCATATTTCACATGAAATGTAAAAGAAACAGATTTCATGGCTAACCTGAAAAGGATATTGTCTTGCAGGAGGTGTTGATTCCTCAAGATTCACTGTCTCAACACATCGGATTTTCTCAATCTCAATTGACCCCCTTTTGCTTCCTTTTTTCTGAGAGAAAAAACACAGCAGAGTGTAAACTAATGTTAACACAATATGAAGTATTCTAGTTTGATGAATTTGTACAATTTCATGTTTCAAGCTGTATAAGCCATAGCTTCACATTTGTTAAACTTTAAAAGAAAGGTAGTAAAAAAACCTCCTTGGTGCCCTACCTGCATCTACTATATTGATCAAATTCCTTTTTAAGTCAGTTACAAGAATTACAGGACACAACCCTACATCTGAGAAAGCATCTGCTGCAACTGCATGACTACAGGGCAGAAGGGGGACTAGGAGGAAAAGAAAGAGGAATTAAGAGGAAAGTAACTTAAGTGCAAACCAGAAGCCTAGCTGTAGCATTCATAATTTTGCTAAGGTAATGGAGCTTATTCTCACTGAGCTTCCCTGCAGTTTTGTAATGGGATGTAAGTCACAGGAGGAATTCAAATGTATGAAAAGGAGCAAAAACTTTAAAATAAGTTGCCTGGGACATATTTGCGTTTCCAATGGGAGATCTTCTGAGTGAAAAGCCAGCCTTTTGTGATATACAGTCACTCCTTAGGAAACAAGGATAGTTTAACCATCTGCTTTGTGCAGCTGAGGGATGAGATTCTGAACTAATTATGTCTCATACAAGTAACTTCTGAAGCCGGTTATTTACATCAGTTCAGAGGGAAGCCTGAACAAGGAAAACATCCCTAGTCAAGACAACGTGTGAACATATGCCAAAGTTAATTACTTGCTTAAGTTCTCTTTGGAAGGACACAAACAGATGCTCAGTGGCAAGCACAACTGTAAGAGTTGCTCTGAGTAGAGACACTCTTGAGCCTGCAGCTAAGTGTTTTCCTGAACTGAAACTAGGATTTGATACCCTATAATTCTACTCAAAACATAGTACACCTGTTGTTCTAACACAGAATATCTAATCAAATTTCACAGAAGAAAACCAGAGGAATAAGGTGACACTGGAAAACCTTAGAGCAGCTTACTTAAAAAAATTATTTCTTACCCCTTTGTCATATTCATAATAAGAAAGGTTTGCTTTCGTCAGAACAAACAATCTTTTTTTGTAATTAATTGGTGATATTTTTTTCTTCTGTTGTGACTTCTTTAAGAGAAGTTCTTCTAGAATTGTTTTATTCTCCATTATATTTCCCTAAAAGAACATCAAAGTTACTTTTATTACTACTGTTAATAAATGTAACAACACCAACCACAGAAACTGTAATAACAAATATATTAAGTCATTGTCCTCTATATGTTTTATAAAATTTTATAGTAATATATGGTTACAAAGCATGTCTTTAATACTGCTTAAACAAATGAGGTTGTTTAGTTTATTCACTCAGTAAAAACAATCATAGTGTAAAAAAATTAGCTACAGATATACTGTAGTTCTAAACAAGGTGTCTCTGTTACTTCATTGTCTGAGGATCTCTCCTTTTAAAGCCATGCACCCTTTCTGGCAAAGAGCACAGCCTGCTTTATGCACAAATGTATTACATCTGCAGCATAACACTGAAGTCATTACAGCAGCACGGAGAACGACAAGAAAAAAAGAAAACCCTTCTATTTACAGACCAGAAAAACACAGCTAGTGCTGACAAGTGTGTTCCCTGAACTGGAAATTTCCCATTTCTTTCTTTCAACTGAAACAAATGCATGTTTATAGAACAGTGACATGTAGAAAAGATCAAAAAGTAAAAATGTTCTTGCACTGCATATATATACATATATACTTCTATCTATATATTTTTTCTTAGCCTTGATAATCACGCAGTAGAAAATGCCAAGAAGGATGAGATCCATCATATTTCTACAAAGTTTAGTATGGTTTCAGGTTATCTTACCCAACTGTGAAGAAAGTAGGTCACGTCCTTTGCCTTGTATGGTCTGGAGCTCCAAAGGGAGGTGTTGTGCTAAGCTACCCACCTTGTTATGTCCCTGCTCACTACAGAGAGCCCAGCAGAGAGACAAAATTTGCATGACACTCATCACACCCACTCAATCTATCCACTGAATCCTACCAGAACCCAGAAAGTAACAAATATCTAGTAGAACAGTCTGAAGAGGAAAAGGGGGGCTTTACCCAGTACTCCGCCATGGGAATCTGGCTACCCTGCCTGTGGACAGGATGCCTACTTACACCTTCCACCAACTCCCTTTTAGACAGAGCAGTGTATGTTGGTGCCACTGGTGAGTCAGCTTAAAGGCAACCTTGCCATGACATGACATGACATCTAAAGGGGATATGAGCTTGGGGTAGATAAAGGAAGAGTTGGGGCTGAAGTCTTTCTATTGAGATGTCTGCTGTGATGTGGGGTAAAGGAGGAGTATCCGCCCCACTTTAGGAAATTTTTCAGGCATTACAGGGTAGGTACTTGCCCTGACTGACCGTTGGAGTAACTAGCGTGAAGTTAGGAGTTAGTTCGACATAGCTTAGAGAAGCTGTCTTTGCAATTAAAATATTAGGTTTGATAGAAAATGTAAAAAACTTGTTATTCCCACAGCAGAGCAGTAAAAACTCCTGCTTTCTGTAACAGCATGTGGTTTGGTTTCCTCACGCTGGGAAACATCCGATCTTTAGCTCCAACCCACTGAAGTTCATGGAGCTCACAGGGGTACTGGAGGCCAGAAAAAAGGATGGGTGAGATGGAATTTCAGCTACTTTATTTTAAAGCATTATTTGCAGGTCCTTTTTCTGGGGTTGTCACTGTGTGATCTTTACAAAATTTCTTAACTAACTGCTGCTTGAATTAATCTGAGCAATTACCTGAACTGCCAGGACTGATAACATTGCTCGTGTGAGACTAGGTTTCTAATCCACATCAGCTCTAACACTGTGACCACTGAGAGCCCAGAGAATATCAGCTGAAGCCACATGGAGTGACTGCAGTCTACACTTAGGGTGGCTTAGAAAAAAGGCCAAGTACTTCCATTACTACTTGTAGAAACACTAGCAAAACAACCTCTGGGGTTGACAAAGTTGTGCCATGGGTGCACACCAAGAAATGAGTAGAGACAAAAGGATTTATCACAATATGTAATTTCATTTAAATATTAGAACCTTATGTTCTATAAACTGTACCTTGCAACACCTATTTGTTAATAAACAGTATTAAAAAATATAGGAAGATATATATCAAATACAAATTATGAAATAAATAGTAAATGCCTACAAGATTTATTAAACTTAATTATAAATATCTATAACAGTTAAAAATTTGTTTTCTTGATATGGGAAAAAACACATACTCTTCTTTCTAAAGTAATTAGCTGAAAACAGTATTCTGTTAAATTTAGGAACTCGATGTCTCTGGATATGTCCTTGCATAGTAGATGACATACTGGATCACCTTGTGATCTAACAGCATGCCTTCTGCCTTGTTGTCTGTGGACCTGTGGCAAGCACACGACCTAGTTCTAAGGGTGCAATAGAAGGTTAAAGGTATAGGTTAAGAGAAACACTTACAAGACTTGAAAAAGCCTATAAAATTGTTACATCCCTTGGTTTCTCTGAAACAGAATACTGTGTACTCAGCCTTTGAGGGAGCAGCTGCTTACATTGCAGCATATATAAGCCACTTCATTACTGGAGTGCTCTGGCTCAAGTTTAAAAAAATGTTTTCCAGATTTTGACTTCTCATTACAATTTGAGATAGAAAACAATTTCAAACTCCAAAAAAAATCTTGACAGCGAAACTACTTCCTGTCCAGATCCACTGCACAATGCTTTTCTTTTTCCTCTTGTGGAAAAGAGATTACAACAGCTGAAATTATGCCAAATGAAATGTTCAACGTTTTTTCTTTTTTTTAAACGAGGTTACAGTTCCAGGAATAAAATGTGTTTGTGTTGCACTGCTTTTTCGCTCCCCAGGCTGCCCTTCCCCTGTGAGCGGACTCTTTTGTGCTGAGTCAGCATGTGCTTGCACTAACCACTCCGTTGTGCTGAAGGGATGATCCTTCGGTGCAGAAAGTGCAGAGAGTGACCTGTGCTGTGTACAAATTTCTGCCTACCCAGAGAATTGCGAGGTATGGTATCCTCCCTCTTTGCTGGATGGAGCTCAATTCCTTCAACTGTGTAATCTAATTTCTCCCTGGAAGAAAATAAAAGGCCATATGGAATTAGCTGTAAACATTTGTTCCGTAGGATTTGAAGAGTCATGAAGGATCTAGGGATCTTTGATTATTTTTCCACACTTGAAATTTGTGTCTTGTGTTCTGAACAGTTGTGCTTGTACTGAGAATATTTGCATTTTCTTTGCTTTCCGTAACACAGTGACAAATATAAAACAGATACATGACAGATCTTTAAAGTCTTAGAAACCATCCTGTCTTTCAGAAAGAGGGCTGTTGTGAGACAGTTTATCAGAACCATACTCAGCAAGGGACAAGCAAAAGGGGCCAGGACATCCTGGAGGCTAGAGGTACTTTCCTTAGCATTAGCTGGCTGCTTCTGTTTCCTTCTCTGGCAAAGTGGTTTGGATGTGATGCTCACTGATGAGCATTTTCTAATGGTAGGCTGTAATGCAGCATGCAAGCTGCAGGGTACTCTGGCTCCTTCCCTCTTGGTAACCTTTATCTTCAGAAGAGTGAGCAGCTGGAAAACTAAGAGGGAAAGGGACAGCAGTTGTGACAGGACAAGCTTGGAGAAGAACGTGACTAAGCTATGGTGGCTGGGGAAACAGCCATGTTGGAAGCACGGCTCCTGCCTCAGAAATGCCGTCGAGGTGGAGCTCCTGACTCGCGACCAAGTAGAAACATGTCCTCCACCCAGATGAAGTAAGCAAACGTGTTGGGAAGTGCTTGCCACTATGGCTTGGCTCCATATCCTCAACAACGCGACCCAGCAGGTGTAGGCTGGGGTGGTGGGGGTGGATGTAGAGGGACCAGGACAAGATGGTAGGGTGGGGTGGGTGGGCTGGGAGAGAGCAGGGATAGTGACAGGTCTGGTGGGGAAGGCAGGACAGCAGGGAGCGGGGTAGGGTTGGGGAGATGGGACAGAAGAACAGGGAACTACAGGAGTAGCTGCCTGCAGCAGGCAGGGGCTCTGCGGGGGCAAAGGCAGGGCCTTGTGCAGCCCTAAGCAGAGGCTTGGGCAGCTGGTGGGGAGACTAACATGGTCCTGGGCAGCAGGTAAGGCAGTTGGCAGGGTTCTGTGAAGCTACTGGGGTAGAAAGAAAGGTGTAGCTTTGGGGTGGGAAGCAAGGACTGGGGCATCCGGTGTGGTGGCAGACAGGGGCTTGGTGGGGGTGCGAGCCGAGCCATAGCAGGGTGTGAAGCAGGGAAGGGTGGCCCAGCAGCTGGCTGGGGAGGGCAGGCAGGGGCCTTGTCAGCTGGTGGAGGTGGTGGGGCAGCAGGCAGGGGCCTGGGCAGCTAGTACGGTGGCTGGTTAGAGAGCAAAGCAGGGACAGCTAGTGGGGCAGCGGGCGGAGGCTTGGGGTGGGGCAGGGAAGAAGGGGCCTTGTACAGCCATGTGTGAGGGTGCGGGGAAAGTAATAGGGTCAGGGGCTGGGCAACTAGCAGGGCAGAAAATGGGGTCGAGGTGGGCAGGAGAGGTGTCAGGCAAAGGCCTCAGGGTGGTGGGCACATGTCAGTCAGGGTAAGCTGTTGCAGGACGAGATTACTGCCATTCTGCCACATGGACCGTCTCTGAGGAAAGACTCCATCATCTCCCTCCAGCCCTGCCCCAGGGGCATGCCTAGTGGGGTGCGGACACCGCAGCAGGCTTTGGTGGCGGTCACTGTACAAAAGATGGCCAAACACCACTTCATTTCGTAGAAATACCAGACCTTTTACAGGCGTTGTCTCCCACAGGTTCAGAGAGAGCTATTTCCTTTGTTTCAGGTGAACTATTTCAGCTCAGTAGGCTGTTCATTCAGAGCTCTGAAACAACCCAGAATTTGGAATAATACAAATTTTCTTTCCTCTTCCATATAAAGTAGATGTAGAGGGTGAGAGCTACTAATTCTAAAACTTCCAAGGTGTGGGTAGATGTGCAAAACCAATCATCTCGTGTTTCTTACAAATTATATTAGCCTTGCTAGTGAACCATAACATTTTTAAGTTTGAATGTTTTGATAAACTGACCTTTTTCCTATCCGCCACGCTCGAAATACATTTTAGTTAATTAAATCAGTTGCAAAGCACTACCTTGGTGTTTACAATTTATGATTAAGGTGACTCTAACACAAACAGTGAATAAAAAACTATCTGAAATGAGACAAGCAATTTATTTTAATATGATAAAAATGTAAACATAAAAAATCAGAACACATTTCCATTAAACCACGGTATTTAAATATAGATATTTATGATGCATCCTCTTGGTATTCATTTTAGCAAGTCATATTTCGGCTAAGGGATGGAACTGTTTCGTGATCCTGGTGTAATGGAAACCAGTGAAGGAGACGACTCAAGTACACATGCAAAATAGTTCTAATAGTCTTAAGCTTTCCTGCCTGCTAATTTTAAAACTTAATTTAAAACGGTGGTTTAAATTATCCTGCATTTCAGCCCTCACTTTTCAGTGAAAATGATCTGTTTGGTATTGTGTATTTTTCCTCACGTTACAAGACATGTGAAATCTTTGCAATACTATACTTACTGTTTTGTATGTTAAGTGGCAGTCTAATTTCACTACATACAGCAAACTTATCTTTCCCCCCAAAAGCTCTCTTGTTCCCTCATTCTTTTTTCTGTGCAATTAAAAATTACTGAGGGTCAGAACTTTTTGTATGCAGGATATAAAATCAAAACTACTTTTTGGGGGCATGCCACAATAATTCATTGTTTATGAAGGGGATATTAGTGGACTAGCCTCAAGTCCCATAAAATATTATCACTGAAGTGTGTTTAAACATGCATTTCATTACTCTGGTTTAGGATTAGTCATTTATTTATAATGTACCAGATGACTTCTATTTGAAATGGGATATTATTCCATAGGGTGACAAATTGCATTCCTACTTGTTCATGTTGTGATGCAGTTGCCCATAGTTGGACCTATGCTTTGAGTAGGAGGTTGAATTCGATGACCCCCTGAAGGTCTCATTCAAACTGGACTATTCTGTGTCTGCTTTTGATTGTTGCTAACGTTACGCAAACAGTACATCTTGGAGGAATAGGTAAAAACCTACTTTCTTGTTTGAAGGTCTCGTCAGCCCTGCACTTGGTGGCACAAAGCTGCAGCTGAGAGCCAGACCTGCCTTACAGACTTTTAGTACGCAGGGCCACGTCCCTTAAAGGAAGTAGTCTAGTAATCTCATATTGTATGAGTGCTACTTTACTGTTTTTGTAACCTGAGCTTGCTCTGAAAGCAGTGTGGACTTAATATATGTAAAATGCACAGTTTATTATCCTGATACTGTGTCTTTAGATCCCTGAGGTTTTGCAGTATTTCTTAAGCAGTGGTCACTTACCTAGACAAGTAAAGCTAACAATATAAATTATATAAATTTGTAATATATGTATCAGGTATGAAAGAATATCTTCAATTATTGCCAAGCAATCAAAGTATCAGTCAGGTATCAAACGACCATGAGATTAAAAACAAAAATAATTTTTAAGGCTTTTTTGGATCACCTTCAAATCACTTTAGATTTTTTTACACAAACTTGGAAGCTAGTTTTATTGTCAATGAGAACTGATTATTTTCACATACATGGCTGATTTCAGTCGCTGAAGATTTAAGCAAACCACAAAATGCCTTGGCAATATTCTACCCGGGTTTTAAGGAAGGTGTTCATGACAGACCTGTGTATGTGTGTAGCCACCAGCATTGGCTTTGTGCCAAAGAGCAAGGATGAAATGGCACACCACCAATAGTAGTATCAAGTTGACTGGGGACTGTCTGTACAAATTTGAGATAAATATAAAAAAAAAGTCTGTGGACCTGTGGGGATGTATTTGAGGGTGCTAAGAGAGCTTGCTGATGTCATTGCAAAGCCACTCTATCATTTTTGAAAGGTCGTAGAAACCAGAGGAAGGTCCTGGACAACAGGAGGAGGAGAAGTATTATTCCCATCTGTGAGAAGAACAAACCAGGAAACTGCAGACTGGTGAGCACACCCTGGGAACAGTATATAACATGTCCTCATGGAAGCTGTTTGCTTAGATGTGAAGGGCAAGAAGGTGGCTGGGACAAACCAAGTCAGATTTACCAAGAGTAAACAGTGCATAACCAACCTCATTGCCTCCTGAGCTGGAACAACGTGCTTAGTGGGTGCAGGGAGAGCTGTGGCTGTCAAACCTTGATATTTCACAAGGTGACACAGCCTACCCCAACAGCCTTGTTGACAAACTGGTAAGATACGGACTTGGCAGGTGGGCCACAAATTTGGTAGGAAACTGGCTAAATAGAGCTGAAAGGGTGATGGTTAATGGCTCAAAGTTGAACTGAGCGAGCTGATCACACGTGGATTTTATGGGGGTTGGTGCAGGGGCTGATAGTATTCATGTGGTATGTACGCATGTGACAGTCCAGGTGATAAGACTGAATGTGCTCTCACCGAGCTTGTGGAGTACACTAAACCAGGAGGAGAGGTAGGTACACAGGAAGGGAGAACCACCGCACAGAGATGTCATCAGACCTCAGGGCCATCAAGAACTGTAGAGAGCTGCATGTGGGTTGGAATAAGCCCAAGCAGCCATACAGCCTGGGAGCTGGCTGGCAGTGACACAGCTCTGGGGCCAGGGCCCTGCAGTTCCTGGTGGGCAGCAATGAACATGACCTAGCAGTGGGTCCTGGAAGCAAAGACAGCCTACAGCATGCTGGACTGCATCAGCAAGAGTATAGCCAGCAGATCAAGGTATGTGATTTTGCTGCTCTATGAAGCACTTGTTGGGCTGCACCTGCTATACCTTGCACAGCTGTGGTTTCCACATTTATTAGAGAGATATTGAATAATTGGGAGAGGGCCATCAGGATGGTTAGTGTGTTGAAGAACTTGATGTACAAAGAAGGATTGAAGGAGTTGGGTTTGCTGAGGGAAGGGAAGGGAAGGGAAGGGAAGGGAAGGGAAGGGAAGGGAAGGGAAGGGAAGGGAAGGGAAGGGAAGGGAAAGGAAAGGAAGGGAAGGGAAGGGAAGGGAAGGGAAGGGAAGGGAAGGGAAGGGAAGGGAAGGGAAGGGAAGGGAAGGGAAGGGAAGAGAAGAGAAGAGAAGAGAAGAGAAGAGAAGAGAAGAGAAGAGAAGAGAAGAGAAGAGAAGAGAAGAGAAGAGAAGAGAAGAGAAGAGAAGAGAAGAGAAGAGAAGAGAAGAGAAGAGAAGAGAAGAGAAGAGAAGAGAAGAGAAGAGAAGAAGGGAAGGCTTGGGGGGGGGGAACACTAGTTACATTCTTCAAATATTAAATTAATCGAATATTAAATATCAAATATTAAAAGGTATTTCTAGAGAAGACGGAGGCGCTCTTCACAAAGATGCACAACCACAGGGCAAGAGGCAACAAACAAGTTGCCTCAGGAAATTCTATCTATCTGGATATAAGGAAAAAATACTTCACTGTGAGAAGAGTTGTATTGAAATAAGTTGCCCAGAGTCATGGTGGAATCTCCTTTGCTGGAAATAGTTGCGACTCAGCCTGACATATGCAGGGCCATCCTTTCCCACAGGAATTTGGGCAGAAGGTTCTCTGGAGGTCCCCTTCATCCCGGGGAGCACCCTGTGGTTTTGGGCTCTCGCCAGTCTGCCTTTCTCAGGAGAGCCAGCAGATGGCACGGTTCAACAGCAGTAAAAATCCACAAGCGGCAGTAAGGTGTGTTTCCTACTGCAATAAATACTGAAAAAAACATGTTACTTTAGGAAAAAAGGGCTCAATAGGAACCACTTCTAATTCAGAGAGGCTTATTCAGCATAGTTTAAAAAAAAGTTTATTTTGTGGTCAATTTTGTATTAAGGGTGTGTTATGTGTCTGTGTGCCCAAGCCAGATAACACTACACTATTCTGGTAGGCCTTCCTGGCATAGGGTTAGCCCCATATGTTAATGGTGATCTTCCCCAGCTCTCCTTTTCTGACAGGAAGGCCATTTGACCTGTTAAGGAGCACCTTATAGGTGCCTTAGAGGTAGGCAGTCTCATGACCTCATGTACGCATATGAGCTTGTTAAGTGAATGAAAGACATGGGCCCTCCAACACAGCAGACATTACAGGTTGGTCCTCAGAAAGGTGCATCACCAGTCATCAACGGGACCAGGACATGGGACTCTAAGGAAAGAAGGCATTTGGGACCTTGCTGCTTCCCAGTTTAGTGTATATCTCATTCCTGGTGAGTGTCTGAGGAGTCCTTGGGAAACACAGAGGCAGGGAGCAGGCTGCACTCTCTGTGTGATTTTCTTCAAGTGAACAGAAAAGGTTGTTAGAGATGATTAGGTTCCATCTCATTTTATTGTTGATTTATTATGCTGTTGGTGTTACTGTAGTCTGATAAAGGCCATGAATATATCAAAACAAATGTAACAAGATAAACTATTTCTGTTGATGCAAAAGACTTCTGGTTAAGTAATGTTTGCCTTGGTAAACAGCTATGGGTGAGAAAGTGAGTAATTACAATGTACCACATTCAGGTACATCCGGCGCAAGTGAATGTTGCAGCTGGAAGGTTTTCCCCAGCTCTTGTCGTCTTGTACGTATGCATTACCTTAATCTCGGGGAGGAGCTCATGGAAATGAGCAGATGTGTAATATAAACGGGTTTTTATAAGCTGATGACTACTTGCACCTGAAGGCTTTGTGATTACTGTCAGTTTAGAAATTTTATCTGAGTGTCTGGAGTAATAGCTTATTTATCTTTTTAGTATTGGACTTCATAGTATTGAAATGCCGATGCTGCTACTTACAGGACAAAGACACAGGTTCAAACTGAGCAGTTTGAAGGTGCTTAATATGATGAAGTAGCAATATATTTGTCTGAATGTTTGAGGGGGACAAACTGAGCTGTCAGAAGTGGCATTTGACAGGTTAATGGTGGTAGTGGGGTGAATTTGATGAAACTTGTTTAAAATAAATTCAGAAACAATATTCAAAGGACTAAGTGCTAGCCCTGGAAGCCCACCCTCATAACACAGTGGTCAGGGTATTCATTTTGAAGAGTGGGAGGAAAAAGAGCACCTTTCCCTAAGTCATTTCTTTGCCAGGTTTTGGAGAGGAATTTGAAACGTGGTCCTTTGTTTCCTGTGGAGCTTGTTTTGCCGTAGGCTGCAGGGGATTCAGGGTGGTTTCTTCTGGTCTTTGAAACTGCTCCTCTGAAATATGTACTGGATTAAGAGCTGAAACCAAAACCTCTCCAAAGAATTTGTTAATCACCATCACAGTGTCAGTCTCTTTCTTGTGGCCAGTAGTTGTCTGGGTACTGGAACTGGTGGAAAAGGATGAATGTAATGGGTCTCCAGCTTTGCCTAGAGTAGGAGACAAACCTTTAGTTCAAACTTTTACTCACAGTGAAGCAGAGAAGAAGAGTGAACGGCACTCTTCTGCAAAGGTGCCAAGACTATGCTATGGAGGACATTAGAGGGATTTTGGGGCTGTTTGTCCTTACGAGTTTAGCCTGGTATATTATAAAAACTGCCCACAATGACTAGCTTAAAATGATTGGGGGTTTTTAATGTCATTTTTGCCAAAATCACTATTTTTCAAAGTTTTGCATTAACAGAAATGAATTTTTGTTTTGATTTAGTCACAAAACCAGGGATCTTGAGTCTTGGAAACACCGTGACTGTGTTAATGTGGTGCTTCTCAATAAGGTTAATTAGCCCACAAACAGTGTGGTTCTGATGTAATTACATTGCTGCTTGTTCTGGAGCTCATTTATTGCATGATAGTTTGAGGATCTCTGTGCCATA
This sequence comes from Mycteria americana, assembly GCF_035582795.1. Taxonomy (NCBI): domain Eukaryota; kingdom Metazoa; phylum Chordata; class Aves; order Ciconiiformes; family Ciconiidae; genus Mycteria; species Mycteria americana. The sequence continues at coordinate 137,884,045 of NC_134365.1, forward strand.
CTCCACTGCACAGTGTAAGGGTGCCCTCAGTCATCTTAATGTCTTCCTTATGTCTCGCTCACACTTTCACTTTGAAAAAAAATCACTGCCCCTGTTCCTCTTAATGTTTAGCGCTTACTGAATTTAGCAGACAAGGTGGGGCTTCAAAATTGAGTCAGTTAAATGAGTTGGTGGAAATTTACAGCAGCAGACGTTGTCTAGTGGCCAGAAATGAAGGCCAAGTGGAGAAGGACAGAACATTTCAGTCTAGCTTCATCAGGCGGGTAGAGTCTGTCGGGTCACTTACAACCATGTGCTGAAGTAGGGAGCTCTTTGCCCTGGGAGTGTTGGAATTTTGGGAGGTTTGTTTGTCGTCAGCCTGATAATGTTAGAGCTCTGACACCAGGATCCAGCCATAGCAAAGGCAGAGTAACATATGGTTATTTTCAATCTAAATTCCCTTTAATGTAAAAATAATGCCATCGAATAAGGCCCAGAGTGAGGACAGAAAAGGGGGGGGGGACGTGAAATAGGATACATCCTCAGAAATATGATGCAGTGCACAGGAAACACACTCACTGTGGATACATACACTCTTCCTGTGGTATATGTGTCCACCCTCATGTAAGGATGGCAGTGCATGTGCACAACAGCAGCACTTTCTAGAGGAAGAAAAAAACCTGATCTGTCCTTTCACTTACCTGTGCTTTTCTGATCTTTAAAATATGTGAAATGACAAAGTAATTGAAAGGGCTTGGAGGTGCTTCTTGTTTACTGAATTTAACCTTTAGATCTGAATTTAGTGCGGTCAGGATACTGGTGTCATCTGTATAAACGAGGAAATGCTGAATTTTAAGTAAAAATGCCCAAAGAGCTCAGAGTTGGGCTCAGGGTTCCTCAGTGCTAAGCAGTATATAACCATAGAGGTAGGCAAACAGAGCTCTTACTCCTAAAACCACAAGCAAGGAACTCCAGTAGTGCTCCATTATTGCTCTGCAAAATGCACTGTCTTGTTCCTGGCGTGATACTGCTGTTTTTGCTCTATTCCTTTATGAAACACATTTGAAGAGTTTAAAAGCTTAGATTTCACTTTATGGTATTCATGTTTTTCCAGACTTTCTGTGCATGTTAACAATCAAATTTTATCATTCTTGTTGACTCTCTCTGGACTACATCAATGTCCTTTCTCTAAAAGGCTGCCAAGTATTTCACAGAGGATTATAAATGTTTTAAAAGAACTAGATTTAATCCTGCCTTCTTGTTTATTTGTAGCCATTCGTTGGTGTTGATGGTTTCATGATTCTTCCTCACACCCAGGCCCTCACTATGTGTTTATGTAATATATGGGGTTCAGTTTTCATGACCTGTGCAGCAAATTTAGGAAGCAATGCTGCAGTTAGTTAGGCTCAAACTCTAAACAAGGTTCATTAGGTACAAGCCCATATAAAGCTGAGACAAGAACATGTGCTGCATCTCACACAAATGAAAACTACATAGTGCTGCACGTTGTTGTTGATGAGGTTTGAAAGAAAGTGCAACATCCCACTAGCTGGCTTATTTGAATTTGAATTGTGTTTGTGAGTTGAGACTGAGTTGCATAATGGCTTTGTCAAACCAAAATGTTTGCATTCGTAAACTCATCCTCTGAAAGGATTCCTAGCATATTCTGTGTTGCAGATATTCCAACCAAAATGCTTAAATGCATGGAGTTAGTGCTTTAAGATAATAACGACCTTTATGACCTATTCTGAGTCAAATCTGAGCCTTGATGACTCAGAGTAGTGAAACTGTGAGCAGATATACTGAGCAAAGGGCCAATGACTTATGTATCAGGCCATGAGTTCTTCGTATCTGAGAGAACCTTTGTTGTTAAGATATGTCTGCTTTACGTGAAGGGCTGCAGTAAGGCTAAATGTTAAATCTCAAGATTCAGAGATAATAGCAAGAAAAAATCTAGAAAGGGTTGCTTGGGTTTATTTTAACTAACAGAAACTATAGTGGACTTTTGTGATCTCGTCATAAGAATAGCTTATTGATGAGTGTTCAAATTGTAGTTCTTACAGGACAAAAATGCTAGCTGTCTGATACCTCTGTATCTGAAGTTTACAGATTTCACTTAAAAGGAAATTTTTCACTTAGGAGATGAAAACAAGAGTCTACGGAGAGAGAAGCCTTTGTTATTGACTGATCTAAACACTTGCTGATGCATATGCCTCCCGAGAACACATATAACATCAGTGAAGGGAGGGAATAGCCTTGGTTGTAGCTACTAAGGACTTTGATAATACTTCCTACAATCTGAAAGGTTTAATATTTTTCAGGAAATGGTGGTTTCAAATGGGGATTTTCTTAGTGTATCAGGCTTCCAATTTAAGCCAGGGGACCTCGAGGAAGGTACTGAGTGGAAGGCCAGGAGCTGGATTCCCACTGTTCTCCCGTACCTATCCCTTCTTCAAAGATCTGAATTCTGGTTTAAATTTATCTTTGTAAAAGTCCTGGTTCTGGAGGCAACATCTGTCTGAGACCTTGGCAGCATGTAAGCAAAATTTACTTGCATTCAAAATCCAGATCAAGGTGTTAAGTTTCAGCTGGCTAGGAATGCTGAGCTGGTTCTCAGCCTCCTGTCTCCTGAAGCAATATTGTGTCTTTTGCAGGTTTACGCAGCAGAGAAGTAGCTCTGTGTTGGAAGAACTGCAGCCAGCTGTGCAGAGGCTGATATGCCTCCAGAGCACATGGCTATGCAATACTAGCCACAGCCTTGCATACTGGACTAGCTCACTGCCAGTCACAGGCAGCGGGCACACTGCTAGGAAGTCTGCTTACCTCTTTCTGTTTAGCCTCCAGTTACCAAGTAACTGGCTTCTGGTTAACTACAGGAAACTCAAAACTTGGGAAAACAGAAACAAGTCTGGCTAAAACAACGGGATGAAGTTCTTGAACATGCAGAAGAAAAACACGGTTTCTAATAGCATGCCTTTTTCTGCATGAGCCTCATTTACAAAAAGGAAGCTGAGGTAAAGGAGAAAATGATCTATGCAGGGTCACTCAGCTTGCTTTCTCCTTGGCGGAGGCTGTTGGTCAGTGGCTCACCTTCCGCTGAACTGATTTGACTCACTAGAACAGCAGAAATGTCTTCATTTTTTGCCAGGTTGTTTCTGTGCTTTGCGTAAGTTACACTGGCTCATGGAGAACTCTGATGAACATCACAAAAGCTGGTACAATCGAGGCAACAGGGAGTGTGCAGCTGGCAAGAGCAAGCTCTTATGGTAGTTCACCACGTGTCATGAAAGTGCTTCTGCCATAGTGCTGGTGGCAGAGCATGGCGAAGAAGAGCAGGTGTTCTCAGACTTCATTGATACGGTTGATCTGTTTATTCCATCTGGGAGTGGATAAAGCCAATGGCCTCCCTCTTAATTTTGTAATCTTTTGCTTTATTGTGGGTATGTGTGTGCATATAGAGAGAAAAGCACCTCCGTTTTGAGTTGCATTCACATTATATAGACATGGGAAGTTGATTCTTTTTAGGGAGAAACCATGGACAAACAGGGAAAGCAACCCTGTGTCCTACCTAGTCAAATGCAGATGGGAGTGTTGCAGGTATTGAGCCTTAGGCTCATGAGTCAGTCCATGAAGACATGAAATCAAGCCATTAACAAATTACTAATTTCATGCAGCTTTTTTCCATCTAGATACGTTGAGTCATCGGGGTTCACATTATCAAACTTGTCTTTCAAACCACAAATGCTTTATTTGGTTTGTTTTTTAATGTAAGAGAATTTTTCTTGATTCCAGAGCAGAAGGGCTACTGGAAAACAGCTAGTATTGTGAAATTCACATTACTATGGCAAATGCAGCTGATGCTGAGAGGGAGCAGATGTGCTGGGCCAGGGCCTGGGGAGTAGTTCTGGAGAGCCAGGAGCCTGGCTGAAGCCGGCCGAGCTCTCAGGAGGGTGCTCTGCAGTATGTTTTCTTTGGAGACAAGAAGTTCTTGCCCTTTCTCATCTCCTGGCTGCTCTTTCCTATTCCTGCAACCCTCTCAGTTGTACTAACATAACTGTTTGTGGTCTTTGCCATAAATTCATTGCTATGTGCTAAAAAAAGTGCATTTTCATGATGAGGGCTGGGAATTGTGATGCAGGGTTAGGAATAAGGAACTGAGAAGGGAGGAGATGGGAATGAGATGGAACCTTCATATGTCAGGATTGCCACTAAGGAAAGCAAATAATGCAACTACACCCACCAAATATTCAGAGAGAAAAAACACTTTCAGAGGCAACTGAAAAGCAAATTTTAGCTAGCTGCTGCCTGCTTGCCTGTTCCTTAAAGGAAGCATAGGGACTGAAGGGCTGGGGAAGCGAGGAACTGAGACGCTGGGGTAATAGAAAACCATCTTTGCCAGGTCCCAGCCAACTTCATTGCCCTGGTTCAATTGCTGACTCAACTCACTCTCCTCAATGAAAATTTTGATTATTTTGAATCAGCAATTTTGTTAAAATATTCTCCTGAAAGCATTTATTCTAGTACATCTTTTTTAGTTGAGCTTCATGTTCACCTCTTCCTCCTGCTCAAAACCCCATCTTGAGGTGGTGGGGCCTTCCTGCTGTTACCCATCAGAGTAGTCTCTCTAATCCTGCTGGCTCCTGCTCTTTGCCTCCACCTCCAAGCCACTCTTTCTAGAAGGAAATACTGTCAAAGGAGTATTAGTGTTAGACACATTGATTGGATTCTCCTATGTGAAAATAAATCTAACAAAGTAGTCTCGCTTCATTTGTACCCTGAGCCTTGTGTTGTTTCAGTGCAGCAGTATGTATCTGTAGGAGGATGTTCATGGGGGCAGCGACCTTTAGTTAGAAATATTGTAGTGTGCCTTCATCCCTAGCCTGGGGACAACAGCTTTTTTTTTTCCCTCTTACCATTCCTCTGAGGAGAATCTGGTTTCAAATGATGTTAAAAGACTTAGGGTTTCATTTTTTCTTGACACTGCCCCAAACAAATATGTCCCATTGGCAAAACCACTCTTCATTCTTTAGTTACTATTAAAGTGGTTTTTATTCCTCCCTCTCCACCTTTTTTAATCTGGCAGAATGTCCTAGACAGAAAATGATGATCTGGTTAAATCTACAAATGTTGTTGTGGGCAGAGAACTCTCAGTTGCTGGGACACTGTTACCCTATGTGTGTGTCTGATTTGGCTATTATGAAACTGAATTTGTGTGTAAAACTTTCTTCAACTATTTCATGAACAGTAGTGTCCCTTTGGAGATTAAACTCTCATTCATTGCAGTAAACGCTATGATTAAAACCAAGTGCTGTTTCAGGATGAAGAATTGGCTCTATCTGATGAACTTTATATGGCACTTGCCTTGAAGTTGGAAGATGCTTCACACATCCTTCGCTAACAAGGGTAAGTGGTGATTAATGCATCTGTAAATTGTTCTAGTTGTGTGTTGCATTTTAAATTGCCTGAGCACAGCCACCATTAACCCTGCTGCGGAGTTAATAATTGTGGAGGAGCAATGGGTGTTTGATGTCTTCCTCCTTGGAAAAAGTTTTGAGGGTCTCTGCAAAGCAGAGGTGATGTCTGCCTCTTACTGTTTGTTCTGTTCTCCACTGTTTTATCTCAGCAGTATTTCATTTCAGCAAGAGATCCAGAGTCACCTGTACAGAGGCATGAAACTTCTCTTTTTCTGGGCTTCTGGTAGCATTCACACTTGGATGAGCAGCCTCTCTGCCAGTGGCAGCTCTCTGAAACTCACCTTAAAGAGGTGATCCAAGGGTAATTGCATTACCTGTTCCCATAGCTCAGACACCTGGCAGTTCTTTCTTTTGAATTTATGCACGTTATCTCTAGATTGATAGTTAGGTTTAGAAAAAATGAAGCTAGGTCTTTTAAAGAAAAAGCTGTGTAAAGGTGTTGTAACAAAGTCTAAAGCAGCTCTAAATTTTCTGGACCTTTTCATAATATAACAGAATGAAAGGGTGAAACATAATCTCTACAAAAGTACTTGGCACAGATTTATCCATACAACTTTTCTCTTGTAGATCTCTGTTCAAGGGCCTGATACAAATCAGTTTTGTAGTGGTGTAACACTGCTGACTTTTTCTCACTGCGAAGTTTCAGTGGCATAAAACTAAGTGTGGCAGTAGTAAATTAACCCTTCTTTTTAAAAGAATAGCTCTCCTTGTGCCTTGGGGGAAGTAATAAAATGCAGGTTTTAGTTGATGACTGATGATTAAACCATCCAAACATCACAGGAAGCATATATTAACTAAATGTCTCAGTAAATTTAAGGGCAAATAAGATTTTTTACAGAGTGGACAAGACAAGGCATCCAAAGTTCAGTGAATGAAGAGGTCAGTGGAGAATCAGTGGAGAAATGCTGCTGTTAGATTACTAGGGTGGCATTGAATAAAGATGCAATATTACAGATTACAATTCATATTGAAAATCATTGTTTTAACTGGGAAATGATAACTACAGATTTTTGTTTTGAAACACTGCTTGTAGGTCTTACTATATAATTCCAGAAGTTCAAGGTAAAGGACTGGGATGTACTGAAAACAGCAGCAGGGTTAGATGGAAATTACCACATTGTATGTAAAGTAATAAATATCCGGCAAAGATTGCACTTCACTTGATGCATGGTGTACTACAAACACCATAAACCACAAAAATCTAACTTTAGAGAGCTAAAAATGTTAGCAATACCCCTGTAATTGAGTTATACATTGAAGTAACTTGTCATATATCCAGGATAAATGTTGGAAATAATTCAGGTTGAAGCTCTTTGATGAAAACGGGAGGGGGTTTTACTATAACCTCATACATGAGTTGAGTAAGAATATTAATGTGGCTATAGTTCTGGAGATGGATTAGCTGTCCTTAAAATTTGATTTTCAGCAACCTTTTTATGCAAATATTGAAACAGAGTCATAACTGTGTAAAATACTGCCTCACTGTAGCACATAAAGAAATCCATGGCTGCAAAATGATACAGATGTTTTTGTTGAGGTTGTGATAATTTGTGCAGACACCCTGCAAAAAATACTTTTTAATATTTTGAAAAAGTTTTTCTTCATTTTCATAAATATAAAAAAAAGTGCTCTGGACCAAATTCACCAATGGTATAAGTGAGCATATCACTATTCTTCTCTGTGACATGTATCTGTGAATTTAGGCTCGTGATACTGGGACGTGTCCCTAATTTACATGTCATTTCCTTATTCCTGCCTTCCATCTCCTGGAATTTTATTTCCTCATTCAAAACAACTGCAGATTCCCATCACTTTCAGTGGAGTCAGATTGGAGCAGAATGGCTGCCATTTTCTTAATTTACACATTTAAAGACACTTGCAACTTATTTAAAAAAACCCCAAAAAACAAAACCAAAAAAGAAAATCTGCATCTGCAGATGTGATGGGCCTGGATGTGTGGGATGCAGTGGGAGAGAGATGGGGTAATATGAGTACGTAGACAGACTGAGGAGATGGAGGAGATGGCCTGGGAGGGGGCACGAGAAGACCTACGAAACATATAGCGCAGATGAGACTAGAGGTGACAGGAGAGATCGGCTAAAATACTCACCTGCCTGGTGCAGGCGATATTGATATGATAGATGGAGCTTCCCTCATATGGAGTGTAGGGGACTGTTATTTGCTGCTTCCCTTTTGTAGTGACTATTGAAGTTCAACTGTTTACTTACATACTGAATTTAGGATGCTTCCTGGAAAAATAAATGGACACAGTAGGCAATGTCTAAAAATACATATATATTTATTAGAGCAGCATGATTTCTGGAGGCCTGACTTGTGGTTTATAAATGCTTAGGATGGGCTGTACTGAGGCTTTCACTTGGAGTAGGGGGACAGAGGCTTTTTGATAATTGCTGTCTGCATCAGTCCCTGCATGGGAGATTGTATTTGGTTGAATTGGCTGTTTATTCTAGGTGCCCACATACACTGCTTTATATTTGACTTCTGACCCTCTCCTCTCCCATGTAATTATACTCCTGGCCTTTCTCAATTCTTGGCTTTTTTGTCCCGGGTCTGTAACTGGTTTGACCTAAGTTTTGCTCAAACTACAACTTCTTTTTGTGAAGCTGAGCCAGAGAGGAGATAGCACAGTACCATTTTGTAGTTTCAGATGTTGGGGCTCATCTGAGGAGAGCAAAAGCAGGTGGAGAACTGTGTGAGCCTACGCCCAGCTGGCAGCTGAAACCAACTGAGGCCCAGAGATGCTTGGCCAGTGGAAGGTATTCCTTCTTGCCTCAGCAGTTACAGTCCAGCTAACCAGGGAATTCAGCTGCTGGTTCACCCAGATTTAATTTGCGGTTCTTTGAAAACCTCAAAGTGAGCATTATGTGCTTGCAGGAACAGCCAGACCTGCACGCTCCTCTGAAAATGTGTTGGCAGTGCTTTCCTCAATATGTCATTGCAGGAAAAATTGACCATGGCTTGTGCTGCAGTTCTTCTCCTCCTGCTTTCCTCATTGAGGACAGTCTTAGCGAAATGTGGTTTTTTTGTGTTACCATTGTAACAAAACCTGTGGTGTGGAGGTTTAAGGTCCTAGCTTATTTCTTCTGCTCCTTCTCCTGTCCTAGAAACAAAACCAAAAAAAAAGAGGAAGGTTCAAAGGTGTAAGAATGGAGAAGGGAGAAAAGGTGGAAAGGCTTAATAAAAAGAAAAGAAATGAGGAAAGGAGAAGGATGAAGAGAACAAAACCAAAAAGTGTAGTTTTCACATCAGGTATGGAAACCACACAAATTGACTTCACTTGTTTGCGGCAGTGGAATAAACTATTTCTGTTACACCTCTGCCTATTCTATTAGAGAGTGTATTTTTATTTTTAAGTATAAAGTATTTGGGTTTGTGATTATTTTGAATGTAGCTAGCACTTGTTGCGTTAATCTGTATCCCTTGTTCTTCAAGGTGACTTAACCTTTAGAGGTTTTATGGCGTATGAAGATTTCTGTGGACACGTGACTACACTGAAGCCAAGCTATTTACAGGTAAAGGAATCTTGACAGAAAGGAGTACTTGATATTTAAGAGGCTCCATCTGCTGTCTTACGTGAATTGATGAAGACTTTGCAGCCTAAAAATATTGCATGTCTTTGTTACTGCATCTCTCTGTTATGCTGCAACCAGCTGTTGAAGTCAGCCAAAGTATTGTACTCTACCCTCACAAATGTAGCATGTTTACATTCCAGATTAATTCTCAACATGCCATGCTTTACTGAGATTCTTTACATTTGAGCTGCTTAAATCTCCACCAGCAGTGAACTGCCATGCTTTCTTGATCTACTAATGCTGATTAACATTTTAGTGGTATTTTTACATGCAACATTTCAACACAGAAAAATCAACAGATAATAGATATGAAGTGATTCCTTACCTAACTTACCTTCAACTGGAGTGAAAGCCTCAGCCATATCAGTTTGTCCCATAAAATGCAATTCTAGTATTTATTTTTCCCCATCTGTGCTTCCTCTAACATGGTCTCTCCTGTTTAAGAAGCGCAGGATGTTCATGATGCCTTTAATACTGTGTGTTTTCCATCTATGTCACCACACTGTACTTTGTCTTTTAGTATTTTGCTGTGGGTCTTTCTTATGTTGGGAAATGTTTTGTGGCATTGTTCTACTCTCAGAGAAACTAGCCCATGGCCTCCAAATCTGAATCAGTTTGAGCAGATCAGAGAAAATGGTCAGGCCTCACTATCATGAAACGAAAACGAAGCAATGCCAAAACCCTGCAAGAATGGTGTAATCCCATCCATTATTTCAGGAGAGAATGCTGGGGGCAAAGGTAAATTCTTTAGAACACTGGGACAGCTGGTAGGTATATGCAAGGATTTATGTGCTGTAGAGCTTTATTCATCATACATCTGTAGACAAGTTTAAACATAACTCTTTTCTCAGCTTCCTTATACTTTAAGACTAAAGATTCTCTGGATTTTTTAAATAAATTTTGAGGGTTGCAGTTATGCGGTAAATGTTCCATCTTGTCATTTCTAGTTAGCAAGATATATTTCTTGTAATGCCTCATTTTATTTCAATCATTCCTTCATATGATATACTATAAATCATATTTATGGCATGTTCTCCACTCAGAATGAAAAAAGTCTTATGTATACGTGTTGTTAGGGGAAAAATATCATCAATGTTTCTTTGCACAGGGCTTGTCTGTACAACTCTGACTTGCATGAACAGTTTGAATCCACTCTGACTGTTTGTCTGAGAAGGGCTAGTTAACATCAGATGGCAGATCCTTAAAAAATAATATTTAAAAAAGGATAGCAGTGTTTCTTTGAAATGACTCATCCTGTTGGGGGGTCCAGTCTTACTGACAGAGGGTCCTGTTGATATAGCTTTTTATGGGATGGGCTTAACAGTTTCGGGTAAGAGTAGTAGGAACAACAAAGTCAAGGTAGGTGGCGTGAAAAAGGCCTTATGCTGCTCTTGTTCTTATAAAACTTACTCTCCACCCTGAAGTTTTGATCCTACGAAGCCTGTGCCATAGGGACTGAGTGTCAGAACAGGTCCGCAAAGCTGGATGTTTGCCTGCTCTTCCTGTCCTGGTGTGGTTGTGTTCCTCTGGCATGGAGGAGCACGCTACTGGTTGCAGGGTACCAGGGAAGTGTAGTAAGCAGACTGCAAAAAGAGGCCTGGTTCTGCATGACATTATCCTTTATGTTGTCACTTAAATCCAAGCAAAAGGGGCCAGAATGACAGCCAGAATTCAATCATTTTCCACGTGTGAGAACTGATGGCACAGACCATTAGGAAGCCCAGAGGAAGGTGGGCTCCTGCTGGTACCACAGCAGCAAAGGTTCTGGCCTACTGGCATAGCTGCATAAAGAGAAGCATTACAATTCATCTGCTTTAAGGCATATTGCCCTTAATCCCTTCAATTTGACACATGTATTTTTTCCCTCTGGTAAGCAAGCTATTCCTGCAGCTTGTAAAGATAAAACTGATGACCATAGTTTTTACAGTAACCAAAATCCAGATGTGGTTGACTATAATTTCAGCATAAACAGTAGGGGAGTCCTCTATCCCTTACAGAAACACAGAATGACAGAATGGTTAAGGTTGGAAGGCATCACTGGAGACACTTTAGACCAAAGCCCCTGCTCAAAGCAGGGTCACATAGAGCAGCCTGCTAGGGCTGCTTGCTGTCCTCCAGGTCTTCTTGTGCAAACCTGCTTTTCAGCAGGTCAGTCCCCAGCACGTGCTGGTGCCTGGGGTTGTTCCTCCCCAGGTGCAGGACTTTGCACTTCCCCTTGTTGAACTTCATGAGGTTCCTGTCAGCCCATTTCTCCAGCCTGTCGACATCCCTCTGGATGGTGGGACAACCATCTGGTGTCAAACACCCCTTCATGTTTCTTTACATGTTCCTTGCTTTCCTTAAAATGTCTAAAGGCTGTTTATAGACAATATAAAGATTCATATTAGTGTCTAGATTAGAAGATCTGCAGTGTATTTAAGATGTATACATTAAATATATTTCAGAAGTATATATATCCCTTTCACTGAGGGTCAGGAGAGATTTTCTTTCTTAATACATACTTGTAGTTCATAGTAATGAAAGTTATGTGCATCAGAAAGGCAGCGACCTTATTTGTTTCTTGTTAAAAATAGAAAAGAAACCCCACATTTTTTTCCAAATGTCTGGTCAAATAGGAACTTGTCTTGGAAAAATTTCTATGGAATACTAGTGTAGTAAGAAATGGAAAAAATTTAAAAATGGCAAAAAATTAATAATTTTTAAGTTCACCTTCTTATGTAATTTCCTATCCTAGTAATTTTCTTGTAGCAAAGAATGCCTTGTGTCAAAAGAATGAAAGTACAATGAAAATTGCTTTTGTTTCATGTTTTATTTCCTCTTTCTGGAGTATTAAAACAAATTATTCAATCTTTCCTGTCTTTGGGGCGAGAGGTTTTGAATGTGTATGAGTCAAGCTGCTTATTTTCACTCATAATTTTGTTATTAGAATGCAATTTGTTATTAGGGTTTGATTACACACAGATCTAGAAGTAGATGGAAGAGAGGGTCAGTTTCCTCAGATACAAGATTTAGGTAAGAAAGAATGCCTTTGTGATCTACAGGAATGTGTCTTGTCAAAGAAAACTGAGCTTTTGTCTTTGCTGTGAACCAGCAGGATGTTTTCATCAGAGCAGGTTGGGAAGGAAAACCAAGCAGCACAGCTTGCAGGGCAGCTTCCAGGTGCCCGTGCAGGGAACTGGCAAGCTCACCCGCCTGCTCCCAGCTTCAACCCCAGCCTTGGCCTCTGCATTCATCCCCTCCTTTTACCTGACAGCCAGCTCTGTGGCAAGTCAAGAAAGAGCACGCAAGTGTCTCTGTCAGAAGTACACATCTATTTGGCAGTCCCCAACCCAAAGGGAGTTCAGTCCAGGTGCCCATTCAAGGAGCGGCTTTAGAGGAGAGAGCCTGCAGGATTAGAAATAGGTTCTGTGCAAAATAAACAGCATATGTAAGGAAATGTACCCATTCCATTACACCCTCTAGTGAATCCTTTCGCCGCCTTCCTTCCCATTGCATCAAGATGAAATTTTCTGTGATAACTTTTGCTGTCCTTAATAACTGCCTGTATCTTACTGTTCTGCCTATGGTTCAGTGGGGATGAATAAGAGGTATTAGTCAGAGAAATGATATCTCCAGGCTGTAATTTTTTTCAGTCAGAAAGCTTGTCAGTTTTGTACTTTTCCTGTAAAGCATGTAGGGCTCTACAGAAATTAGCAGAATAACTGGACATCGTATGTAATTGATGGGAAAAGAAGCATCTCTCTCTATTTTACACATGTTCTTCAGACCAGATAAACTAACTGTCTGGGTGCTTCTCTTTCTTCACTGCCTTTATGAAAGTTAGGCAGCAAAAACTTTTATGCAAAAGTGTAGGCCTGACATGTAGTTTTTTGGAGGCTAACATCAGGCTGGATGTAAACAATGCAGTGTTGAAAGAAATAAACTGTATACATGTAAGTAACAGGGCACCAGGACCATCTTCTGTAGCAAGTCTCTGCTTACAAGCAAATGATATAGAGGGGCACATCTACACAGTGTTTGCAGACAGATGTGGGCTTCTGTCCATGGGACGTGTGAGCCAGATGAGGTTTGGGGCAGGGGAGCTGCACTACACGGCTTGGTGCTACGCTCAGGCCCAGGTAATCTATTTTTCACTAGGCTTATTTGCAGGTATCCATTACTTTATCCATAAGACATCTGCTCCATAGCTGTCTTACGTTTGACTCACTTGCAGTGGGGACGGAATTCACTCATAACTGTCTGGATAAATGAACCCAGAGCATCTAAGGAGCAGTACAAAGTGTACAGAGGAACCATTTCCTAACTGAGGAAGTGGGTGGTAATGGGTTCCATCTGCAATTGCAGTCAGATAAATGAAGAGAAGAAAAAGCATCAACGGTTTCAGGAATGTTTAGCTTTTTTTGGCTGTTCTAATTTGTTTCTGATAGGCTGATATGAACTAGTATACTGAGGACTGTGGATCAGAAGGGATCCAATTTTTCTGTAGCAAACTGTAGCTTGGCACAGGAAATTTCTTTCTCTCCAAGCAGTTATGAAGCATAGTAAGAGTGTACACAGAGGGAAAAAAAAATGCCCAGGCTTTTTTTCACTGGATGTCAAGAGTGTTACGGGTGATAGAAGGAATTTTTGTGGAGCGACTTTAAAGAAAATGCTAGGAATCCTGTCAGAGGCATTCATCTTATGAATAAGGTGTCTCCTGGGCCATCTTTCACAAAGTGTTACTGTATTTTTCTATTTGTTCTGTTTCTCTTTCTATTACCAGTGGCTGCTGTCCCAACACACACCTTTACCTGAAGTGCAGTTGTTTCTTACCAACTCAACAACATGTAAGTGCCATGACTAAAAACAGAAACTCAAAATTACAGAGCACTGCTTCACAGCACAGAGCTCATGCGATTCGATGAACTTGCCTAAGAAAAGTACTTATAAGACTGATGCACATCATTCTGCATACAGAATACACTGCAGCTAGAAATTCCTCTGTGTATAAAAGAATTGCTAGATATGGAGGTACTTACCTTTTGTACTTGCCTTTGGTTTACTAGAATTGCACCTAATATATTTTTTCTTGTATCCCAAACAGAATACTTACCTGACTGCAGCATTTTTACAAATACTATGGATAATGAAAATAGACCTATCTCTGCTGCAAATCTGGAGATATTTGTATCTGGTGCTGAAACAAATATGAATTTGAAGTAAGGTTGTGCCATCAAATCAGTAGAAGCCAGAAATGCTCTGTAAGAGATGCAGTATAGAAGCGGATGCTGGATTACTTCTAAGTGAAAGAGTTCAGAAGTTTCTCTGAAAATGTAATTAAATATAAGACAAGCTTGGACGCAACTTTAGTTCTTTACTACCTCTGTAAGCAATGCCTATACTCTTCATATCCTTTCTCAATGAAGAGAAATAGGAACCTCCAAGATGCTGTGCAGCCTCGATCACGCTGAGAAGTACCTCTTTATTTTCTAGGTAGAGAGGTTGGAGTGACAAGGTTCTTAACTTTAAAATGTCATGTGTGTGTGTAACAAGTCTCAGGCTTGCACATATGCAGGTCACGTGCTGTGACTGAATTTCTTGCAAAAATGATACTTTTAGAAATAAGCAAGATGACTAGAGAAAGTATTTGATGTCTTCTATGTTACTGGTAGATAACTAGGGAGGATTCCTTTAATCACAGAAGACTCAACCACAGACACACTAAAAGATTCAGAAAGGACCAGGATTTTAGGAATGGACAGTCCCCCAAGAAGTACTGCCAATCTGTGTCTATACATTTTCTGCAATAAAAGTTTTGCCATTGCTGGCTTCATGCTTAAAAACACACATTTGACGGCAGCCTTTCTGAAAAAACAATTTCAGTAGAGAGAAGAGGTACTGAAGACACTGGACTGATCACATGGCATAAGGAGATGGTGCTAAGCAAAATAGGTCAACCATGTGGCCCTTTTATTAAACTGATGTAATCTGTAAAAGTGTTTTAAGTGCTAAAGCAGGGTTCATGGAGAGAAAAGGTAAAGATACCATTGTAATGACCACAAAAGAGAATCTAAGGATTTTGATTCCTTCATATGCTTTAGGAAAGAAAGGTAGAGCTGGGTAAGGAAAGGGACATTGTAAAAATGGAAGAATGCTTTGGTAGAGCTTGGGGCCTTGGCTGTTTTAACTGCCTGATCATTGTACCAAACAATAAGTCCTGCAGTCTGCAGCTGTTGTCTTGTAGAAGGTTGTGAATCAGAGGGTTGGTAGTATTAATGCTCATAAGCACTGGGCTTCAATTACAGTTTTCAAAAATATAACCAAGGGTTTTTATGACCTCTCCTCTCTTTAAAACAACTAGCAAAAACAACTAGCCGGACTTAAAATTCTAGGTAGCTAAATGTCTTCTAGCAAGGATGCAGTGAATGTAATGATCACCTCATTAGTTGTGGGAATAGACAAATGGTAGCTAAAAGGACAACTTACAGGATCGGGGTCTATTGCTACATCCAGAATGCTGGACAGATAGGTGAATGTTTGCTTGCCAAAACCTCGCTTCTGACAAAAGAGAAAGTCCAACTGCTGGGCATATCCCTGAATGATCTATGTTTAGGGTGGTAGCTTGGGACACAAGAAACCACTGTGTATAAATTACAGCTTATTAGGATTTTTAACTATATTGTCACATTATTTTTTGTAAAGGGAATTGTGCAGGTAGAGCTTTTGGTTGTTTTTTAGTCCACTGGTAACTGCCAGATGTCACACCAAATGTCTCATTCCATTTCAACAGAAGGGCGTTAGAGAAAGATTAAATGTATTACGGGATTTTTTATACAGAGAGGATTAACATAACATATACAGAACTACAAGAAGTGAGATAATAGTGAGAACTATTTTGTTTTTCAAAATAGAGTATGACACGTAAGTACATCCAGGAACATTTGCTTTTCTGATATTAAGAGACAAGAAGGGAACATTCAGTGCAGATGTGAAGTTTGCAGATTGAACACTGATGAAAGCTAATGCTTTTTTGACCAAAAATGTATTTAGGCTTTGGAACTCATGCCATAGCAGGTTGTTGATGCTGACAATATAACAAGATTCATAAACCATTTGACAGAATTACAGGGTTAATAAGAACATTCAGGGTTGTGGTGGTTATTGGTTTAAAGAAAATATTAAAAAATCAGAATGCTATTAAGCCACATCCTTCTGGGTTTGCGACAGTGTCTGTTAGAAAACAGAAAGACACTTAATCTGTCTGATGTGGGATTTCTCACTTTTCCTCTGAAGTACCTAATGCTTGTTGCTACTTGAAAAAAAGATGCTGGCCAGTTGGATAGATGCTGGACTGATTGATTGAATAATTCCTTTTCCCTATGTCTCTATGCATTGTATAATTTTCACATACATTTATTTAAAATGATCCCCAAAACAGGTCAAGGCAGAAGATTTAAGTCCTTTTTCCTTTATGGTCATTTATATATGAGTATGTAATGCCTCGCATGTGATGTTCCTGTTAGCATATTGTTCTCTGCCAGACCACTGTCACAGTAAACCAAAAAGCAGAGCTCACCTCATATGCAAAGCTTAGAGCAGTGCAAAACCCAGATGTCTATCTGGATTGCTTCGGCCTCTCATTTCTTCTGTCTCCACTTCTAACAAATTCCTGAGAAATAATTGATTGTATGCATTCAGTTATTTCATAGCTCCCCAATTGCTATATGAAGCAGTTTCTTCCTAATGGAAATAGCGATGAGAACAATTTAATGTGGAGTATAAAAGGATTTAATAATTGATTTGATCTCTAAGACTGAAAATTTCTGACAGAAGCCTCAGGTGCAAGCTTACTCTTCAAATGATTCTGTGTGTTTTTATGGCTTTGACAATCCTGTGAAATACAGTCTCAAAATTCACAAAGTTGAAGCAGGCTCCACTTCTATGGACTCTCACAACCTGTCTCTGCCTCTGCCTCCGCTGTGTCTGTGGGGTAGTTAACAGCATCATACATGGCCCATTTTTCAAATTAAGACTAGACTTTATCAATCTTGGCTTATTAAAAATATGAAACAAAAGTTATTGCCTGTCTGTTCTTTTCTAATCATCCTTCTGTTTGTTCCTCAAGGTATTGAATTATGTTTACCTGGCCAGGCTTCTCTCCTGAATTTACTCCAGGACTTCTTTCCCAACCATGTCACTGTAAGGAAATCTCCTCCTGCCCCTACTGTGGAGACCTCACTGTTGCTGGCTCCTAAATTTCTGTCTTTTTGCAAGTCGTTGAAGCAATCTGCAGCAGCTCATCACTGCTCCTGTGTTGTCTTTTCTGGCAGGGTGTGTTCAGCTTGCTTTCACTGCCGTCTGTCCCCTCAGCTGTTGGTGTAGGCGCCCTGGCGTTGAATGGGACAGAGAACCTGGATGCCGGATACAGCAAGGGATAAATTGAGTGTTCCAGGCTTCCCTTAAAGTGCAGCCATGTTGCAGTTAAAACCCTAGCATGGAGCATGAGCTACGTAATGCTTTAGGGGTGTTCTATGGCTTTACATTGCAGTCATCAACCATTATGGCTCTTGACCTGTATCTCCCACAAGAGCAATTCTTGAAAGGCCATGCTAGACCCATCAGTGTCTACACGATCAGTGCCCTATAACAGGAGGTCAGAGATGAAAAAGTATTTTGATTCATGATGCTGACAAGCCCAAGCAGTATGGGATATACCATTTCTATTTATATGCCTTCTGTGTCAAGGAGTTTCTAATATTCTATAATTCTCATATTTTCGCATGATTTCTGTTGAGGGATGTTAAAAGCAGTCACACCTCCAGCATGTTTGAGACCAGGGGATCCCTCTTGCCCAGCCACTGGAGCCCTGCTCAGAGACCCAGGGGTCCCAGGCCAACGGATGCAGCTGCTGCTATCCCACTCTCAGCACTGGGGCCACTGGAGCTGAGCCCCTCGCTCGCTCCGGTCAGTCCCAGCAGCCAGTGTTCAGGACATGCACTATTCCCACCCTGGTGGCTGGCAGCCAAGACCCTCACCTGGTCTGAAGGCAGGAGCTGGCCCCATATCACCACCCAAGGATGTGGGCACCTCATCCTTACAGCTCTCGCACAGGATAGAGGGTGAGATTGCACAGAGAGATAGTTAAGAAAGGATTTAATAAGCAAATAGGACAGACTGTGGTGATCAGGTTCAGGGCTCAGTCACACAAGTGTACTGACCAGTGATGTTTTACGTGCAACTGGCCCCTTTTCTACCCCTCTCTGTCTAGTCTCTCTCTGTTCCTCCCCAGTCCCCTTCCCTAAACATTCCTTAAGTTTGGCATAGCCCCACTGAGCCCCTTGGACAATCCCAAATCCTTATGTTCTTCTTGCTTCCATCTTCTGGTCAGTTACAAAGCCCAAGCTGGCCTTTTCCAAAGCTAGGACTGTAATTTCTTAATGGCCCATCGATTAGTGACTGGAGACTTTTGGTCTTTGGCATTGCCTCTGTCGTTCCTTGTCTACCAGGTTTGTGTCTCTCTGTGTTCCTGTTTATTGCTTTCCCCTCTATGTGTTATCCCCCTTGGCATTGACAAGGTCCTTGATCAGATAACCTTAATGGAGCAGACACCCTCACCTTCCAAATACTCTTACAATTTCTGCTCTTTTGTGATCCCATTCTATTAGTCCCAGTACCTACTGCTGTTTTAAGAACTTATACAACAATATTATCAACTGAAAATTGGAACCAGGTCTTCAGGCAGATTTAAAAAAGAAAAGTTAATAAATGTTATGGTTTTGCATACATTTGCAAACATTCCTCCAAAAGGGTATTGAAAGAAACTTACTTAAAAAAAAAAAAAATCAGATTGCTGCATAACTATTTCAGGACCTGGAGCATTAAAAAGCAGTAAATACCATGAGACTTAACAACACTGAAATGGTGTATCTCCTGCTAGCAAATACTAGTATTTCTTCCTGTGTTACATATACAAAGCCTTAACAGTTTTAGGACCATGCTCTTTCTCCCAGTACAGTCCACTTTGTCTCCCCAAATCTTATTTTTCAGAGACTTTTTTCCTCCCTCAACACTCTTATTTGCAGCACTAGAAATCTGAGGCCCAGCAGTGAGGACAGTCTGTGGCAGTGGAAACCATATGCTTACAGGGGGGGCATATCCTCATGGCTGCTGCCCCATGCAGAGTCAGGACGTGCATGATGCTGTTGGTGCTGATGGATGTGGAGGGAAAGGAACCTGGAGAAACCGCAATCTCCTTGGCCTGCCTCCCTCTCCCAGCCCCTCGGTGTCCCAGCAGTGTCCCAGTAAGCGCGTTGTGTGTGTGTGCGTGTGTGTGTGTGTGTGTGTCATTTGCACTAGGGGACCTCTCTGCACATGGAACTCCAAATTGCATCTTGGGTCATCTTGGGTACCACGCTGTAATATGGAGGTCTCTACTTTGCTATTCCTGTTACCTGTTTGTGCCATTCAGCACCACTGTTACTGTGTCTCCTTCTTCTTATTGTATGCATCAGTTTTTCAGATTACTTCCTTTCCCCCAGATGTATATTTCTCCCAGACATGGTTTCACAAAGCTCTCACCCTCTGCTTTTGATCAAAGGCTCTTTGCATGATTTTTTCCTTCTGACTGGTGGTTGACATTCCTCCCGGTTTAGTAACATCTAAAAATTACATTTATGTGGTATCCCCTTACTTTTCCTGATCCTAAATACATACTTTAAATAAAACCAGATTTACACTGATCCCTAAATCTTCTATTAGCTGTCTCCCCTGACCTCTGTACTTAGCTATTTATCATTACCCTTTGCTTATGTTCATGGAGTTTTTCAGTCCACATGACTGTTTTCATGCTAGCTAGCTCGCATGATTTTTGCAAGTGAGATTTTGTAAGGCAGATTGCTATAATTCAAGGGTGGTATTTGCTGCATTCTTTTCATCCACTAATCTTGTATTTCTGACAGACAGCAGTCATGAAGAAACAATGAACGTGGTGCTGAATAACAGAAGGTGCAGCTGAGTTCAAGATGTGCAAAATCAGGAACTCGCAGAGTAATACAGTAGAAACACTGTTCATAGCCGAGGCTTCCACTTATATGCATGCAGAAGTGTTTTCCTTCTGCCATTTGTCTAAATACATGCTGGCTGTGTGAACTACTGCAAATATGCTAAAATAGCAAGTATAGTCGGGGGAGATTTATGGTTCCCCTTGCCAGATGGAGCAAGTATATGTTTCCAGAAAGGGGAAGAAAATGATGTAACTGAAGTTTCAAAAATCATAGATGGATGTTGAATAGGAGAACTCTGGGCTTGATGCTGTATGACAGGTTTTTTTGAAACACAGAGAGTGGAATTATTTCACCTGATTTTAAAGGTCTCAGCTGTCACTGGAGAAGATAAAGATTCTATTTTTAATTTAGATTTCCACTTTAGCTGAAGCTGAATCAGGCCTGTTGACCTCAGGAAGTAGCTTAGATGCAGATGTCTGCATTTTATACAGCTGCTTTTGATCAAATGAAGCTGCTTCCTGATGTTATTAGAGAGGAGGAGCTTGAGTTGCCTGTTTTACCCCGTGCTATGCCAGAACAGAGAGAACAGGAAGGCTCTCATTTCTCATACCCAAGACATACCTTTCCACAGGTCGCTTTCCACATTAGGTAAGCTGTTGGTGGCATTACAGACATTGCTTCTAAGTGCCACTCAAAGCAGCTCATCCCGGCACATTTTATGTGAGAGATGAACAACAGTCAAATGCCGCTTCCTATCCTAGTGAATGGTGCGTGATCTGTAGGGGCTGCTGCTGCCGCTGCCACCTCCTCCTTCACATACGAGTGTGAGATAGGGTTGGAAACCTGTTTCCCCACACATTTTCACAGGACCCAGACACAGAACTGGAGCTGCTGTGGCCACCACTATGAACATAATTAAAAATATTTCTCATGAGGGTGGCAGGTAAGCAGGTGAAACTTGGGAACTCCCATTCTTCATGGATTTGTTGGACTCCACTAAAAGTGAGTTTAAAGGAAGCCTCGTCACCAAGGAGAAGAACGTCGCCTACTCCAGCTCCTTCCCTTCTGCAGACAGTGTTGCCAGGTCCTGTAGGCTTAACATGAGGGTGTAGACTACTTGATTTTTCAAAGCCAAACTTCTGATGCTGTTTTGTCCATCCAAAACAAAATCTTACTGCTTTCTGACTGCTGTGCCAGTATTTTGGGGGCCACAGAGACGTGCCCTGGAGCTTATAAACAATTCAGCAAATCAAGATGAGAGTCAACTATTTGTTACCAACAGAATAGAGCCAGTTTTTTCAGTACAAGTGCCATGGGAGACTTTCTTTGCCAGAATATAATTGTTGCTTTGACTCAGTTTATAAAACTGCATATGGCCTTTTGCATTTTTCATAGTTGATAAAGCCAGTGCAATTTAGACTGTCATCTCAGTGGAAGGACTGAATTAATGTTTATTAACTGATCATCACCAACTCCCTAAAATTGAACATCACATTACCTCTGACATAAGCTCATTCCAGGCACCCTTGCTGCATGACGTAAGGCAGTCATATGTAGCTCCTTCATTTTTATGTCTGTTTATCTGCTTTGCAGAGATATACGGCTCTGTGGTTTTATTATCTTTATTAAGAGTAATCTTTATGGGAGAAAGAGAAGATGAATGCTTACTGAAATAACATTTCTATATCTACTACTAACATTGTAATTAGATGCCTTTCAGTTTTTCATGGGTTCTCTTACGTGTGATGGTTAAGCACAAGCCTCTCACCGTTCTGCAGCTGTGATGCTTCCCCTTATCTATGGGAAAGGCACACTAGGTGTGGGAGCAGCTCAGTCCTCTTCATCTTTTTGTTCAAGCTGGCAGCACATTTCCAGTTGTGACAGTGGCTGGGTGATGTTGGTTCCTTTCCTGCTGTGACTGAGACTTCTGTTTACCCCCCAAAAAAACCTCAAAACCCAGCATCACTGGCAGAACCAGTGCAAATCTAAATCCCTAAATACCAAAGAAAGCATGAGCTCTGCGTTAGAGATCCTTTAGGGGTAGAAGTAGTTAGGAAATAACAGTGGACAAGGCTGCAAAAGTAACACAAATTTGTTTGCATTACATTCGCCTTGTATCTTTGCTTTTTTTGTCAATGTAGTGATAAGGTGCATTATGTCTCAGTCTTCCATTGGGTGACAGTGCGTGTGTGCAGCTGCAGCATGTTGAACGCTTAGTGGCTATCTCCTGTACCATCTACTAGATCGTTTGTTTTGACTTTCAGGAAAAGCACTTTGGCTGCCTACCTCTCAGATGGTCATGGTCCATCCAACTTCATCTATAGCATTTTATTATAAAATAGAGAATAAGACCATGATTTTGCACCAAGCTCTTTTATAGATGACCCTTCCCTGTCTTGCTCCACAATCCCCTGGATGTTGATGAGTGCGGTACAGATAAGGGCAGGAGTCTGCACTCCCAGATCTAAATTAAGTTGTTGTTGAACAAAGCCTTTAGTGGTAGGCAATTGTGGTTACATACACAGCTACATTCCCAATAAGGATTTTACTATCCATACTGGGACGGAGCACAGAAGAATTTGTAGATAGATTAAAAAAACCCCTCACACTTGTATCTGCTCATACTGTTCAGATTTCATGTCCCTGTTCCCTCTCCAAGACCAGATGCTTGTTCTCAATGGGTGTCTTTGAACAACACAAGAAAAACAGCAGCTGCCCAGCTTACAAGTAAAGCATGAATTGTGGGATGGCCTTGATCACCTTTGACAAATGGCCATTGAAGGGTGGGTATTTATACCCGGGCTCAGTAGTTTGTTTGTTCAGTGATCTTGCTATTAGTACTAAGGAAGGAATAAATGAGAGCAAACAAACATGTGGGCAGGATATGCATTTTTATGAGGTTAACTCATCCTTAGGGAAAGAAGGAAGGCTCTGATCAAAGCATAGCCTTATTGCAGAAACCTGACTGCAGGGGTAGTTTCGTTTGTTGAGGATTCAGTCTCTAGCAGGCAGCAGCGTTGAATGATTTAAGAGACTGGCCCAACAGAAAGACAACACACAGGAAGGGGTTACCACTGCTGTGAAGTTTAATAGTTCTGACTTAAACTGGTTCATTTTCAAAGCAGGAAATATACTACAGTGTTGACATTTACTGCCCTCTGGCAAGAATGTAGTGGGTCCATGTGGTAGGGGTTTTTTTCCTGTTTTTTTTTCCCTCCCTAATAAAAAAGGGAGGAAACCTTCTCTTTTTTTTTTTTTTTTAACATTTGTTTGTCTTTCACATATCTTGAGCCAGGAATGGGAAAAAATGCTTGGAAAACATCACAAAATACGGGGAAAATGAGGGACACTACACCAATTATTAAGTCCGTTAATAAATAAGGAGGTGTCTGCCCAGCCAGGTAATGGGCAGAAGGGCTGGATATAGAGCCTGATCTCCTGATTTGCTGTCCACAGTGCTCTCTTCAGAACCACCCTTTTATTGCAGCTTGCTATTTTATAAAATATCCTCACATAAGCTTCTTTGAAGACATACTCAGTCACACAGCGAGAGTATACACAAATCAGTATTTTACATCATTGTCAATAAAATCAACTGGGAAAATGTCATTGTCAGGTTTTCCCTATATTAGCATTCCTAATGATACAAATTACTTTACCTGAAAAATTCTGCAGTGAAATTCTGGCCCTCCTGAAGTCAGTAGATACTTTGCCATTAACAAATGAAGAGAATATTCTGTGTATACTGCCTGCCTGAGGCAGGTGACATTCTTGTGTCACCTGTCTAGACAGAACACAACTTGATTGTGTTCTGTCTAACTTGTTCAAAGTTGGAACCTAAGTCATGATTCCTCATTATAAAAATAAAGTTTCTGGTGTTGCTTTTGCCTGTGCACAGAGGAGCATTTTCTATTTCTTTGGCATTAAACTCTGTAAGACATCTGTACCCTGTAATTGGCAGGGACTCTTGTTTGCTAAAAAAGGGATGAGGTAATCAAGTAGTGAGTAAACGAGCTGATTGCTCACCAGAACAGGCCTAGCAGGGCACATGAAGAAGAAAAGCATATAAATCACTAGAACAAGCAACTAGATGAAAAATTGTACAGTACATCTAGACATGACAAGTCATTGCTATATAGGGCATTCAGAAGCCTCTTCTGAGCTTGTTGTTTGAAATTATTTTGATATTAACATACCAACGCAGAGTGCACGGATTAAAAGAAATCCTGCCCTCACCAACTGTCCCATTTTGCCTTAAGCAGGTCATCCAGGACTTTCTCTCATGTGTTGAGGGGCAGCTCCCTGTGTGCATTAAAGAGGCAACCTGGATTCCACCGTTCCCCACGGACTGGTGAGTGTCAGCCAAATGCTCTGTTAAGTTAATACACCATTGGGCTACAATAGCACACGGTGGCCGCACTACATTTTTTTTCAGGATATCTGTGAAGATAGGCAGCTTGGCAGAAGTTATATTAAGGTGTTAAGATTACACTTAGGGACTACCCAGCCTGCTTGCCAGCCCCTGTTGTTCGTGTACACTTTCAATAGTCTTCCTCATTAACTGATGGATTAGCTTAAAAGCTTACAGTAGTTGTATCTGTACCCGTTCACATTACTAAAGGTTCCTTCACTCCTTTATAAACCATCTGTTTTCAGGCCCTTTTAGAATGATTCCTTGGGGGGGGGGATTTCTTTCTGTGTTTTTCTGTTTTCTTTCTGTGTTTCAGAAAGCACCTGAGAATCTTTGGCATTTTGGGGGATACTCATTTCACTACCTTTAATTTTTTTTTTTAAAATGCGTTGGCTTATTTTGGATTGCATCTCCCCCCCTCTGAAGACCTCAGCAAACATGTTACAAATATAATCTACTATTTTACTATAGTAAAATAATGCAGAAAAAAGGAAGAAAGTAATAAAAAAATCCTCTTCTCTCTTTCAAGAAGACAGCTTTGACCCAGTCAAACAAGCCCTCTCCAAACTTTTAACATGTCTGCAGCATCTGGTGGAAAGGAGTTTTAGCATATTCAGGACACAAAGCTCAGGGAAAATGCAATACACATGTGCGGGATCTTGGTAAGAAGACCTTGCTGGCAGGTCCTCTGCAGTGTACCTGAGTGCTATAATAATTTTTAGCTGTCACAGTATTATGTAGCAGATCTCTCAAAATAGGTAAGCTTGGCTGCAGTGTCAGCCCTGTAGGTTGCAGTGGGAAAGCCTTGAAGCACCAGCACCAAGTGAGCAATCAGTGATGTTTAATTTTGCGGAAAAACTTGTGAGTTCTTCACTAGCTTTATCTTTCCAAGGTAAGGTTTAATATGCCCTTTGTGTAAAATATGTTGCAAAAATGCTATCTAAAGTTGGCAAAGATACGGTGAGACTGTCCTTCCTATCTCTTTCGGAAAAGGATTGGCTGATGATTAAGCAGGGGTATTTGTATCTGTTGTTAAAACTAGTAAAACTAATACAGCTCTAGGTGCATTCACTGTTCTTTTGAAGACATTTCTTCTTAATTCTGCTACCCTTTCGTTATCTTGGACTGGTAACATTAACAGGTTTTCAGTTCACAGACGTTAATGTGTTTGTTCACATACATAAAAGGAATGAGAAAAAATATTTTCAAAGATAGATTAATGATCTAGCTTTAACTTTTGAGATTTTATGATAAATAAGGCCCAAATTAACGATGGGTTTGCCAGTTAGTCTTACTACACAATTTTTTTTATCAATAGCTAGGAGTAGTTATATGTATATACAGCATGATTCAAAAAACTATAGTTCTATAGTAAACTAAAAATAATCCATAGTAAACTATATATAAACCATAGTAAACTATATATAAACTATAGTATCATATATATAGTAAACTATATATAAACTATAGTAAACTATAGTGTTTAGAGTTTGCTTGGAAGAAATTTTTAGTCTGTCTTTGAATATGCTAACGTACGTGTGTATATCTACCCTAAAACTAAATGGTTGTGCTTTCTATGGTTTGGAATTTTTGTCTTAGTCCTGTTAATACTGGTCAAGTAACCTAATCTCAACAGTCACATACTTTTTTGGACATCTTAGGAGGGAAACCATCAGTTGATTTGGCATGGAGACTAACCTTTCACCCCTTGGGGTGGTCCCTTCAGGACATAAGAGAAGGCACATAAGTGGATTAGCGTGTGGAGGCTTACATTGCTGACAGTGATTTCCACGAGCATCACATGCTTAGGGTTCTAGCAGCAATACAGCCCTGCATAAGTGAAACTATGCATCTATTTCAGTGCTATTTTTGTTCTGTCCTGTTGCCTTTTCAAACTAAGGTTTTCTGCTGCATTCATATCCTCAGTGCATAGTAACATCATGTGAATGTGACTAATGAAAAGCAGTATCCTAATGGTGTTTTAAGCACTAATGGCCAACGAGTTGGCTATTTCCTGGCAGTTAATGGCCATCTGGAGGAGATCTTAATCTGTCTGGTCGTTAACTGCCAGGAAATGATTGACTTGGAGATTGTTATTGCTTTTAAAAATGAAATAGATTTTTTCCTTCTCACTCTCCTCACCGTCATGCCACTGGCTTGCAGTCCTTAAATACTGTCTCCAATGTGATTTTTTTTCTTGATTGCAGAAGCTTTTTTAGCTGTCCAAAGTGTTTTCTGCACTTCATAGAATCACACAAACATGATCCCTGCATGAAACAGTCTATAATCTGAGGCTACAATTTTGCATTTTTATGTACATAGGAAGAATCATGAACTGGTGTGAAATTATGTTTAAGTGAAGGGAGTTCTATGTGCAAAGAGAGGTTTTGATCTTTCAGATGCAACTGATAGGCTGCCATCTTGGCAGAAATGATATTCGTTGCAAGAGCAGAGACCAGAAAGCAACAGGAGAATGATAGACAGTGAAAAATGGTTACAATGATCTGTCTTAAGAAAAGTAAAAATTAACTTGGATAAAGCTAAGAGTTGCCACGGCCATCTTGGCCTTCACCCCACATTTCTTTCTTTATCTGCTATATGCTTAGATATATTCTAGTGCACCATTTAAAATTTTATCTTTGTTTATTATGATAGTTATTTAGGGAAATCTGCATTTCTAAATCTCTCCATAAGAACTTGTTTTGCCAGGTTGTCTACAGCAAGCTTGATAATAACTTGAGGTTGTGCTGAGCCCACTGCCTATCACCACCAGATTGCCATACTGGTTCTTCTGCTCCCCCATTTGTCTGTGCTGATCTTTGTCCTAAAGTAAGATGAAGCCATACTATAAGTTCTCTAGGACTTGCAGTCTTTTTGTTTTGCGTTTTTACAGGATGTGGCAGAGTTGCATGTGGTTGATGCCTGAAGACCTAGATGCTACATTACTGCAGATCTGCTTGAGTAAAGTTGGGTCTGAGACTTAAAGGATTTATGGTGAGAGCAGAGAGGAATTAAAGAGAGGATGGCTGTGGAATGGCATCTTTGGGTTACAATTCATTGACGCTGAGGGGAAGAGAAGGGGAGACAGGGAAAGACTGGAAGAATGAGATGTACAACAGAAAAACAAAGGTAGGTGAAGCAATGTGTCAGGTAAAATAAAGTTAGTGCTGCAATATGTGAATCAAAACAAAAGCACAGATTATTATCAACATAGAGTTGATAAAAACAAACAGTAATTATTCTAGAAGTTGCATTGACTGGATCTGAGTGAGACCCACAGAAGCAGCTGTTAGAAGAGTGAGTCTGTCCAATACAGAGCATTTCAAGAAGCAAAACTGGAGAAAATCTTGGCTGATCCCCATCCAAAAATCTCTTTGACTGCACAGCTTATAGTGTTCCTGGAATTATGAATAACTGATCCTAATACAGTATCTAGATGCAAACTATTTAGTTTCTTTATTCTGTCAGGAAACAACTATTACTAGAAGAAAAAAAAACAGGGAGGAAGACTCATTTGGTTTTTATAATGTCTTAAGACATGGTGTTTCATACCTTAGTTGCAAATTATAATTGGGTCAGGAAATTAAACACAATACTCTGTAGAAATTTAAAAAATGGAGAAAGCTTGAAGAAAAACATTAAACAAAAATATCTTTTAAAATATGGTTGTAAAATAGTTATGAATACATTTGAAGCCACATGTCGAAAAATTTATGACTGCTCTGGTATGCAGACCCCACTCCGTTTCAGCCTCTCTTCTTTATTTCACTTTTTATATTTTGGTTCAGTTTGGCAATAAAATGGACGTATTAAAAAAGGTTGGTAAATCAGTTCTAATGTGAAAAAGGGGAATTTAGTGTGGACATACATATTCTTGCCTCTCATACTTGCGCTAGAAACTCCAGTGTCTCCATGCTGGAGCAGCTGTGATTTCAATAGGCTGCGTAGCTTATGTGTGGCAATGTTTTTTCCTTATAATTAAGAACACACTTACAAGTAAAACCCAGGAAAAGAAGGAAAGAATGTTAGAGGTGATAAAATTAAAGGCTTCTGAATGGAAACTCTTTGAAGGGCACACTATATAGGTAATTCTTCATTTCAGAAAGGGAATTTATAAGTTTAGTTCTGATCTGCGTGTTTTGTGTGTTTTGAGACTGCATTTGGTTACAATGTAAGAGTGCTTGCTAAGGGCCAGTTCCTCAGCTGGTTCAGTCCTTAATTAGGGAACTATCTAGTGGTGGTGATAGAGAGAGTATAGGTAAAATTACAAGAAGAAAAAGAACATTAAGGAGCTTCAATTTTTAACATTATTTAATACTTGCTTAGGAGGTAGGCAGCTCCCCCATTATCTGTCTGGACCCAGGGTGTCCTGTGGCCTCCTTTGTTCCTTGGCAGAATCTCCAGTTTGGAGTGGTGCCCCAAGACCAAAGGAGACCGGGGCATTTGTCAGCAGTGAAAAGTCCGTCAGTCATCCCCATCCCAAAATAAATGCTCTGGGAAGTCCGTATGAGCCACAGGAGAAGGAAACACATCCCTTTGTATGAAAGGGGACATGTAAGACTACAGCCTAATCTTCTGGTGTTTTCACTATAGAAGTTTTCACCCTTAAAAAATACAAGTCTGCCTTTCCTTGGTCTGTGCAAAAAATTTAGTCTTAGGGTGTGAGAATAAAATGTGTTAACCAGCAAGCAATTTAGAGCTGATTAGGCTGCATGTGCATTAAATAATATCCGAACAGGCCTTTTCTGTTTTAAATATGAATGATGAGGATATACTGATTTCATGACTGTCACATGTGACAGAAAACAGAGACTAATTATATGACAAAACCTAGAAATTCTCAGTAAAAAAAAATGGCTATGTCAGACAACTTCTGACATTTTTCCATACTCAGTATACTTGGGTAATCTCTAACCCCTTTCTCTGCAGGGCGAGGGACCGTTCTGTATCCTGTCTTGTCTTATTTTGATGCCCTGATGTAAATGACCATTGTATGAACTGGAACAGGTTGCCCAGAGGTGTGCTGGAGCCTCCATCACATCTTGGAGATACTCGAAACCTGACTGCACATGGCCCTGAGCACTGCTGTAGCTGCCCCCGCTTAGGCAGTCTCCAGAGGTCCCTTCCGACCTCAAAGACTGTGATTCTGTGATCTATTCTGTGCTGTAAAGCAGATGTTCAATCTAATTTTTCTTGAGTTTTTTTCCTGGTTTCTTTGTTGTTTGCCATTGTAAAACTTCCCTTTAAATGCATGTAGACCAGATTCAGATGTAAAACACCCAGTAAAACTCCTAGGATGGTATTTATGTCCCCTAACTTTAGAAGTCCATAGCAGAGGCCTCTGCTGCAGAGCTGGTCACCCTAGATGCTCCTTACAGTATGTCGAGAGATTTTTAGGGTTATGTTCACAGGGGTATTTTTGTTGTTTATTTTAAGAGAAGATGAATAACCCTGTGAAGGGTCTGTTTCTCTCCATCAGCTATAAATGCATCCGAAAGCGACTACTTCAGATAATTCATGCTATTGGTAGGTTTCGGATTGTCTCACTGAGTTTTTTCCAGTGTCTTTTTGCAAAGTTTCAACTATCATTTCTGTTCATCCATTAGTGTCTGAACTTCATCCACCAAAAAGGCCAGGTGAATGGGATACATCACTTTGTTATTAGAATAATGAAACAACACTGTGTTATCTTGTAGTAAATGCTCATCTTTTGAGGCTTCCACACCCAGAACCTTTCTGAAATCTCTATTTTTTTGTTGGCACTCTTTTTTTCATGGAAAAAGTAGGCAGGTGTAATACAGTCGTTGAAATATAACAAAACCTACCTAATAGCACTGGAATGCATTGGATACATTTATTGCATGTTTGTAGCACTAGATTAGGTCTAAGTTTCACAGACCATTGCCACTGTGAATTTTAAACTCAATTTACTTCATTTTTATCCTATGTGTATAAATAAAGAGTGTACTGCAGGCAAGGTCTACAAGAAGTTATCTGTAAGAGGTACTCTGTTATTTTGGTTTTGTGATTTCAGTAAAATTATCGCTGCAGTATTTTGATGACATATTTAATGAAAAAGTCAACAAAAAGCAACTGCGATATGATCAAGTGCATAACTTAGCTCAGGAAGTTGTCACTGTCTGGTTAGAGAGTCCAAGCTGTCCTGTCCAGGCAGAACACAGAGTCTCTGCTGAAAGATAATTTCTTGCACGTGTCCAGTAACCCCTGTGCCGCCTGGCACCCAGGGAGGTCCACTTGGTCTGTTTATGGACATTAACTTTCCTGCCAAACAGAAGTATAAGTAGCTGAAGTCAGTCCAGCAGAGACCTGGAAAGATCATGTCTATGATGGTGTGATACATGTGGATAGTCTCTGTGAGCCCAGAGGATGACAGTGTTCCTACTTCGCTGTTGTCTGGGCATTTGTGGCCAGTTCAGTATCAGCTTTTCCTTGTTGCTGTGTATGGACAGAGTACCATCTTGTGAAGCCTCCCGGGATCTGCAAAGAATCTTATGAGGAAAATATATTGTGAGATAGCATGGGGATGAAACAATAATGCCTTGAGGGTTCCCCGAAAAGTTTTCGAGGAAACCCCGAAAGGATTTTCTTTTTCTTTTGCTTCATCTGTTTTCAAAAAAGGACATGAGCTCAGCAGCAACTTTTCCAGGAATAATCCCTAAATTGTTGACTTTGAAAAGAAGAAAGCTCTACCAGAATTGCAAGGTGATCAAATCCAGCAGCAGCATTCCACTGAGGAAAAGGTGATAGAAAAACGTCTGTCGGCATTTCAACCTAGGCAGTCTTCTGCTGACCTCCTAACCCTGTTCATTACAGCCGAATGGCCTAATAACGTGACGGTCCCTCCCAGTATCTAGCTGCGCTTCTTTTATTCAGCTGCAGAGAGATGAACGCAGGAGCGCCTCGGGGCTGTTATACAATACTGCAGGAAGTTCCAAAGAATCCTCATTGCTTTTCTTTCAGGGACGACTGATGTATATTTTGGAAAACTTAAATGTCTAACTTAAATGCACTTACACTGTCTTTTATTTGGCGGAGAGATGGAAATGAAAGGCTTTTCTTATGTACATCTGGAATTGCCTATTAACTAGAAATATTTCCAAATAAGGGTAAGCCAAGTAAACACCCACTGGAAAAATTATTTTACTGTGCTGCCATTCCTAGTTGATATTTTCATTGGTTTTATTTATTCAAGTTCTAGTCACATCACTTGCATGGATAAGATTTCATAATTGATTTCTACTGATTTCTATTGATTTCTATAAATAATTTGTTTATATATAAAACAGTGTGATGTAACCCTTTGAACACCAGCATTTGCCAGTAAGTATCAGTCCAAGGGTGGTGATTCCTCTGGTTTGCCTGTAATTTCTGAAGACAAGCATAGTATTTCCAGTGAAGGGTAATATTGCTTAAAATTTTAATTCTTCTAAGTTTCCCTTAAATTGCTTCACTATGTGAATGGCGATAGCAACAAGTCATGTCTCCATACATACTATTAATTTCTCTCCTTTTTCACATTCCCTGTTGTCTTCTGAAGAGTTCATAGGTACATAAATACTTAGAGAATACAGAGAAAAATGATGTTGTGCTGCAGCTGTCAAGCAGAAAGGAGATGCAACTACTGTCCGTGACCTTCTTTCTTCATGATGGACGTTACATACTTCTGCTCAGCGTACCTGAGGAAGTGTTTTAAATATTAACCTCAAACTGCTCTACCTCAGCCAGATTTCCCATGTTTTTTTTTTTTTTTCTGTTTGATACTTTGGCTTTGTCTTTTACAATGAACTTCTCTTTTTCTGCATTTCCACATTATGTTTATACAGCTGCCATTATAGCTTCTATTACTACAGCCATTATGTTACTAATGTAGAAATCTTCCTCAACTACTATTCCAGTTATCTAGGGTATAACAGCTACCTTCTGAGGAACAAAGGAAAGTAAACTGGTTTTGGATAGCGGTCCTATACATCTTCTTACAAACAAGCCTCTAAATATGTAAACAGTATTTTCCTTCCCTGCTTCTCCCTTAGCCACATCCAAGTACAAGATGTGTACCTGGACTTCAAGATGGACAAAGAAGTCAAGCACACGCCGCTTTCTTAAAAGTAAGAAGCTTACTATTTTTTGGGGGAGGAGGAAAGTGGAAGAAGAAGAGGAATGTAAAAACTGGGTGTGATTCATAACAGGATAAAGAATTTCACCTTTATAGGGTAAAAAACTTCTTATTTCTGCAATGTTCTATGTCCTCAGTGTTCAGAAACATATCAAAAAAGACAGTTACCTGTTCCCAAATTCTGCTTCCAGGACAGAGCAGCACAGTGGTTGATGGGAGCTGGGTTCCTGTATGTGGGAGCAGAATATCTCTATCGATCTAAAACATCACTCAAGATCAGATCAAATTCCACTGACTGAAAATCAACAGGAACTGGAAGGCGTAATCCCAGCCTGGTAAGTGTGACTTTGAGGTGTTAGACTGGAGAACGGGAAGATACTGGTTACTATCTAAAGGTGACTTGTTTGGAAAGAACTTGGTCTCTCGGAAGGGTAGCCATGGATTAACGGCAGAGCTGATTTTGTAAGGTTTTCATTGCTTTCTGGATAAAGGTCAAAGTATACCAGCAAGAGGACTGAACTTCTTTGTCTCAACTGGTGATGGACTTGGTGAGAGAAGAAACTTTGTCTTCTTTATAGAAAAGCATGTCCTTTTATTTCTAGGACTAACATTTGGGTTCTCTGATGGTTCAAAAAACCCCCAAGTGAGCGTTTGGGCCTTTGATGGCTTTGGTGAATGGAGGCTGCCTAATTACTGCTAATTAAGCTTAACAGTTCCACTTGGTGGGAGTTAAAAAAAGCAGCAGAAGTGAAGTTGTCGGCTATATAAATTTGTAAGTGAGGAGGCATTCCAAATACCTTCATATATACCCGCTGTCTTAATGTGAGGGCAGATGAATAAGTAGGTATTTGGGAGAAAGAATCAAACACAGACATCTCAAACAGTACCATTTTTCATGTGGTATTTCAAATGTGTTGTTTCGTTGTTCCTTCTTTATTTGGCTTCTGTAGATTTGTTAACTGTCACTCTGCAATTGGAAGATTAATTACAGATGCTAATGGTAATCAGATTTTTCATGTATAAATCTACTGCAGACAGACTTTGAACGAGAAAGAGTGTAGGATTGCAATGTATGTTTACTTCAGTCTGCAGTACCTAATAATGTATACAAACAATGTATTGCAAACAATACCTTGTTTGCATTTCTTTTAGGTAGTAAGGAAAGACCTTTACTATGTGGAACGTGTCTGGTGGCAGTCAGTTCACAGTAGTCTACCCACTGGCCAGTTTCAAACAGAGGGACTGAAGGAGATTGCTCACAAAGGAATATGCAAGTGATAATGCAAACTTCCTGCAAACAGGGAGGGATGGAGGCTCTAGTAAGAGCCCTCTACTGAGGATATCTGCAATATGAACTCCCCTTTTACTGTCCCCGTGAGAGAGGGTGTTGCAGGTGCCTTAAAACCAGAGGGAAAACGTCACTCAGAATTTGCACTTCCTCAGCATCAGATGATTCACACAGGAGTGAATGGAAACAATAAATAAAGAGCGACACACATCCATTAGAGATGAGTTTTCAGGGAACTAGTTGTTTTAATTGCCTGGGTGATTCCTTTAAACTAGACACATCTAAGAGTTAAGCAGCTGGTCAGTGATTTTGCTCTCACAGAAAGCAGATGTTTCTGCACAGCGTGAGAGCAGCGGAAGCCAGTCCGGGGGTTTGAAGGCAGTACGTTCCACATGGCTTGGAGAGAACCCGGGGCCACATCCTGCAGCCCTCACCCATCTGATAAGCCCTCCCCTTGGGAACAGTTCTCCACACACCATGCACTAGTCACAGCAGTCAAGGGTTGCCCTCAGGATTAGCAGAATCTCAGCACTGTGTAGTTCTTTCACATTTGTAACGCATTACTCCCTGCTAGCTGTATAAAAGGGAATTCACTATTACCTATTGCAGTGGATGTGATTTGCATAAGAAATTGATCTTATTTGCAGTTGTCGTGGTTTAACCCCAGCTGGCAGCTAAGCACCACGCAGCCGCTCACTCACTCCCCCCCGGTGGGATGGGGAAAAGAATCGGAAGAGCAAAAGTAAGAAAACTTGAGGGTTGAGATAAAGACAGTTTAATAGGTAAAGCAAAAGCCGCGCACGCAAGTGAAGCAAGGCAAGGAATTCCTTCATTCCTTCCCATGGGCAGGCAGGTGTTCAGCCATCTCCAGGAAAGCAGGGCTCCGTCACGCGTAACGGTTACTTGGGAAGACAAACGCCATCACTCCAAATGTCCCCCCTTCCTTCCTCTTCCCCAGCTTTATATACTGAGCATGACGCCATATGGTATGGAATAGCCCTTTGGTCAGTTTGGATCAACTATCCTGGCTGTGTCCCCTCCCAGCTTCTTCTGCACCTGGCAGAGCATGGGGAGCTGAGAAGTCCTTGACTAGTGCAGCAACAACTAAAACATCTCTGTATTATCAACACTGTTTTCAGCACAAATCCAAAACATAGCCCCATACCAGCCACTATAAAGAAAATTAACTCCATCTCAGCTGAAACCAGGACAGCAGTACAAGACATAGTTGTTAGCTGCTTTCATGTAAAAAGGACAGATGAGGGAGAAGATAATATCAAGCATTACAAGCATGTAACACCACCAATCAACTCTTTTGTCTTTATGGACATAGGTTACAAATTACTTACATATTAGAAGAATAATAAAGATGGGAAGCTGGGCCTAGTGAATCACCCCAAATTACACATTATATGCATTATACAGATGTGTATGAATAGACCTGTAGTTGAGTGGTCAGGACTGTATTCAATGGCGGTAATCAGCATACCAGATCTTGGCTTTGTATTGCTAGGAGAATGACTGGAGGTGGTCATATCATGTGAAGTAACAGGAGCAAATATGTATAATTTAGCAAAGGGTCAGATTAACATGGCTATCCATGAATGACCTTGTGGTCATGAATGAGTTAGGAGGTAGTGGCTCTGATTTAGCAGATCACTTTAAACACAAATACAATTGCTTATCTCTTCTTGCATAATGAAGTTTCCATGTACATTTGCACATAGAACTGGAATTTCTAACCCAGCCCTCTGTGAATGCACAAATGCGGTTAAGTGGAGGTAGCCGAGTAGTATTCTAGTTGCCGTAAAACAAGTCACTTTCGACCTGTTGTTTTTGAAGTAAGTTCAATGTCATGATGATTTTGAACTTGATAATATGTAGATACATGTAGATAACATGTAGATAACATGTAGATAACATGTAGATAACCTCATCTTTTAAAATAGTCACCTGCGTTGCTTCTCTCTCTGCACACCACCGCATCCACAAGATTGCTTAAAAAAAGCTCAGTGAGAATTGGTGCAATGTCTTATCTTAGCAAAACCTAAAAAGAGAGTAAGATTTGATTTTGTTGACAGTTTCCTATGAGATTCTTCTGCATATTCTAGCTAAAACTATTGTTATTTTGGCTGCAATGTCTTAAAAATAAATTTCATCCCAATTGTTCCTTGTACTGCAACTTTGCAGCATGGTGATTTTTTTTTTTTTTTACATTCGTGTGAGTTTTCCCTGGGTGTTTTATCACTCTTGCGGTACTTTTGGCATGTTTGTTACTTTTGATGGCGGACCTGGTGTATTGAAGGGGAGAAGCATTTTGCTTTCCATTTGCCACAAGCACTCTTCACTGAACAGTGTCCTGTAAAATCTAGTTCCAGGATTTGAGGGATTTTAAAAATAATTTCTTTAAATACCTAGAAGCACTGAACATGTTCCCATAAATTTTAAAAATTACAGTGAGAAGACTTTCCTACCTCTTTGCAGTCAAGATATCATAGTTTGCAGTTAACTTATGATGATTTAAAATTTCAGATAAGAAAAACACAAATATAAGCAAAACCAGATAAGGCTGATTTATTGTCATTGCTCAAGGTGAGAGAAATGCAAAATCATTAAGTAATCCCATGCAAAACAAATATGTCAAGTCCTTTCAGTTTTCATAATCAACAGTGCTGTTCATCTGATAGGTAAGTTGGAAGATGTTTCTTTAACCTGAAGTACCTTTCTAAGAATAAATCCTTTGGGAGGATGTGGTACTGTTCTCTAGGGTAATACCACCCTTGGAGATCTGAGCTGACTTAACACTCTTCAGTCATTCTGGAGAACGGTATCAGTCAACTATACTAAGCCAAAACCAACAGTCTGCAGTTTGGCTCGAGGAGCAGATTGTGTGGCATCCAAAATCAATTTGTAAGGTAAGCATGAAAGAAGTGGGTTAGGCCCGGTGTAAACAGAGGTTCATAAATGAGGGATTGGGTCAGGGATTTAGAGTCTGTAGTGTTATTTAGGAAGCAGGCCTTGATTTAGGAGCTAACTGCACATGGAGACAAGTTATTTTGAAAGGGTCATGGAGGTTTCCCTAATTATGTATTTCTAGCCTTAAAAGTATGGGAGCTGGAAAAAAACAAAACAAAAGAAAATTACTGAGATATGCCCTTCTTTTTTACAAATTATTAAGTGGAAGCATATAAGAATGGATGGAAGGGGAAAAAATAGGGATTTGGAAGGTACAGAATAAAAGAGATGACATTTTTGAGAATTTCAGAACTCAAGTACTTCACCTCTCTCTCCGCTGTCAGAGGTGATCACCAAGAACCAATCGATTCCTTGCACACGGCAAGTGAAGGGAATGTAGAAAATGTGGTCAGTGTAATTTAGCGGGATTCCTATCAGCTGATTTACTGCAGATATATTCCTGATACAGTAGCAGCTCCCAAAAAGGAAATGTGACGTTTGTTAGCTTGTTAATAGTTAGTGAATGTGTGTATATTATTAACGTATGAATGTTACTCACTGAAAAGTTGACACACCAAAAATCCTCTTCGTGCAAAGTTGTAATTTGATAGCAATATTAACTTGGCTGCATTGAAGAGTAAAGCACAGAACAATGTGCAAAGGACACACCACACTTAAGAATGTGATTAATAATTGAAAACAAATTCCTTCTAAAGCCTTCTAACATTAGAAAACATACACCAGTTATGGAGTGTTGTAATTTAACAGATGTGTATGTAATATTCGGTATAGCATCTCCAGTGAGACTACTATACATCTCAGATAGTAAACCACATCTTCTATTAATGTAATTACTTCTCCCAGCAGTAGTGCAGCATAGTTCAATACAGAACAAAAGCTGTTTCCTTACTTTTAAGTAATCCCCGCTGCAGCCTGCATGGTTAAGGTGTGATTGTGAAACAAATGTAGTTACTAATGGAGGGAAGCTTCTAGAGATGAAACCTATATGTTATGCCAAAAGAAGGAGGCTGAATCAAATAGGTAGTAAACTGATCTAGAGGGAAATCCTCTGCTAGCGGTTAATGCTACATGATAGCAACTAAGGCAGAAAGTGGGGTTATTAGAAGTTATGTAAAAAACAGACAGCATGTCTAAAAGCCTAAGGGACCTGCAGAAGATTTTGGAAGACCTCATTTCACCTTGAGGAAAGAAGGACACAGGGTTGAAATATTTCAATTCAGATGAAGCAACAACCCCAGATGGGATACTTTGCGAATTCTCTAAGAAGTGGCAAGTCATTGGCTTATTTGGCATAATAATTTAATATGTTTCTAGGAAACTGACATTTTCCAGGCAGTATATGAGAAGCAGAAGAAAAATGCATCTGGAAAACACACTGATTTTACTACATGGCTGAAGGACATCTGAAGGAGTTGCTTGCCCTGAAGACAAATCCATCCGTACCTGAGTTGGTCACCCTAGACCCACTGTAGAGTCAGCGGAGGCAGTCTAAAGTTAGAGGAAACGAATCCAGTCATAGGTACCAGTAATTCCCTTGGATACTGTGTGATTTGGCTCAGCGCAAGGAGTTTCAGAGGTTAGGTTAGACTTCCGATTTTCAATGCACAAGACTGCTAGGTTCCCCATAGTCAAAGCTGGAAATACTGCTTTGATATTTACTCTGGTGTGCTTGTTCAGAGCACATGCGTACACGTGTGCATGGACATATACGCACAAAACCGAGAATTAGCATATACAGAGCTGTAGTTCTCTGATAGGGTTTACACACATGTACAAATGTACCCTTAACACTGCCTTTGAAAGAGGTGCTAGAATCTCCTGGGGAAGCTGGTCATTGTCCCAAATTACCTTGCTGACTGCAAGCGAGTTGTAAAGCAGTGTTTTAAGAATACCTCGAGTCTTTTACACTGCCTCTGTGTCTGTGAGGTTGGAAATGAGAAGACATCTCTGTAAATCTGTTTTTATTATACATCACTCAGATGGCAAGTGTACCTAAGGATTACAGATGTTAACCAAAGAGGCATCTGTGCCTAAACAGGTCACTGTCCAAGTCTGTTGAAACTCCTTGGCCCAGTTCAGTGCGGTCCTCTCTATACATTTTTTAAAACTCTGTACACTAACCTTGATTCTTGTGTCTCACTGTATTTCAGTGCTGACACCATTTATTCACACCAAGCCTGGCAGTGGGTATGTTGTTAAATCTCTGTATTCAACTCTCCTTAAGGCTTCTGTTCAGCTTTTGGAAAATGGCATTCCGGAGAACGACAAGATAACAAGATTTGCAAATATGTGAGATGCTGCTTTTAATAAAAACAACTAAAGTCTGTGGTTGAGCAGAACAAGGTGCCGGTGGATTGACAGCTCACTGCTTTCATTTCCTCTTCAGCCTCCGAGTACTGCTGACACTCCCGTGCTTTAAAGAAAAATGCCCACAGAACAGGTTCATATTACAAGATTATTATTTACATGCTCCATGTCATCTATCAGATCTGTTTTGCCACCTGCTGGAACTGATTTAGGACCCAACGCTCTCCACCCTTTTATCTTGGTGGGGCTGCATGCCTGCACAGTGTTAGGGGAGCGCAGGGGCCACCCACAGAGAGCAACCTGCGGGGAAAAGCTGTGCCCCCAACAGTATGCTTTCCAGCAGTGACCTAAATGTTGTATTGCAGCATCTGACTGCTTAGCTCTCCTATACTCTCTGTGCAGTAAATGGATGATTAGGATGATCAGAACACAGGGACACAGGTTTTCTGTCCTCATGTCTGCAGTCCTAATTCCCTTGCTAAGAGATTTAGGACAATCTCTAAGTCTGCTCAGCACTTCCAGTCAAAAGAAGAAGCAGTAATCAGAGTTTTAATAGGTATGCTGGAGTTTAATCGGTCTGGTCTGTATGTCTCAAGATACTGGGAATTATTGCTTAATCCTCATCACTGGAAGAAGGGAAGCAGACCC
The DNA here is from genome assembly GCF_035582795.1 of Mycteria americana. Lineage (NCBI taxonomy): Eukaryota > Metazoa > Chordata > Aves > Ciconiiformes > Ciconiidae > Mycteria > Mycteria americana. Next base: position 137,923,837 of record NC_134365.1, read on the forward strand.
AATGGGGATTAAATGCAGTAGCCAATAAAAGTCATACTCTATGAAAAGATTACAATTATAAATGAGAGACAGCCTTTCCAGATAGCTTTCCTTGTGCTTTTACAAATGTTTAGACAGCCTAATCTACCCACATATTTAGAACAGCTATTTTCAGTGAGACCCTTATGAACTGTACTGTTAGTTAGCATTCTTGGCCCAGGTTAGCAATGGAAAATATTTCTTATCTGATTTGGCTGTATTTATAAGTGAAAGGCATGTAAAATGTATTTTGTCTTTTGAAACGTTTCTGATTTACAAAGAACAACAGGGTTCGTAATGTATCAGGAAAATTGCCTGTGAACATTTATGTAATTGTCTTTGATGCTACTCTGCAACTCTTTTGTAAGCATTTTATGTATAAATAGCAACAAACTTTACATATATAATCTAGGTTTATATAGCTAGTTTTCTGCAGTATTATAAACAGGCTTAACTGTCTGGGGATATAGTCAAAGCTCTGCCATTCAACCATGAAGCCAGAAATTGATAGACCAGCAACAGGCCATAGGAGCTACATTTATATTTATACATAATTTGAAATGATCTTTCATATCACAACATTGCAGTTTCCATCCATCCCTTAGAACAGCGAGGAGAGGAAAAATGATCCCATATAAAGTCAGAAGTTCAATATTTTGGGAAACTGGTACTAGTGATGTGTAAATCAGCATTCTCAGAAAGAACCCGAGAAGATAAATTCCCCAGGAATTATATGTGTCCTTTATTAAAAGGGCACTGTTGATACATCCAAATTGCAGATTACTTCATATAAAATCCTATATGTCACTTTGGAAAATGGTATTCAAGGCTTAAATGAAGACAGAGTGACAGTGAGGACCTTGTGGGACAGTTCTGTGCAGACAATGAAATGCATGTCATAAGAATGTAAGGTCTTATTTGAATGGGTCTATGCACTTTTTGCAGACTCCTCTTCTTTGTATCATCTTCTCCTGCATTTTAAAATATGTACTAGAGTATTTCAGCCATTTCTTAGCCATAGTCCATGCTACAACAAAAGATTTCAGGCCATCCTTCATATCCAGTGTTTGAGAAAAGGCTGGCTGCACAGATCTAGCTTGAAAGCAGAGGGAAAATGGCTTTCTTTCATGGTAGAAGCATTTTGGGTCAACACTAAGAAAGACTGAATCTGAATGTATTCAAGAAAAAAAATCTTACAAGGTTTTTAAACTGATTTTAAGAGAAACATAAATATTTCTGAGCAAAATAATTTTCAGAAGTGCTTAGGAAGAATATACAACTCGGTTACTAGAATTTCTTTTCATATTTAAATGTCTGGTTTATTCAATGGTCCTGATGATACTAAACAAAAACTAGAACTTCACCACACAGTGTATTGACTGGTGGTGACTGATCAGTTTGAGAACAAGGTAGCTCTGCCCTAATAATTGCAGCCTGAAGGACACTTCTTGATAAGACTTAAGATGAGAGTTATTGACATTGTTGCCATAAGCTGTAACTGTGGGCTCATCACCTTCCTTACATCTCCCTGAAGCCTTCAAAGTATAAATTTACAAACATACTCTCAGAATTTTAGATCAGAAAGTTCCTAAATATTCCATAATGCTTGTGCTTTTATTAATTGGTCAAATTTTCCTTAATATTCATGACACACATCAATCCCTCAACCTCTGCATTAATTGCAAAGTTGGAATCAGAAAGGGGACCTTTCCATTGACGTCAGCAGAAACAGAGTTTCACCTGGGCTGATCATTCCTTTTAAATCTCTTTTGCAATTCTAAAAATTTAACTATCGCAGAATAAAGTTCTTCTTTTTCCTGAAATAAGACAAAAGGACAACAATAATAGGCCTGTAGGTATATTTAACATGCTAAGTATTCTCCAGATGAGTTTGTCTTGTGTATTGCCTACTTTTCCAGCCTTAGGGATCATCTGTGAGACTGTAATGGGGAGATAGAGGGTATCTTTGGGGAAGCAAAGTAGACATTCAAAGTCACTATGAGTCCTGATGAATTTACATCATGGTGGGAACCTCTCATCCTCTGTCTGTCTCATCTCATCTTTTGCTGTGTTCTGCTTCCTCTTCTGCTGAGTGCTCTTTATTGTATTCAGAACAATGGTGGGTGGGGTAGTATGCATGCCAGAGAAATATTCTTAAAGTGATCCAGCTTGGCAGAAAGATTCGTAAATAATTATCTGTTGAAATGTGTTTACTGTATTTGCTTTGGTCCCTCAATAGCAGAAGACAATTAAAATCAGGGAAGTCAATGTTGCTTGCATCAAAGTTCAGAGAAGATGCAAATCTGCACAAAACATTCCTAATAGCATACATTTTCTAAGCCTCAGGTAGTCCCTTGGACTCTTTGTGTAAGGTTGAATAAAAGAGGGACAGGCCCTCTCCCTGAGGTGAAGAGACTTACTTACATTCAAATTGCTTCAGGCCAACCCGTCAGGCCTCATTTATGAGAAGGTTGGCTGAATCTGGGCTATGTAGTATTGGGCCAGGCATCTCCTCTAAGGTCCATGTGATGTTCCTGTGGCTTTAAGTCATAATTATATCTTTTCATGACTTTTTAAACATCATTATCCTTAATGACTTAATTATTAGATCATAATTATGTACATACCATGCCTTGGGGCACGGCAGGAAGACACTTCTGCATGTTTGAAGATGCAAAGCCTGCTTGAAGACTATCATAAAGCTCTGGGTGAGGTGAATCAGGGAATCCCCTTGCTACAGTCTTGCTCATTGATAAAGAGATCTCTGGAATGAACTACTGCCAGAACCATACCTGGGTGTTGCCTTGGAGTGAGCTAAGAAGAGTGGTGCAAAAGAGGGCCAGGGAGCAACATAACTGTGAATTAGGGTGGAGGAGCAGAGATCCAATACTCAAAACTCTCTGAATTTCTCTTTTATATTTCACAATCTAGAGGTATCCTCAGTTCCCAGTTAATCCTGAAAAAAATGGATTAAAACCTGCTTACTGGGTTAAAACCTGCTTCTTAGTGTCTTTTATGATAATTATTTCTTAAAAACCTGAAAATATTTTACTACATCTCCAGCTTTTTAATATTTGGTACCTCTCAGATAAGGACTGATCTTATTCCTGAAGAGCTTTCTGTCAAAGTGAAGGCATCACAAGAGCAAGAGTTGGCGATTTAGGTACAGATCATGTAATTTTTTGCAGTGTTTTAAAACTTTTTGAAAATTTGATAATAACTTAACTACTGTTTTCTAACCTGTCACAGCAGTGATAGATTCCCTGAAGTTTTTTAGCTAATTAAGGTTTAATTTCCTTTGGACTCATGTCTGGCAGTTTTCTTTGCTTTTTTTTATTTCTTACTTTTAATAAGTAAATGCTAAATGCTATTTCAGAATCTAAATAGTTTTCACTTTCTATATTAGAAATTCTTCTATCAAATTTCTCCACTGCATTTAATGATTAACCTAGCAGTTGATATGAACTTAAGAATATCATTATTTTACTTGTTTCTTGCCTTTTCCCTTTTCTTTTAAACAGCATGGATTTGCTTGCCGGTCCCTGACTGCCCTCCTGGGCCTAGAAGATTTTGTTGTGAATATCCTGGCCAAAAGGCAGTGCTAGAGGCTTAAGTTCATAGTGTATTCATCAAATACCACCAACAGAGTAATTCCCAGATGGATGAGGAGGTCTCTCAGAGCTGTCGTGACATTATAAAATACTCCGTGTAAAACCTTATGGTTTATATGGCCAAGTGAACTCTTCTACTGTACAACACCATGACTGGTGGGTGATCCATCAGGCTTTTTGTGTTACCTGAAGACAGCCGCAGAATCTTACACTTGGGAGCAAATGTGGGCAACAGCAGGCAGTGGTCTGATCCATAAAAAAAATAGGTTTGCACTGGGTGTGAGACAAGCAGGCTGAGATGAATGAATGCCAGGGCACTCTCTGAGCTGCGTCAGGACTCTTCCTGTCCTTTGAGAAGCTGGGATGGCACCTCGTCGTCTGAACCCTGATGTCTGCAGTGGATGGGCATCAGAGATAAGTAGATTTTTTCACATAGGTGACTGACCAGATGATGATGGATCTGAAGTGTTCATTTGATCTCGGTATGCAGGCAGGCAGAGCTGCAGTAGCACTATCCACTTGGGGATGAAAACTCTTTACAAAAGCCAGTTGGCCAGGCCATCTTTTATTTTGTTTTCAATATAAAATTCAGGGTGAGGTTGACAAACTGTGTTTATGTTTATACATTATTGATAGCAATAGGATGTAATAGAAACAGGAAACAAGGGGTTTCTTGGGAAAGCACAGAAGTGCTTTTGTGTTTTAAGTGTGAAAAAAATCAGCCTATTAGAGCTAGAGATGAGCTTTGTGATATATATACTTTACAGTATACATTCACTTCTCTAAACATCCTCAAGAGAGAGACCATTAATTCTCCCCTGCTGATGTCCGGGAGCTGATTTACCCTTTTATTGGCCTAGTGTTTGTGAATGTTAAAGCAGCGAAACCAAATGTAAATAATAAACATTTCATCCCCAAACTTTAAGTTGCACCAGACAGGTTTTATTTTCCGATTACTGAGTTGTTACTCTAAAGTGTCCTCAAATAGGTATAAATCCTGAAATTAACTTTCAGGGCTTTGCTGTCATTGTAAACCACTGTGTGCATACTCTCAGTGTGTTCACTGCAACGTCAACTATGTTGAACCTTGTACTTGTTCTCAGACCATCTGTTATATATGCATATATTGCTCCAAGGATGCTGCTTCAGGGTGCTACAGAAGTAAGCAGGGAAACCACCTGTAGAAAATAAATGTGTAAGCCCCTCTATTGTCACCCTCTTGCTGTCATACCTCCCACAACGTGGTTTCAGTTTGCCTAGGACTTGTATCAAAATTTGCTCCCTCTGAACCTCTTCGCTTCTACTTCTCTGCCTGTTATTCTGTTAGTTGCCTTTATTTGTCAAAATGTCTATATGGGGAGTGGGAGTCTCAGTTCGGGAGAAATGCTGGGTGAAGGCAGTTGTTCAAGAAATTTTTACTGCTGAAAGTTCCTGCAAAAAGCTGCTTTGTTTTTGATGAAGACAGGGAGAGGCAGGGAGAGTGAATACAGGTATCTTTAAGCTATCTTGTGTTTCTGGCTTGACCTTGAAGTTCCCTGCTGGCCTTGAGGGGCTGGATGTTTTCACAGTATACTCGGGCTATACCTACTGGGTCAAGAGTCTGGGACTTGGGCACAGAAATTGTTCCCAGGGGGTTGTTTCTGCTTATTTCAAGGCCTCGTCTCCCTGACAGGACACCAGAACTAGGAAGCAAGAAGCATCTGAGCCCTGGAACTTGGCCACGTGCTTGAACTTGAGGTATTCTGTATTACTTTTAACTAAGAACTTTTTTGAGTAGACTTGGTATGATTAAAATGTCCAGAAAAAGGCCAAAGGCTAATTTATATTTTAGGTAAATACATTTGGTTGTGAGACTAGTTTTTTTCTGTAGTCCTGTTACGATAGACTAAGTCATGCCTACAGTTCCACCGACTGCTTATGTTGGCGAAGACTAGCCTGGTGTCTGAAGTGCAAAGATGAAACTAATCTTACATTTTCCAGTTCTATCACAAAGCCTGCCTACCTCAAAGAAGTGTCATGATGAGGTGGGTGAAGCTCTTGAGGAGCACTTGAAGGTGATCCTGTGGTAAGGACTGCTTCAGAAAAGATACTTGCATGAATTCAGCTTTAACTGACCAGGCCTGTAACATATATTTGCTCTTTGACCTCTGAGAATGCAACAGTCACTAGACTAAAGGAGTATTTTCTCATCTAACAGATGTTTTATGATACTATTTTCGTCACTATAAGGCTGTGTCAGATCTCCCTGATGTCTTGTAGCTGCTCTGCTGCCACCATCCACCCTACAGCCACTTGAATTATATTCTGTAGGACTCTATAGTACTGGATGATAAAAAAGGAAATGTTTAAAGTACAAGCTGTGTTGTTGCTCTTCCACGTGGAAATATCTAACAACTTGTTCTGACCAAAGAGTAATTGCCAGCTGGTGCTACCTTGTCCGTTGCAGCAGGAGTACAGAAGTGTGTACAGCAGGAGCAGATAAGGCTCTTTAACTTGCTCAAGACATTACCAGAGACTGTGAGGTTAAGGATGTTGATATCACCTGCAGTCACATCTTTCTCGTAAGAAATTCTAGGCTTGATGTGCGTAATACAACAAATGTCTATTCAGTTACACAAGTTGGTGCAAGCTGCACATACCCTTAAGTCCCAGGGTGATTTAGCAACAGTGCCACGTGTGCTGGAGAAAATGAGAACCTTTTACCATTTTTTTCTTTACAAGCCCCCACGACTTCATCTGTTTTGCTCACAACCCGTTCAGGATTCAGCAGTCTGGATGCTCACTGTGCTTTGCAGTTATACCTCCCTTTCTTACTGTACAGTAGCAGAGGATGAAGTGTCAGATTGAATGTAGACATTTAATTGTTGATGTTGAATCCATGCTCTTGGTATCTGCTTCCTTCCTTGGTTTTGTGAGCTGTTTGAGACATCTGACTTGAACAGGTAGTGATCCTCAGACGTACTGAAACACCAGCCAGCCAGTGTTTCGCAGTCAATCTGGAGGCAAGGGCCTCGCTACAATAATAGGTGTGAAGGATGGCATCTGCTCCCTGGTCAGAGCTCCCCCTCTCCCTCCTCCTCTCTCTCTTTCTTCTCCTCTCCCCTCCCTGCCCCCTTTTTTCTTTCCCTTTCTTCTCCTTAACAGTGAGACCTCTTTCATCTTTCTCTTCAGCTTGTCTCATTTCTCTGTAGAAAGAAGCAAGGGATTATAAAAGTCACAAGTGAAATAAAGGCTTGTCAATGCTATTACATGCCTCTGTAATTAAAGTTTGATTATCATTCCAGTTGTGCCCCCATTAATGGTTAGATAAACACAGATCACAGAATCACAGAATCACAGAATCATATAGGTTGGAAAAGACCTTTAAGATCATTGAGTCCAACCATAAACCTAACACTGCCAAAAACCATCACTACACCATGTCTCTAAGTACCTCATCCAAACGTCCTTTAAATACCTCCAGGGATGGCGACTCAACCACTTCCCTGGGCAGTCTGTTCCAATGCTTGATAACCCTCTCGGTGAAGAAAAATTTCCTAATATCCAGTCTAAACCTCCCCTGGCGCAACTTGAGGCCATTTCCTCTTGTCCTATCACTTGTTACCTGGGAGAAGAGACCGACCCCCACCTCTCTACAACCTCCTTTCAGGTAGCTGTAGAGAGCGATGAGGTCTCCCCTCAGCCTCCTTTTCTCCAGGCTAAACAGTCCCAGCTCCCTCAGCCGCTCCTCATAAGACTTCTGCTCCAGACCCTTCACCAGCTTCGTTGCCCTTCTCTGTACGCGCTCCAGTACCTCAATATCCCTCTTGTAGTGGGGGGCCCAAAACTGAACACAGTATTCGAGGTGCGGCCTCACCAGTGCCGAGTACAGGGGCACAATCACTTCCCTAGTCCTGCTGGCCACGCTATTTTTGATACAGGCCAGGATGCCATTGGCCTTCTTGGCCGCCTGGGCACACTGCTGGCTCATATTCAGGCAGCTGTCAACCAACACCCCCAGGTCCTTCTCTGCCAGGCAGCTTTCCAGCCACTCTTCCCCAAGCCTGTAGCGTTGCATGGGGTTGCTGTGGCCCAAGTGCAGGACCTTGCACTTGGCCTTGTTAAACCTCATACAATTCACCCCAGCCCATCGATCCAGCCTGTCCAGGTCCCTCTGCAGAGCCTGCCTACCCTCCAGCAGATCAACACTCCCACACAACTTGGTGTCGTCTGCAAACTTACTGAGAGTGCACTCGATCCCTTCGTCCAGATCATTGATAAAGATGTTAAACAGAACTGGCCCCAACACCGAGCCCTGGGGAACACCGCTTGTGACCGGCCGCCAACCGGAGTAAACTCCATTCACCACCACTCTCTGGGCCCGGCCGTCCAGCCAGTTCTTTACCCAGCGAAGAGTACACCCGTCCAAGCCATGAGCAGCCAGTTTCTCCAGGAGAATGCCGTGGGAAACCGTGTCAAAGGCTTTACTGAAGTCTAGATAGACAACATCCACAGACTTCCCCTCATCCACTAGGCGGGTCACCTTATCATAGAAGGAGATCAGGTTGGTCAAGCAGGACCTGCCTTTCCTGAACCCATGCTGGCTGGGCCTGATCCCCTGGTTATCCTCTACATGCCGTGTGATAGCACTCAGGATGATCTGCTCCATCAGCTTCCCCGGCACCGAGGTCAGGCTGACAGGCCTGTAGTTCCCCGGGTCCTCCTTCCGGCCCTTCTTGAAGATGGGTGTCACATTCGCTAATCTCCAGTCAGCAGGGACTTCCCCAGTTAGCCAGGACTGCTGGTAAATGATGGAAAGGGGCTTGGTGAGCACATCTGCCAGCTCCTTCAACACTCTCGGGTGGATCTCATCAGGCCCCATAGACTTGTGAGTGTCTAAGTGGTGCAGCAGGTCACTCACCATTTCCCCCTGGATAATGGGGGCTCCAGTCTGGTCCCCATCCCTATCTTCCAACTCCAGGGGCTGGGTACCCATAGAACATTCGGCCCTGCTAATAAAGACTGAGGCAAAGAAGGCATTAAGTACCTCAGCCTTTTCCTCATCCTTGGTCACTGTGTTTCCTCCCACATCTACTAGGGGCTGGAGATTCTCCTTAGCTCTCCTTTTGCTGCTAATGTATTTGAAGAAGTGTTTTTTGTTGTCTTTTATAGCAGCAGCCAGACTGAGCTCTAGCTCAGCTTTGGCCCTTCTAGTTTTCTCCCTGCACAGCCTCGCTACACCCCTGTAGTCCTCCTGAGTTGCCCGCCCCTTCTTCCAGAGGTCATAGACTCTCCTCTTTCTCCTCAGTTCGAGCCAGACTTCTCTAGTCAGCCAGGCCGGTCTTCTTCCCCGCCGGCTCGTCTTTCGGCACCTGGGGACAGCCCGCTCTTGTGCCTTTAGGACTTCCTCCTTAAAGAATGTCCAGCCTTCCTGGACCCCTTTGCCCATAAGAGCTGCCTCCCAGGGGACTCTGTCGACCAGTCTCCTAAACAGGCTGAAGTCCGCCCTCCGGAAGTCTAAGGTGGCAGTTTTGCCGACCCCCCTCGCCGCTTCTCCACGTATCAAAAACTCTATCATTTCATGATCGCTCTGCCCAAGACAGCCTCCAACCATCACATCACTCACCAGTCCTTCTCTGTTGGTGAACAAGAGGTCCAGCGGGGCACCTTCCCTCGTTGGCTCACTCACCAGCTGCGTCAGGAAGTTATCTGCCACACGCTCCAGGAACCTCCTGGACTGTTTCCTCTCTGCTGTATTGTATTTCCAGCAGACATCTGGCAGGTTGAAGTCCCCCACAAGAACAAGGGCTAGCGATCGTGAGGCTTCTCCCAGCTGCTTATAGAATAGTTCATCTGTCTCCTCATCCTGGCTGGGGGGTCTGTAACAGACTCCCACCACAATATCTGCCTTGTTGGCCTTCCCCCTGATTCTGACCCACAGACACTCCACCCTATCATCACCATCATTGAGCTCTAAACTATCCAGACTCTCCCTGACGTATAGGGCTACCCCACCACCTCTCCTGCCTCGCCTATCCCTCCTGAAGAGTTTATAGCCATCCATCGCTGCACTCCAGTTGTGCGAGTCATCCCACCATGTTTCTGTGATGGCCACCATATCATAGTTTTCCTGACGTACAATGGCATCCAACTCCTCCTGCTTGTTGCCCATGCTGCGTGCATTGGTGTAGAGGCACTTCAGCTGGGGTGTCGTCCGTGCCTCCTTCATAGAAGAACACCCCTTGCGTGCTTTGAGGCATTTCACTGGTGTTTCCCTCTTGGCTCCCGTTGCCTCAGTATCCCCTGGCTCAACTCCGCTCGACTTCGGCTGTGCCCAAGCGTACCCCGTGCATCTCGAGGACTCAGGCTGACTGTCCTCGCTGTCAGCCGCTCCCTCCAACCATGGCACGTCGCCCCTCAGCTTCTCTCGGGCAAGCCTGATATTATCCCCCTCCCCCTTCGAGTCTAGTTTAAAGCTCTGTCAATGAGCCCTGCAAGTTCCTGTGCAAAGATTCTCTTTCCCCTTTGAGAAAGATGAATCCCATCGGATGCCAGCAAACCCGGTGCGGCGTAGGCCATTCCGTTGTCAAAAAAACCAAATCCGTGGCGATGACACCAGCCACGGAGCCATGCATTAATAGATTGGGCATCTCTGTTCCTTCTGGTGTCACTGCCCACCACTGGAAGGAGAGAAGAGAAAATAACCTGCGCTCCTGAGTTTCTTACTAGCCGTCCCAAGGCCCTCAAGTCTCTTTTGATCACCCTAGGACTTCGCGTTGCAGTATCATCGCCCCCCACATGGAAGAGCAGTAGGGGGTAATAGTCCGAGGGCCGTACCAGACTAGGGAGTACCCTCGTGACATCCTTCACGCGGGCTCCAGGGAGGCAGCAGACTTCCCTAAGAGGAGGGTCTGGCCGGCATATCGGACCCTCGGTTCCCTTCAGAAAGGAGTCACCCACAACTATAACCCTTCTTTTCTTCCTCGTGGAGGTGGTGGTAAGACGAGAGGTACGTTCTTCTGACCTGGGCGACACCTCTGGTGTAGATAGACTGTCGTCCCCATCCTCCACTGACTGTCCTTCCAC